>NW_017728911.1:14143065-14163362 GCF_001723895.1 Crocodylus porosus | reverse complement strand
AAAAAGCTTACCCAGAATTGAGGTAAGACTAACTGGCCTATAGTTCCCCAGGTCCTTCTTCCTCCCTTTTTTGAAGATGGGAACCACACTGGCCCTCTTCCAGTCCTCTGGCACCATGCCAGAGCACCACGAGTGCTCGTAAAGCTGTGCCAGGGGTCCTGCAATGACCTCAGCTGATTCCCTCAGTACTCTGGGGTGGAGATTGTCCAGACCAGCTGATTTAAATATATGCAGTCCCTCCAGAATTTCCCTGACTAGATCCTCCCCAACCCTTGGCCTAGGTGTGCCTCCTCTGGGGCCTGAGGGGGGCCCGGTGGAGGGAGGGGTGATCTGGTTCCTGCTCAGGAAAATGGAGGCAAAGAAGTCTTTAAATGGGTTAGCTTTGTTGCCTGGTGTGATGACCAGATTTCCCAGAGTGTCCTGCAGGGGCCCCACATTACCTGGTACATTCTTTTTGCTCCCTATGTATTTAAAAAAGGACTTCTTGTTGTCCTTGATCCGGGAAGCTAGTCCCAGTCCCATCTCCGCCTTGGCCTTCCTGACTGCTAACACATCCCTGAAATTAGTTAGCTGAACTGAGTTTTTTTAGTTACGTTAAGTGGATACTTTCACTAGCTGCTATCCTAGACCATATTATTTCTGAAATACAAGTAGATTATACAATACCTTAAATCCTCAACTGAAGCATGAAATAATAATGCTATACTTCTTCAAACTGTGAATTTCAGCACTTAAACAGATCTGTTAGAAAATAAAACTCTTCATTAACTTAGCTTACTGTGGCCTTTCTGTGCTAACACGATCCTACAGAAGTTGCACTCCGTTGACATGATTTCTTCAGACACAGCTAGTGCCAAGTGCTGTGGCTGGGAAATTCACACGTGAAGAATATTCCTGATATTCAAGAAACATATCTGTTGAGCTACTGACTGCCATACCCCAGGGTAAAAAGTCATTCCTTTACAGTACCGGATAGCAATGTAAAATAAGCCCCAGCATTATCCACAATAGACTTTAGGCAGACTTCATTTTACCATGTTGTTATGATAATGAAAAATGACTAGTAAAGCTCACAAGTAATATTTTTGCTGCTTACTGCACAAATGATGTTCAGCTCATCTGTCATTTCACAGGCTCAGCCTGGCTAGGTGAAGTCTCAGAAACACTATATAGAAACATCTGCAGAGCTCTCAAAGGACCATTAAGTGTACGCTACCTAGGCAGCCATCGCTGCTTGCAAGTGAAAAGAATGGTTAGCAGGGAATGCATATGGAGGTGAATGAGATCTGTATAGTTAATGGCTACAGAATAAGGGTGCATAGGAGAATGTGCTTTTAAGACTACTTACTACAGATGAAAGTAACTAAAACACAGAGGTCCAGCACATAAATCTCCCTTTCAGGAGTTTTATGGTACATATAATGGGCATCTTAATGGGGATGGAGTTTCTCCCCATTCAATCCGGAAATATATAATACACTATTCAGTGCTGTCCCAGAACCTTTACATGTTTTCTGCAGATCTATTTATTTTGGTAATCTAGAAAAATGCTCCCCTTGGTTTTTCCTTAATTTCACTTCTTACTAAAAAAGACAGCTTTGGTGCTTTTGGAGCTTTTACAGACAACGGGAATGAACAGTTTGTCCAGGGCAGAGTCTGCAATTATTTCAATATAAATAAACTCTTAGAAAAGTTAGTTTTCTAAAATGACAGATTTTTTAAATATTATTATTACATGAAATTTTAAAGGCATCCTTAAAGGGCCTGCAGGAGATTCACAAAGAGGGTAATTCTGACATCCACATTTTCCCTCTCTCAACAAAGCCAAAGTAGATGGGCTGCATGTAGGATTTTTCTGTGTGAGCAGAAAGAATGCTAGGGACATTGTGCCTTTCCTTCATTCTGACTGTATCAGTAAAGGAGAAAGGCTGTGTGGCTGAACAATATATTTACCCTCATTTGGCCTCAATCCCCCAACCAGTGATAAAAATGGAGATACAGAAGCCCCACTCATATTCTGTCACTTAATAGTGTTCCCCTTTCTGAGGGATTTCACTCATCCCACACAGCTTTTACCAGGATCTGGGCCTTCTTACACCTTACACTGTAAATCAAACAAATGTTAATCAATATAGTGTTGTTCAACTTAATGGAGCAGTCACACATTAAGGTGAAAAACTATCTAGGATGAGGCTGCATCTGCCCCTCACCTACGTAGATGTGGCTTGCTACTGAAGGTTTGGTGAGCAGAGGCAGTACTGCAAGCCTATGTAAAATACTTGTTAGTGCAAACGAAGTCAGTGCTGTCAGCTACGTCTTCACCTTTTGTGTATTTCTTTTTCAGTCTGTTATATTCATTGACATTGGCTGCAATGCCAATAAATATACTTGGGGCAGGACTGACTTGATGGTCCCACTGGGCAGAGCAAGCGCCACAACCCCAGAATGCCCAGTGGCTGCAGTGCCTCCCACAGCACCCGATGGCTCAGCTCTAAGAGTCCTGATCCTTTTTTCCTCTGCAGCCTGCCTCCACCACCATTGCCCCGACTGGCTCACTGCTTCCATTGGCAGCAGCATGGGGCTGGGGGGAGGGGACAAGCTCCAGAGAAAACAAGGATCAGGATCCTTGGAGCTCAGCTGGCCAGGCACTTCCTGAGCTCAAAGAGGCTTCATCCTTTTTTTCTCTCCAAACTCCCGCACCCCCAAGCCTGGCAGTGGTCTGGGCAGTGGTGGGAGACACTGTAGTCACCGAGTGTCTCTGGGGCTGTGGTCCTCATTCTGTCCAACATCCCTGTGGGGTGAGGCACTGTGCCTAGCTCGGTTGCACCCCAGCATCCCCACTCACCCTGGCTGGGGCAGGACCACTGCCTTCTGGGATGCTGAAAGACTTCAGCTTTGGTGGGATAGCTGTAGGGAGTGGCCAGATCTTAATGGAACAGGAACAAAATTAGGCAGATTAGAAATAATCCTGCTCTGGAGATGCATAACTTGAAGCCAAAGAGCAAGTGCTATAAAATATGTTCATGTGCAGCCAATCCAGGAGTTAAGTGCTCCAGAAGCCACGTAAGTTTACCATGTAACAAGGCACTCTATATCATAAATGGAAAAAAGGATACTATAAACATTTGTGCATAAATCAGCAAGTAAAAAAAATTATCAAGCACTTTGGAATGCTTGTAATTTGAAAGAGAAGGGGGGAAAAAATCAAATTCCTTTTGCTTCTCCAGAGTGACTCAGCACTGACAATTTTTTTATTTAAAAAATGAAAGATGTCAAAACACAGTTCAAATCACAAAGAGAACTTTCAATGAGGTGACAAAGATAAGACAGTACACACATACACACACATTTGCTATGACTAGAACTTGGTCGTTATTCACAGCTGTTTGGCCCAATATACTTTGGGAGCCCCTAGCGTCTTAATTACAATCAGTGTGTTTTTTAAATTAGAGGACAGAAAAGAGAATAGTCTAAGAAGAGAGGGGAAGGAAAAGCGGGAATAAAAACTGGCAAGATTAGCTCAGATTCAGGCTGCATGTAATGTGCACTGCTGTGCAGCAGAGAAGGCAAACATGCCCGTGTGTGTGTGCACCCACTCCCCAACCTAAATTCTAGTTTTGTTACACAGTTGCATCTATTTAGGAGAGGACTGACAGTTTGCTGTAGTGAGAGAGCAAAATTGCTTCTCCTCCTCTGCTATAATAGTCTCATTTCTGTCCACTTCTTCATCACAAGGGACCCCAGAGAGCATGAACAATTGTTTAGGTTGCCATTTGGCAGGCATGCTTGCAAGTATTTTATTTCCCATTCTCTCAGCAACAGCTGTGATCCTTTTGCAATTCATTTAGTGAAAGAGCAATGGGCTGTGAACCCATGGATCTAGTGTTCAACCGTATCCCAAAATGACTTTCAGGAAAGGTTGTTTTCAGATGCTTTCACGGTATATTGAAACTCCACAGCCTGCAACAGCTACGACAATATATTTAAGTTTTGTAATTTGCCATTTGCAGAGCAGGGAAAGTAAAGGATAAATTTTAGTTTGAAAGATATTTACCTTTGCAAAGCATCAATATTTAAAGGGACACGGTCAACATAAAGAGTTCTGCCTGAAAATTCCACCCATAGGGGTGTCTATTTATACACATGTTCCGGGGTGGAGGCACTTTAATTAGAGCGCTTCCGAGAGCTGCTCTAATTAAACTACATGTATTCAGCATCCAGTGCTTTGAAGTGGCGTCGGGGACACTTTAAAGCTTGTTGAATGACCTTTAGTTAAAGCACCCCTGCTGCCATTTTGAAACATGGAGATGCTGAATACACATGATGTGGAGACTGATGGAGTGCGCTAATTAGCACACTCCAGCAGACTCAAATAATCGAGTCTGGTCTGACATGTGCTAAATAGCAGGCATTGGAGCAGAGTTCCATCATGTGTATAGGTGCCCTAGAGAGTTGTCATAGGGTACATTTAAGGTTATTTTAAGTTAATAACCTTAGAAAACTATATTTTTAATGTCTACTTTGTGCATAGGCTGCAGTTAGTTTGTGTATAGTCAGGTTTCACCATTTACCCTTCTACACCCATTTAAGCGTGACCTTCCAAACAGTCTAAGGGGTTTGAACACAAAAAAGCATATTATATTTCAAACTCTTGAGCTCCTTTGAAAAACAAATCTCACCTTTTGTCAAATTTTTACCTTGCTGAAAAAGGGCTTGTGTATCATCAAGGCACAAAAAAGGATTTAACAGGTGGGTTTTTTTTAAATAAAGGTTCCAAATATACTATTTAAGAGGGAGCTCTCTTAGGTACTGGGACCAGGACAAAAGCTGTGAATTATGTCCTTAAACTATAATTACTTCAGTACTAGTAGTAAAGCCCACATGAAGCCCTACACTATGCAGCACTTAATGACATTTTTATTCCACTTGAACTTCAATTTAAACTTGGAACAAATTGTGCTAAGCTAATTTACTAATGAACTCATTAACAGACTAATTTGCACAAGAGATCTTTTACACTGCCTCCTACTTACTGTCAAGACTGTGAGTGCTGTTTTCTAAGTAATTATTATCAAGAGGGCATTATGGTTAAACTATGGTAAAATACAGTTACAGGTAAAAATAGGATAATGTATTTCATTACCTGCAGTGCCCAGTTCTATACATTAATTTATTAACTAACCTAAGTAAAAGAAATAATTTCATTGCAGATTTAGATGTTTTACTTTCCCCTTTATCATACTGACTGCTCTGAAATTTGTCTTTTTCAATTCTCTGCAATGAAAGGAATTTTAAAATGTTTCTACTAACATGTAACTATGCTTTCTTCCAATCCTAGTTGATGGTTCTAACATCTGCAACGCACAACTGTTCAATCACAGCGGCCTGTCTTTGGACTTCCCACCCAGTAATTGAAACTTTGTACACTTTGGGTGCATCTACATGTTGCCAAGCGGTGACATACTGCATGCTATGGTGATGTAGTGATCATGTGTGTCTACATGTGATTGCCAACTACATTGCCATAATGGCACGCTCCCCAAGTATAGCTCACTGTTACAGCAACATAGCATCAAACTCTACTCATGCACCATGTGGACAGCACAGTAACCACCCGTACTGCACCGTGCATTAGTACTGCCAAAAAGAAGTATTAAAGCATGGCAACCTGTACATGTGCCCTTTGAAAAGAGTATGCAACATAGCTAGCTTGAGTGGATTAGATACAATGTTACAATATTTTTAGTGGCTTGTACCCCACAGATTATGTATATTTACAGAGGCAAGGGCTGTCCCTAGAGTACTGCAAATCGGGGTGACCACCCCGGCCCCATGCTTCAACAGCACAGCAAGGAGAGTCTTAGAGAAAGTCAGAAAGTTGGAGCCAGACCCAGAGCCAGAGCAAGCCAGCCACTGGGGCTGGATCCACATGACACCCCAAGAATCCACAATTCTAGAGCCCTCCACAGCATGCAGGAGATGCTGATCCAGCCCCATTCTTGGCTCCAAGGGTTGCAGCAAAGGTGCTGTCTAGTTTCTGCCCTGCAGCACAGCCTGGCCTAGAGCCCCTGCGAGGCCACTGGTCACCAGGCACCGTGGCTCAGCTCAGGACCCCCATGCCGCCTCCATCCTGCTCTGCAGCCTATACTACCTGGCTCTCCCAGCCCAGGCCCTGGCCCGACAACCAGTAAGTGCCAAGCTGGGAGCCACAGCCCTGCCCCTACCCTCCAAATGAATTTCAGAGTGTAGGCGGTGCAACACTGATAGTGATTGGTGAAGGTTTTTGGAGGGTTTTTTTTGTTTTTTTTAAAACTATATGACTTTATTTTTAGTTAAATATAAATGTTAAGGGGTACCCCACACAGGGCCACCTGCCCCAGCCCCCGTAGGGTCAGCTCTGACAGAAGCACATCGCGGGGGAGGAGTGGGGGGAAGAGAGGGGCCAAGAAGGGGGATGCTGCAGTGGTATAGTCACACTCCCCTTTGATTCCTGCTCCACGCAAAGTTTGAACATAAAACTCAGGTGTGTAAATAACTCTCAGTGAAACATTGAATAATTTGGCAGGATATTGAAGGCAGCTTGATTTTGTTTTATCAATATGAAAGAAATGTTCATTTAATTCTAATGACAACAGGACTAAAGCAATAACCTCTGATTTTTTTTTGCCTTGTTTGCTGTGTTTTTATACATAACATATAATTTAGCAAATTAACTTCTAGTCAACATTTTTCTCTCTGAATATACTCCTTAAGGAACATGCAAGTTATCATAAAAAATGAAAAACAGTAAAGTTTACTGATGGACATAGTCAAACCAAGCTCAGTACCAGCCTTACCTAAATGGAGTGCACCTATTGATACTCCACGGAAACTCCTTGACTGCAGTCCCAACTCTCCTCCCAGCTCCAGAAATGTTCTTTCATGTGTTTAAATCTCAAGGCCACCCTTTTCAGTCACAAGGCAGAAAACATACTGGAATGAGTTGCAGTAAAAGTTAAAACATTACAAGTTGCTCTTTTAAAAATAAATCTTCATATCTGTCAAGTATAAGACACTGGAATATTATAACATTCTCTGTATTTTAGTTTAAGTGTCAAGATAGACAGGAAATATTTTAGTATTAGATCAAAAATGATTTGATTAACCAAGTCTGTTTTAAAAGGAAGTTGCAGGTTAGGGGAAAATGTCATAATTTTTTATTTTCACTCCACTCTGTGGGTGCTGGTTTTTTATGTCTTCAAACTACAAGTACATAAAGACAGGTCAAGAAAATGAACATTCTCTTTTGACTTTAAGTAACCTTCATATTTAGGTATTCAAAAAGATACCACAATGTATTAACCTGGAGAAGGGCTGAAAAAGGCCTACACAGTAGATCCACAACCACATTCTTCATGTTTGATAATATTTATATGGAAGGGTTTGATATTGGCAATTACAGAAGAAATGCTGGGCTGCAGCAATTGAAAGCAGATTAAGTTCGAACTCCTCTTTAAATGGACAAGTGTGCCTGTTTAATCAAGTAAATGTGAAATCTGGGTGCCTAAATAAGGTTTAAAAACTGAGTCCGCAATACAAATATTTTGCCTGCACATAAAAAAAAAAAAGATCTTGGCAAGTATCTTCAGTTCATTGGAATATGAACTGTGCAGGTTACTTATAAATTTATAAATGTAGATCAAACAGAGTGAGAAAAGAGTTCTGCTTTAGCACAGTTATCACAATTTAGGAATTACTTTGCATCTGGTTCAGAATACCAAGAAGGTTGTACAACCAAATGGAAGCAGACAGGCAGGCTGACAATTTCTGTCTAGTGTTTATTGCTTTTTCATCCTCTGACTGACAAAGATAAAAAGAAAAAGATGTAATTGCTGCAATCACATACATATGTATTGGCAGTATTATTGATGAACCCAAGGGCACTTCAGCTGAATTATACACCAGCCTCTCAACCAAGGACTGCAATCAGCATGATGCTTAGCTTGGGAAAGTTTCACCAACCCCTAACAACATAGCAATCTTAGGACTGAAAAATAAAAAGTCATTGTTCCAGGTGCACTTCTAGAAGAAATTTTTCAATGGACAAAAACCACTGACTTCAGCAGCAGGAGCTGCAAAGGCAGTGACAGAAGAGATTTACACCATTCTCTGTAGGTCAAATTGGCTGCCACTGACAAACAGTGTGGATTGCCTCAGCTTTTTTTTTTTTTTTTTGCTAAAAAGATTCGTGTTGTGCCTGCCAAGCTACTTCATTCTTCATGGTAGATGTATTACTCAAATGTAAAACTCTGTCTGAAGCAGTTTTAAGAGAAAAGGGATTATTTAAGAATAGCAGAAGCTCTGCAAAATTGCTCAAGGAGTGACGTGAGTCAGAACTCTGCTCAGCTCTGACTCCAAGAGTGGAAGTGACTCGTTACAGTGACTTTTTCTTCTCATACTCCTCCTTCTCCCTTAAACCCAAATGGTCCTGTACACACCTACTTCTTCATTTAAAAACACATGCACAAGCCTACAATGCTGTCTTATACAAAGTGTTTAGTCATCCAATTAAAATCTCAGGAGAGTGCAAGAGCCAGACAGAACATGAAAATAGACAGAAATGTAAACAGTCATCATTTTAAATCCATTTTTTAATTATATTCACCTCTGCCCCAAATTCATGAAATACCTAGAAATGTAATAGTAATAAAAATGTTAATATGCTCTTTCACAGCTTTGTCTGAGACACTCACTGTAGTTTAAAAATCAATACATTCCTAATCCCCATGGGTGGCACAATACCGGGTAAAGGCTCAGCTTCTTATAAGTCTCAAATAATTTTGGATGCCCACTTAAGATACCACTGGCTTCATGTCTGGTAAATTAAGTGGGAGAACTGAGCTACACAAAATTTGTGAACACTTGAAAATTTGCCCCTCATCCCCCAAACTTCCTCACTGTTAGAGAAAATCTGTACCAGTGGTGAGGGTAAATCAAGATGATCCCGAGTCCTAGCCACGAGCTTCAAAGTGATTGATTATATAGCAGTGGCAACTGATTACAGTACTTTTTCTGTACATTACTGTACTTTTTCTGCTCCTTCATAAAACAAGAAATTCCACTCACAGGAAATCTGATAGCCACAATGGGCACGTCCAGACGAACATGGTCATGTGGTATGTGGCACTGCAGACATGTTTGCAGCACCACATACTACACAGTCCAGTGTTCTCCACACTGCAAGACATGCTGCCCAAGCATGCACTGCCCTGGGGGGTTTTTGACCCTTGGATATCCAGGGGTAAAAAAACCTGGAGGAAAAAAAGCAACAATGGAGCAATGCACACTCAGCCAGAGCACGCTGTTGAAAAGTGCAGCTGGGCCACCTACAGCTGCGCTCTGCTGCCAGCCAGGCTTTGCACAGCAGAATCTCCATGGCTGCAGCCTTGGGAAGCCCCCAGGACCCCAGGTAAGGTTGCTGGGGCCCGCCCAGTGCTACTCCACCCAGGGCAACCCTACTCCACCTGGGCAACTTGCCACACACCAAAGTGCACATTGCACAGAGGCAAGAAACAGCGGCACAAGATGCACCGTTACTACTTGTCCCCAGGGAACCAAACATCCACACACATCTGGACATGCCCAATGTGCTTTGTCAGATATAGGGTGGCCTTGAGATCTAAGCACACAAAAAAGCTTTCCTGGAGCTGAGAGGGGAGTGGCTAGCATAGCAGTCAAGGAGCTTCAGTAGATTATCACTAGGTGCACTCTGCTTAGGTGTGGTTGGGACTGAGTGTTGTCTAGCTATATCCACCAATAAAGTAGGCTGTTACTGTAACCCACCATTATATACAAGTTTCCACATCTTGCTTTGGCAAAAGAAAGCTTTGAAATTAATTTCCTGTAATAAACTTGGAAATGTAATTCATAGATGGGGACCTGGAAAGGAATTCAAGATGTTATCCACTCTATCCTCCTGTTCTGAGGCAAAGCAAGAACACCTAGACCGTTCTTGTCAGATACTGGCATATCAGTCATGAGTGAAAAGAGCTTGTTTCTGAACACTTGCCCAGATTCAGATGGGAAGAAGAATAGTTATGAGTGGAGATGCCCAAAGAAACGCTCCTCCTCCTCCTACTTTTGATTCACTAGTCTGTAGCAGACCTACGCTCTGGCTCTTTACCCCTTTTATCATCCCCCAAAAAGTAAGTTCGTCTGTTTCTGACTACTTTATGGACTTCAGAGGAATTATATACACCTTTGATATTGTGTCATAAGGAAGTGGGGCAGGAAAGAACTTCACAATGTCACCTAGACCAGCTCCCTGGTTAAGGCAGGGGCACCCCTGACTAAGCCATCCCATTGAGTGCCTGCCTAACCTGCTCTTGGAAACTTCCAAGGACGGAGATTCCACAACTTCTCTAGGTAACCTTTTCCAATGTTTGACCATCTTCAGTCTGAAAATCCCTCCTAATCTTCAACATAAATTACCCCTGCTGCAGCTTGAGGCTATTGCTCCTAGCCCTGTCCCCATGTGGTCACAGAAAAGCCTATCACCTTTCAGGAATTTGAAGACTTACCAAATCCCTCCTCGATTTTCTCTTCTCCAGACTAAATACCTCTAGCTCTTCCACCTTTGCCTCATAAGTCTTGCCTCCCAGGCCCCTAATCATTTTTATTGCTCTGCACTCTATTCTTTTCGAACTGGCTCATCCTTCTTGAAGTGCACAATCCAAAATACATATGTATTTGTTATGTACCAACACTTAAGGCCCTTCTCATTTGTTCCCTTAAAAAGCTTCTGTTACATGTAAAAACCATTTCAAATGTTTGGCAAGCTGCCCCATTTTTTTGGTTTTGTTTTTTTCTACAACCCTGTTTCACATTTTCCCTAGATTTTAGCTTCTTGACCAGTTTCATTATTGTCTTAGTTATCAATTAGCTTTTGTCACAAGCTCCCTTCAAACCTGCTGTAAAAGTCTTTTCACAAAGTTGATAAATCAGCGTCTTAGAATATTTGTCCATGCTTTTTTTTTTTTTAATTTAACTCAGCCTGAACTTCCTGGCCCCAGCCATTAGTTAACTCGCAAAATGTATGCGAACACAACGAGTAGATTATATGTATGTATCTATATATGGAAAAGTAGAAATATAATCTGTTCATTGTGTTTGCTTACATTTTGTGAGTTAACTGATGGCTGGGACCAGGCAGTTTAGGCGGAGTTAAATTAAAAATAAAGAAATATATAAATACACAGAGATAGAGAGTGAGAGAGAGAGAGAATATTTGGGGGGTGGGGCTGAGCATGTGCATGTGCCCTCTCCCAACAGGTAAGTATGAGGAGAAAGGGCTGGGGGGTGCGGAGGGTGGCAGATCAAGGCCCCAAAGGTGAGGGCTCAGGCAGGAGCTGGGGTGAGTGGGGCCCCAGCCAGGCTGGTGGTGGGACAAGTGGAGGTCTGGGGGGGGCATGTGCCCCACCGCAATCTGTGCACAGGGAAGAGGCAGCTGCCACTGTGCACTGGGCTTGGAGGCCCCTGCTGTGTCAAGAGACACGCGATGCCACATGCATCCCACCACTGGGTGGGCCAAGGGCAAGCCTCAGCCCAGTGACAGCAGGCATGTGGCGTCAGCCACTCCTGGGACAACTACAGCAGAGAGCAAAGCACAGCACACAGTGGCAACCTTGTCTGTCCCACACACAGATCAGTGGGTCATATACCCCCAGGTTTCTGCTGAGGTGGGCACAGCAGTGGGATTCCCCCCACACCCCTGGACCAGCCACCTGGACTCTGCTCATCCCATCACCCAGCCTGACTGGGGCCCCACTCACCCCAACCCCTGTTCTTGCCTGTGACCCACTCCTCCTCTCACCACTAGGGCTTCAATCTGTCCACTTCCCCCATAGCAGTGAGGGAGGGAGTGATGCTGGGGGGTGGCTCCCACCAATGCACACACCCTGGAAGGACTTGGGGGACATGTGCCCCTGGAACTCCATGGGACAAGGGCAGGCTGCCACTGTAGGCTGGGGCTGAGGAGCTGCACCAGGCTTTTCATAGCACCACCCAGATGAGCCACTATGGGCAGTCAGTCATTCACATATCAGCCTGTGATCCTGGCTGCATGCACGCCCCTCCAATCTCTGCTGCAGCCACCTGGAGCCCAAGGCCTGCTGTCCCATGTTTGCGGGGGCTAAGCCCCATTAGTCCTGGCCTTCTGCCACTTATGTATGTATCTACTGTGTTAACCAAGTCTTAGAAACTCCTCCACTGCCATCAGATTCTTAAGCCAGTTGTCACCTAAACAACTCAGTAATAAAAGACTACTATAAGAGACCTCACGTTAAGACTGATATATTCACATGCAGTAGTAATTGATTGCAGCATAATTAGTTAGAATGTCATGAAATGCTTTGCAGGGTATTGCCATAATTTATGCACGAGGAAAGAAGCCACACTTGTTTTTTCAATTACAAACAGCTTTGTGTTTTTGTAAAGGAAAGAAACGGTCTCTTTTTAGAAAAGAACGGTACAAACACAAAGCTAGACACACAAGGCTGAACCCTGTTTTACTTGATGTGTTTAAGTGTTACATATGCAGCAATGTACCTGCAAGTTTTGGCACTTGCATAGTTTGAAATTCAGCTCTGGATGCACAAGCACACACGTACAAAAATTTAGTCACGGAAAAAACTCAACTACTGGGTGTAGAGAATAAAACAACCCTCCCATGTTAAAGCCTTGCCAAAGAAGGAGGACAGTTCTAGATCCCTTCACTCCGGGGGAGTTTGAACCTCCTTTTCCTGCTTCCCTTACCATAAGGCCACCGGATAGGAGTTGTCTGGGATCTTTGTGAGGCTGGCACACTGCACCTAGCATTTACCCTTCATTCTACAGAAAGTGTTGGGGAAATCTGTCCCATTGGGAGGCTAGAACCTAGGGCTCCTTTCCTTGCAGGGCTCAGTTGACCATTTCAAGTGGATTGGACAAGGGCTTGAATAATACCTAGTCTGTAGCCTGGTTCTTACAGCATTTTGCCCTAGAGGTGAGGGAGAGGACCTGGGTCTCCACCTCCTTTAGCACTGGACTGAAACATGGAACAGCTCTCCACCACCACTGCCCTTCTAGCAGGGGGATTCCACTTTGCCACAAGGCAAAATAGAAATCCTAACTGCAGCTTTTGGCCTTATACAGTTTCACAACTATGTACCTGTCATTGGCCTCATTCAGTGAAATAGGATTTAACCCACAGTGCACAGGACATTTCTTCACATTCAAGGAAAAAAAAGAGAAAAAAAGAAGGAAAAAAAAGGAGAATTGTGAAAATAGGTAACTGTCAGGTAATAGTCTCTGGGATGCAGGAAGCTTTCCTGTTTTTCAACTAGAGTGCTTAACTCAATATCTCAGCGTGCGTCATACTACAGATGCAAGAGAAAAGGATTTTTTTAGGGTGGTTTCTTTTATTGAACTATGTAATTGGGATAAAGTTAGATAAGTTTTTGAATGCAAACCATTTTTTCTTTGTATAATTCCTGGACCATCACGGCTACAACATCACTCTAACACTACTTATATCACAGATAACTGTCCCCAAAATGAAACCTTTGATTTTTTTTCCATACACTAGTCAGAGCTCTACTAATAGGCATTTCCAGACTCTTGTCTCTAATATTTGAAAATTACTTTATTGAGCTTCAGTTGGGGCTGAAATGGCTAGTGTTCATCCCTGTGATTTTACTTCTGGCTGTTCCCTGAACAATCAAACAGTGTGAAGGCAAAGATCTCATTATGTACAAATACACAACTTCTGTTTTCCCTTCATAAGGGGCATAAAAGAACCAAACACGGAAGAAACTGCCACCTTCTGCCTCTGTGCAGACATACTAGTAAGAATATAGAGCCAGAACAGATGCTCACGCCCATTCATTCAGCTTGGAAGCACTCCAAGCTAAAGCCAGGTTAGGATTTTCTGTGTGTAAAGGAATCCTGCCATGGTAGAAAGCCACACTCTGTCGCGGGCCTCTTCCTGGTTGCTATTAGAAATGGGGGGATGATTAATGTGGGTTGCTTTTGTTTTTATCCAAGCGCACTTTGAACTTGTTTGTTAACTATGCTCCATGGGGGATCAAGTCAACATCTGTCTGAAGTTTAGCAACTTCAATCTGTTTTAATATTGAAATATAAATTGAACTGGTTTATTCAAAAGGCAGATTTATTCAAAGGTTTTAATGGGTTTTGAATAAGAAAGCAAGCATCTTGGCTTTGTTTTGTTTTGTTCTTGTTGGGGGGGTTGTTTTGTTTATTAGTTTTGGTTTCAAATGACTGTTCTTTATAATGCAGGCTCTACAGAGACAGCCTAAATAACTGTGTGGCTCCCTAGGAAGTTATTTGCAGTGTTTGAAAGAAAGAGTTGCACAGCTGTTGCAGAACACTGGATTTCTACAACAGCTTAATGATAAAAGCCATTCAATCATCCTACATATAAATTCCACAGTATTGTAGATAAAGTCATAGAGTTGAAACTTGGAGACTTATTTACACCCTAACAACCTAACTGCTATTGATGAAATCTACGGGTATTCCTGTAGGCACTGAAAAGTAGGAGTTAGGAAGTTAACTGTTAGTTACTAAATTAGTTTCTTCACAAAGAAAAAACAGGTGGAAAAGAGAAGCAGCAGTAGCGTAATGAGGAATGAGCAACAGGGTGACCAGCTTAGGGCTACGCTGGACTGAATGCATTCAGTTGTGTGTGCTTATGCAAGTGCACACACACACACACACACACACACACACACACGCCTTAAATTAGGTTGGAAGATCATGAGTGGAGGCACCATTTCATATTGCTTGTTGGTGCAGGCGTGAGCTCAATACAAACAGCAAAAAGGGAATTCAACAACACACACCATCTGAAATCTGCTGAGATTCGCATGCAATTTATGTGAACTGTTGGTATATATACCATGTAAGAAACAATATGACTGGCTTCCTGTGAGTACAATATAACAATCCCTAATGCAACACATTTGAGAACAAATATTTTAATTTTTTTTTTACGATGATCTGCCTATTTGTGGTACTCAGGAAGTGAAAGTGAGAGCAAAATTAAATCAAGCATTCTTCACTCAGTTAAAAGTCCTACTGAGGCCAGAGACCACGGGAGTCAATCTAAATGATTATCTGATGTCACAGAGGCCACTGTTTTGGAAGCCAAGTGGCATGCGCCCGATTCAAAGCTCAGTGAAGTAAGAGGCATTGAATGGGCCATTAGCAAAGGTACTGGTGAAGTGTCAATTTGACTTCACCTAAACTTTATTTATCAGTTTGTTGGTATTTCAGTTGCAGACGATTTATAGCTGAAGTTCCGTTAAAGCTGATGTATATGCCATTTTCTCAAATTAACCAGTTATATTGGAGGTAGGAGATTTCTATAAAAAAAAGTTTTAATTTTACAGTAACAATGAAAATAAAGAAAACGCTGTTTCTTTTAGCTTGAACTGCAGCTGAGAACATTTTTTCATACTTTTTACTTGCAAGTTTGAGCTTAGATAATATTTTGAAGGAAATTATTTGGAACATATTAATCTAACTTTGACTTTATTTCTGACCTGATGATAGAAGTGGTAGGGCTGCGTGAGTTGGCAGCTATCCAATCCAGCTTCGGACCTGGCTGCTTCAGATGGCTGCAATCTGATCCGGAGCTCTGGACTGGGTTTCCACCTCAATATGGCCGAAGCGGCTCCGAAGCTTCGGAGCCACCTCGGAGATCCGGCCATAGGGTATAATGGGGAATCAATGGAAGATCTATAACTTTGCTGTTTTTTGTATGATTTGGATGAAACATTTAGAGACAGTAGCCTCAGCTAAGAGCATGAAGTCTGCCAAGTTTCAAGGCGATCGGTGCAGGGGCTTGGGGGTAACTGTACCCCAAATACTTTAAAGCAAAACTCATGTCATGGCTGTGTGTTACACCGCAGGAAGCTGAAAACTGCAGGGGTGGTAGCTCTTACTGAGGCCACAAAGCCTGCCAAGTTTTAAGAAGATCTGTGCAGGGGTTGTGGGGGAACTGCACCTCAAGCTGCTGACAGGCGAAACTCATGACACAAATGACCTTATGTGTGTTAAGGCGCAGCGGGCTGAAAACTGCAGGGGTGGTGGCTCTTACTGAGGCCACAATGCCTGCCAGCTGTGTGAGTCCTAGAGCAGGCCTGAGTGAGTGCTGGGCCCTGCCAGGCCGCGAAGCCTGCTTGCCAGCTGTGTGCGTCTCACTGGGGGAGTCTGTCATTTGAGGTAAAACTTGTGATGTGGGTGGGTGACACTGAGTGTGTGTTAAGGTGCACACTTCCTGGTGCTGGGGCCTCTGCACAACATGGCAGTGTGCCCCACTGAGGCCTCCTCCTCCCCTACAGCCTCATGCACGGTCCTCTGTTTTACATGACAACAGGAACAATAACTTGGCTGCCTCAACACCAGTAGCATCAGCATCAAAGGTACCAAAATGGAGCTGTCACAGAGCCTGTCATTTTATAAAGGAATTGACAGCCTTCTAATTGCCTCAAAATGGCTGAAGTGGCTCCAAAGCATCTGAAGTGAGTCCAAAGCACTTCAGATGCCCCCAACCTGCTCCAGACACCATTGCTGGTATCACGTTTCAACCCAGAAGTGCTGCTTCATCCGAAGTAGGTCCGGATCCGAAACGGGATCTGAAGACTCACACAGCCCGAAGAAATGGGCTATCAAGTTACACCCTACTGCAAAGGGAAAATGCAATTATTCCTACACTAAATCTCCTTGGGTAGATTTTTTTATATGACTAAATCAGCTAACAAATTTTCCTGATCACATTTTTGGGGACAATTTTTAAGTTAGTTATATTTAGACAAAGAGATGATTGTACATGGCAGTGGAACAAATCTTCTAAAGATATCCATTTGAGAAACAAACAATATGAGATCACTACAAGGAAACATGATTGAATTTGACAACTCTAGCACACATGAGCCATATTTGCCTATGGCTGTCAAAGTGACATCAGTATTAGATTTTCTATAAAAAGTATAATTTCAAATAGACAGAGATGCTCCAGGGACTGAAATGTATTTATCAGTTTGTTGGTGCACTTCCAAGGAAGTAGATTTAGAGCTAAAGTAATAACTTGTTATTTTATGACATACGGGAACTGGAATATCCATCTGTTCTGACTACAGTTAATTATAAGTATAGTGTAATTAAATCATCTCTAGGAAAACAAGGCTGTATCCAGGCAAAGCATTTAAATATGCCCTCAACCCAAAGCATGAGAATTCATCCTTTGCCATCAATAGAACAACCCAGAAGTCTAAAGTTAAGCAAACACTTGCTGGTAAATGCTTTCTGGGATCAGAAGTTTTGTGTTATGAAAACGGGTATAAATCAAGGAAGCAGAGTCAAATGTACCTGATCTTAGCACTCTAATACAAGTGCCAATCTGCATCCTACTCCAATCATTTGGGGCTGGACTTGATCTTCCGAGGTCCCTTCCAGCCCCAATGTCTATGAAATCCATTAGGATGGACCCTTCCACTTATAAGGAGCTCTATCTGATGAGACCCTGTGCAAGTGCAGGAGTATGTGCTAATTTTCTGATAACAGCTCAGGTTACCTTCAGCTGATACTTCCTACCACAAATAGGCAGTTCATTTTAACCCTGAGGTAGCAAAGTTGTCTTAAAATGAAATGTACTTATATACCCATCAAAAGCATAACAACAACCTGCGCTAAACATAAATAAGTTCTCACAAAATACCTGGCTATGCCCTAAGATAATAAAAGGAGAAAGGACAAGAGGGGAGGTTGTTTTGTTTTATACATGCACCAAGCTGAGCGTAGGCAGACTTCTGGAACTGTTTGGTCTGAACTGCCTCTAGCATTTACCCAATAACAGCAACTGCACCATAACCATCTTATTTCCTACACTATTTGGCTAAAACTTTATTCAGTCATGGGCTAGCCTAGAGGCAGTTTCACAGCTGCTTGCAGACCTGGCCAAAGAGCTGCATGGTACTGTTAGAGGAGGGTTTTTGATGGCTTAACACTTAAGTCTACTGAAAGTCATTCATTCATTAAATAAACAAGACATTTTCTATTCACTGCTATGCTAATAGCTTGCAGGCTGAAAAAAAATCTAGCACAGTTATTTGCATTAAAGATTCTAATGAAAGGGCCTTACTTAAAAAAAAAAATCATTCGGCACTTACACATCTGTAGGGAGACTGCTCCAACGCACTGGAAATCCAGCGCTTCAGAGGAGACTCAATTAATCGAGTCTGCTGCAGCATGGAAATTAATGCACTCTAGCAGCCTCCAGCATTACGTGCATCAGTGTACCCATGCTGAAAAATGGTGGTGGGGCACATTGAACTAAAGCGCATCAAACCATTTTTTGAGTGCAAGGACACTGATACACATGACACTCAGGTGCTTTTAATTAGAGCGGCTCACTAATTTAAGTGCCCATTGCCCTGCCACATGTCTATAAACACCTATAAAGTCCAAAGCAAAATTAAAATAGATCTGTTTCTATAGCATACAACTCAGCATATTGATTAGCCAACAAAGGATATGAAAGCTTGCCTCCCCAGATGGGTTACTTACCTTTTTACTTCAAAGGCTTTAGGGCAATTAGCTTTTCACTCTCCTTAGTCAGTTATATCATAGCTCAATCCTGATTAACATTCAAGTTGCATCATGCAATAATACAGCTCATTAGAAGGGAAAAAACCCCAAATGTCATCTTGATTTCCTCGAAGCAGCTCAAATCCATAAATAAGAAAGTTGGAGGAATATAAAGGACAGCTGTTCAAGTCCAATAACCCACCTACTGACCACTGATACTTATGAATTACTGGAGCTTTTGAACAGCTGTTCATCAGGACATCCTAATTGCTGCTAGTTGTGTCCCATATGACTTAAACAAAAGACAATTGCATGCAATCATATATGCCATCCAAGGTGCAAAATGGAATTAGAGGCAATGGTTCAACCAGGCATGAGAATATGGCGCTTTCCAAGCATTTGGCACAGTGGCTCCTGTCACCCCATATCACAGGGCTGGAGTAGAGAGCCATGACTTTCTAAATCTCACAGTCCAGGCTGCTTTGATTTGCATAGGAAGACTAGCTAGTACTTGGCCATCTCAGGTTCAGGACAGATATCTTGGAACTCACATCCTTTGACTATTAAGCCTGTGCAAAGCAGCCAGTATTCATTTTGGATTCAGCTTCAGCTTTGGCCAATTTGGAGGACAGCAATTTGACTCCGTGATACAAATCACTATCCTGAATTGGATTTGGCTGAATCAGCCAGGCCCATCCCCTGCAGCCTGGCAATGACTGCCCCGCCTCCCGGTACTTGGGGGAAAAAGAGCCGTGGCTCACCGGGTGCTGCCAGATGCAGGGTGATCCCTGCTGCCCCCAGCTGCACGGGAGGCTCTGCATGAGCCCTTCCCCCCCCATGGCTGCCCTCCCTGCCACGGCTCCAGCCTTTAAGGAAAAAACCCCAAACCAGAAAACTCCTCGCATCCACCGTTGTTGCCAGCAGGGGGCAATCCCTGTTGCCTCCCGTGCCACGTGGGGGGCTCCGCATGACCCTCGGAAGCCCCAAGGCTGCTGCAGGAGCAGTGAGTCCCGGGGTTTTTCTCCATTGTTTTTTTTTCTTAAAGGGCCGGGAGCTGGGGCAGGTGGGGCAGCTATGGGGGGGCTGGGGAAGCGGGCAGTTGGGGTCCCCTTGCCTGTCCCCTGCTCACCAGCTCCAAGTCTGCCTGCAGCTCCCTGCTGCAGCCACCAGGGGCTGCCTGAATCATCGAAGCTCTCTAAATCTTTTTGGACCTTTTAATTGGTCCACTGATTCGATTCAGATTCAGAGACTGGGTCACTGACCTCCTCCGAATCGAATTACCACCTGAAGCTTCACACAGCCCTACTGAGCATCTATGTCTTCTCCCTAAATCCCTATGCTTTTTTGTGCCCTTGCTTCTGTCACTTCTCTCCACCCTGTTTCTTCCCACTGCAGTCCCCCACCAACTAGAAATTGTGCCTGTGCTACAGCCAGGGAAGGGGAGGCCAGGGAAAGGCAAAGCTACATACAAAGGCCTCTGGCTCTGTGTGCCAGATTCAGTGGATCTGCATGCTGAATCTAACCCACAGGGTGTACATTACTGACACCTGATGCAGACAAACTGGAGAGAGTCCAGAGAATAGAAACAAGAAAAAGAGGATAAAAATGTGACCTTTTGACAAAACTTTGAGGTAAAAAAACTCTCTCTCGGTTCGTTTCTTTGGAGG
>NW_017728911.1:14140361-14142185 GCF_001723895.1 Crocodylus porosus | reverse complement strand
TTTGCCGTCTCAGCCCTCAACTTCTTCACCCAGAAGCTCCATCCCCCCCTCCTTGAGCATGTAGAAGTGACAGACCAATTTGAAAACTGTGCCTCTGAAATAAATACGTAAGCAAATTACTATGGGTACCCATAGATTTAATTCATCCAGAATGGATGCATTTTACCTTGCCTGAAACTGTTGCAAGTTTAAAAACAGGTATTCCATAAACACACTTTTAAGTAGCGCTTCTGTACTTATTTATATACAGAACAATTTAAAAAAAAAATTCATGTCTCAGAGCAAATCAGTCACATTGGTTCTGAATTATCTAATTTGAGCAGAGCTCAGTCATTCAAGTCTATATCACGCTACCACTGACAAGTATCCTACCTCCCAGACTCATCATCCTGAGGCTTCAGATACTTCCAAATCTATGGCAGGCATCCTATATGCAAGGAGTTCAGATGCCCTTTAGTCTCACTTGCCCCTAGACAAAAGGCTGAAGGAGAAAGCTAGAGCGAAAGCCCAAGACCCTTACCCTATTGCTATAAAATTGTGTAGCCAAAAAGCTCTCCGTTGGGAGGCTTTAGTACACACTTGCAGAAGGTGGAGGTGGGGTGTTCTGCTCAGAGTGCAACAATGGACAGATTTCCAAACTATGCATGACATTAATTCAAAGCCAACAGGTTCATGATTCACCATATTAGTTCATTGGGCTGGGTCCCAGCAGTCAACAGCATTTCAAGCTATGGTGATCTAGTAGCTCACCACTGCTCAGTATATGTATACTTTAGATACCGCAAAGGATCCACATGCTAATTAGCCCCCTCCTCATAACTGGAACCTGGTGTTTTTGTCTTGAATCCTCTGGGTAGCAGGGGTTTGTGAGTGTTGTGATGCTGGGGTGAATGGAGCATCCCACAACACGCTCATTAGCACACCCAGAAGTGGACCAGAAGTACTTCATTCCACTTCTGGGTTTGCCACCGAGCACACAGAGGGCCCCCTTGCACTCTTGTGGGATGCTCTGTGTGCCCCAGCATTGCAGCGTTCATAAGCCATGCTTGCTACAAGGTATGTGGGAAAAAAAAGTTTAAAGTTTTAAAGTTGTATCTCTGTCCAAATTGCTGATTTTCTGAATCAGCATCAAATCTTCAGATTCGGATTTGGCCAAAACGAATCGGGGCAGTGCTCTGAATCAACAAATCGAATCACTGTCCCTGATTCAGGCCAAATCCAAATTGAATAGGGCCCGCTTCACACACCCCATCAGCGGTAAGGGGCACTATCATATATCTTATTCAGATAGGCTTCACTAACTGGTCCCTGTGGTAGGTTCCCATCAGTATGTTTGCCCAATGAAAAAAAAGTTTGCCCAATGTAGGCCACATGTTTTATAGTTGTGCTCACTGGTGGCTGCATTTAATCAACTTCAAAATGGGTTTCCATTACTAGGTACATGTTGCTTTTCAAAGCAGTTTAATGATAGACAATGTAATTTAATGAGGTTCCATTATATGCAAGTGTAAGATGAGGACCTGTTTTCCCCCATGCTATTTGGGGAAGGGGTCATCTTGTATTTGAGTAAATATAGTATATATTCAATAACTGAGGTTACAAAATACTGCTTCTTAGAAAACTCCACGGAAAAAAATCCATCACTGCCTGGAGAGTTATTCATGTCCTTTAAGGGCAAAGTTATTTAAGCTAATGATAAAGGAACCTCTAAAATTTCCTCCTCCAGCTCTAAAATTAGTTTAGTTATAATATATATTAACTATAATATAATGAATAGTTATAAAGTCCAGAATGTATCTATTTTCTCACTAACATTCAGAATCT
>NW_017728911.1:14128634-14140076 GCF_001723895.1 Crocodylus porosus | reverse complement strand
TGCACTCTCTTAGGAAGACTATTTTCTCATATCGAAGCAGAGGAAACAGCTTCATAAAATTTTCTAACTCCTCTAGAATGAATACTTCAATTTCATAACCATTCAGCAGGAAGTGTTGAGTCACCAGTAATCATTTACAGCTGATCTATCTGAGAGGAAGAGCTGACGCTCCACCTCAGACTTGTCCAAGACAGCTCTACAGCCAATAGAGTCATGGACCACAGGGTCAATTATGCTTTGAGACTTTAAAAAAGTAGTCAGTTATAGAGTATAATGAATGAAGCATTGGGCTGGGGTGGGGGGTAGTGGTAGAGGATCTATAATCCATCATTGTTGGAGTCACTTCTATAAAACCCAGATCTGACATATAACTTTTAGTAACTTCCCTAGAAGTAGATTTCATAGATAGAGGGGCACAAGACCTATCAGTGACAGGATCCAAACATTCATTGCAGCCTCCTCACAAAATATAAGGATATTTCCCAAATTCAGAGAGCTTTACAAAAAATGATAAATGTTAGACTGTCTGCATTGGGACCTAGATGCATCCCATGATTTTAGACACATGCAAGAATAAATATACTCTCTGGATCATTAACTATGTCAATTAAATGGAGGCACAATTTTTATGCATTGAAATAAAATAGTTGCATGAAGTTTTTATACATGAGAGAAGGCTAATCCCACCCCATAAATCTCTAAGTTTTGAGAGTCCTCTACTGAAAAATGAGATTCTTGGAGCAAAGGAATGTCAGCCTTCTGCCTTTAAAAAAGAAAAAAATATTAGCTTTCCTTAATAGGGCTGTTAAAGCCCTTAACATTCCAAGATACACATTTAAGATACACAGTGATTTTATTTTCTATGGTCAACTGTGTATATAACTAGCAATTTGTCATTTTTCATCAAGCAAATGTACCAAATTTATCTGTATACTGTCATAGTTTGTAATATTAAGATTCTCCCATATATTTAGAGCTAACAACATACACTTCCAAGCACACTTCTTAAAACATCGTAAGGGGGGAAAATGAAAAGAAAGGAAAAACCAAACTAAATATAAAGTACAAGAAATAGAATAACAGAAAATTAGGGTTGGAAGGGACTTCAGGAAGTCATCTAGTCCAACCCCCTGCTCAAAGCAGATTATCCCCAACAAGATCATTTCAGCCAGGACTTTGTTTAGCTGGGCATTAAAAACCTCCAAGGATGACGATTCCACCACCTCTCTGAGTAACCTGTTCCAGTGCTTCACCACCACCCTAGTGAGAACATATTTCTTAATATTCAACCTGAACCTCCCTTGCTGCAGCTTGAGACCATTGTTCCTTGTTCTGTTATCTGCCACTACTGAGAACAGTCAGGCTCCATCCTCTTTGGAACCACCCTTTGGATAGTGGAGGGTTTCTAACAAATCCCCCCATAGTCTTCTCTTCTGCAGAATAAATAAACACAGTTTCCCTCAGCCTCTCCATATAAGTCATGTGCCCCAGCCCCTGAACCATTTTCATTGCTCTCTGCTGGACTCTCTTCAGCTTATCCACATCCTTTCTATAGTGTGTGTGTGGGGGTGGGGGTAGGGGAGGAGGGCAAAAACTGGACACAGTGGTCCAGATGTAGCATCACCAGGGCAGAATAGAGCAGAATAATTACTTCCCTAATCTTCTGGCAATGCTCCTACCAAGGCACCCCAACATGCTGTTAGCCTTCTGGGCAACAATGACATACTGCTGACTCATATCCATCTTATTGTCCACTGTAACCCACAGGTCAATTCTGCAGAGCTGCTACTTAGTCAGTCAGTCTCCAGCCTGTACTGGTGCATGGGAGTCTTCCATCCTAAGTGCAGGACTTTGCACTTGTCCTTGCCGAACCTCATGAGGTATCTTTGGCCCAATCCTTCAATTTGTCTAGGTCACTCTGAATTCTAGCCCTACCCTCTACTACACCCCCATCTTGGTGTCATCTGCAAACTTGCTGAGGGTGCAATCCATCCCATCTTTCAGATGGTTAATGAAGATATTGAACAAAACTTGCCCCTGGACTGACAAGTGCACTTCACTTGATATTGGCTGCCATCTACACATTGAGCCATTTATTTGCACCCATTGAACCTGACAATCCAGCCAGCTTTCTATCCACCTTGCAGTCCATTCATCCAACCCATAGTTTCTCAGCTTGCTTGCAAAAATATTATGGGAGGCGGTATCAAAAACCTTGCTAAAGTCAAGGTATATTATGTCCACTGTTTTCCCTCTGTCAACAAAGTCAGTCATCTCATCCTAGAAGGCAATCGGCTTGGTCAGGCATGACTTGCCCTTGGTGAATCCATGCTGACTATTCCTAATTACCTGTTCCTCCAAGTGCTTAGAAATGGATTTCTTGAGGATCTGCTTCATGATTTTTCCAGGGACTGAGGTGAGGCCAATTGGTCTGTAGTTCCCTGGATCGTCCTCCTTCCTGCTCTTATGTATAGGTACTGTATTTGCCCTTTTCCAATAACCCCCAATTGCCATGAATTTTCAAAGATAATGGCCAGCAACTTTGCTATTATATCAGCCAACTCCCTCAGCACCCTCATGCATTGCATGTGGCCCCATGGACTTGTACATGTCCAGCTTTTCTAAATAGTCCCTAACCTATTCTTTTACCACCAATGGCTGCTCACCTTCTCCCCAAACTGTGCTGCCTGGTTCAGTAGTCTGGGAGCTGACCTTACCTGTGAAGACCAAGGTAAAAAGCAAAAACATTGACTACTTCATCCTTTTGTTCATCACATGAACCAAATCATTAAGGCTGTCTGAGGCTTTGGACCGTGCTTCAGATCCGGAGAAGTTTTGGATGCTTTGGCATCCAAAGCAGCATGTCCAGATCAAAGCACGGGCTTCATTAGGCTTTCCGTAGCAGTTTGGAGCTTTTGAAGTGCTTCAGAAAAGCTTCGGAGTCGCTTCAGAGATCCGGCTATAGAGTATAACGGGGAAACAATTAAATATTTATACCTTTGCTGTTTTTTGTTTGATTTGGATGAAATATGCGGGGGTCCTATCCTCTGCTGATAGCATAAAGCCTGTCAAGTTTCAAGAAGATTGGTGCAGGAGCTTGGGGGGAACTGCACCCCAAATTCCTGAAAACTAAACTCATGTCACATCTATGTGTTACAAGACAGGGGGGTAAATACTACAGGGATGATAACCCCTACTGAGGCCAAAAAGCCTGCCAAGATTCAAGAAGGTAAGTGCAGGGGTTTGGTGGAAATTCTTGAAAGCACAACTCATGTCACATCTATGTGTTACAAGACAGGGGGGTAAATACTACAGGGATGATAACCCCTACTGAGGCCAAAAAGCCTGCCAAGATTCAAGAAGGTAAGTGCAGGGGTTTGGTGGAAATTCTTGAAAGCACAACTCATGTCACATCTATGTGTTACAACACAGGGGAGTGCAAACTGCAGGTGTGGGGGCCCCTGGTGAGGCCGCAAAGCCTGCCAAGTTTCAAGCTGATAGGTGCAGGGGTTTGGGAGGAACTGCACCTCAAGCTGCTGACAGGCAAAACTTGTGACATAGATAAACCTGTGTGTGTTAAGGCGCAGCAGGCTGAAAACTGCACGGGTGGTGGCCACTGCTGCAGCCACAAAGCCTGCCAGCTGTCATGGACAGCTGTCATGGTTGCTGACAGGCAAAACTGGTGACATGGGTGCTTGTGCAACTCTGTCTACCTGTCTTGGGGGGTGGGGTGGATGACTACTGCAGGCCCACTTGCTAAGCTACTGTGTTACCAGTTACTAATCAATCATGATTCACTCAGGGACCAGCCCAGTACACAGTTGCTAGCTAATGGCAGGCTTTGTGGCCCTACCAGGGGCCATGACCCCTGCAGTTTTCAGCCCACTGCGCCTTAACATACACAGGGTCATCTACGTCATGAGTTTTGCCTGTCAGCAGCTTGAGGTGCAGCTTGAGGTGCCATTCTCCCAAACCCCTGCACCTATCATCTTGAAACTTAGGAGACTTTGTGGCCTCACCAGAGGCTACTACTTCTGCAGTTTTCACCCCCCTGTATTGTAACACATACACGTGACATGAGTTTTGCTTTCAGAAATTTGGGGTGCAGTTCCCCCCAAAACCCTGCACCGATCTTCTTGAAACTTGGCAGGCTTCATGATTTCAGCAGAGGTACTGTCTCTGCAAGTTTCATCCAAAGCAGACAAAAAACAAAGTTATAGATACGTCATTGGCTTCCCATTATAGCCTATGGCCAGATCTCCGAGTTGGCGCTGAAGCTTCGGAGCCGCTACAGCTGGATAAAAGCGGAAACCTGGTCTGGAGCTCCAGATCGGATCCCCGGCATCCAAAGTGGCTGGATCGAATAGCTCCCTACTCACACAGGCCTACAAATCATAGCATTCCAGATAAATACAATACTAGGATTACTGTGATCCACACTGACTCAAGGAGTGACATTCCATACTGTAAATACACCAAGTGCACCATAGAAAGCACCCCCAAGACAAAGACAGAAACATGACTCATATTTGGAAAAGTTTTGGTCAAATGTTTAATTTACCAAATAAATAAATAAAAATTCGGATTTGGGTTGACCAAAATGACTGGAGAGCTCCCCATAAATTCATCAAGTTGTCTCAACCAAAAATATATTTTTTAAAAAAAATGTAACATTGTTTTGTCATTTGCCAGGTAAACAAAAAACAAAAAAACACCTTCACCCCCATAATTTTGTTTCAGAATTTACCTAAATTTAATTAGAAGAGACAAGGTTATCACCCCCTCCCCACCCTATTAAATAAAATGTTTATTATCTGTAGTCACAAAGTATTTTGTGCCATGCAACATAAAATGTTTCTGTTATACATTTAAGCAGGAGAACTGGAAAACATTAATCTCTGGACTGACCTAATATATTTCCTTGCAATTTTTTTGGTTTAGCCAGTGAACTAAAAAAAAACATATTCTCACTTTTCTATCCTTCCACCCCAAGCTAGTGCTGTGTCTAAAACAATCACTGGCATAACTTGGAGCACTGCAGTCTGCTTTCAGTTATGGCAACCTCTCTGCACGTGTCAGGTATATGGCACCCTACCCAACAGGCCTGCAGTGGGAATCTGTCACCTTTTGCACTCTATTAGGCAACTAGATTTCAATCAGGTACACATTGTACATGGTGCTGTACAGATGCATAGGGTTATTGGGGGTGTGCAAAGTAGGCAGCATTCAATTTGGATTCAGCCCAATTCAGGGGACAGCGATTTGATTCACTGATTCGAACCACTGCCCCAATTCAATTCGGCTGAATCCATATCTGAAGATTTGATTGTGATTCAAAGAATCAGCAATTCAGCCATAGACACACCTTTATGTTTTTTCTACATACCTTGAGGTACCAGGCATGGCTCGTGAATGCTGAAATGGTTGGGCATATGAAGCATCCCACAGGAGCATGGGGTGGGGGTGGGGGGTCTGCCGCTGAGCACATGGGGGAGCAGGAGGCACCGGTCACCAAGACAGGGGAGTGGGGGTGGTTCCCCACATGCTCCATGGCAGACCCAGAAGAGAACCAGAAGTCTTTCCAGTCCACTTCCAGGTCCACCACCAAGTACACTAGGGACCCTGCCCCACACACCCGTGGGATGCTCCATCTGCCCCACCATCTCAGCGTTCATGAGTCACCTGGTACATAGACACCGATTTATATGTCAGAATTGCTGAATTTCTCTGAATCAAATTGGAGTCTTCTGATTCGATTTGGACAGATTAACAGGTCTCCCAATTCAATTCGGATTTGGAAATTTGGCCTCCAAAACAGGCCAAATCTAATCAGTGACTGAAGCTTTGCAAAGCCCTATAGGCTATGCCTACAACAGCTCCCCAGTGCTGCCCATTCTCAAGCATGCCCTGCTTACACATGCTAAACCTGTGAATAAAAAGGAGAAACCATTCCAGGGGTGGCCCCTGAAGCTGGACTTGGGATCTCTGTCTCTGGTGTAGCGGAGAGCAGATACCTAGGGTAGCCTGGGATAGCTTTACTAGTACATTTTTGTGTTTACTATATGGGAGCCTAAGTGGGTATAGAGGACATGTTAAAGAGTTAGTTCTCAGCAGCAGGGTTGCCAATCCAGGAACATTTTTTTTTTCTTTTTCTTTTAAACTGGCAGCCTGCAAGCTTTTTACCAAAAGCCAATTTTTTTCACTAACACGTGTTTTTAATTGATATATGTTTTAAATAATGGAAATATAATGCTTGTACCAGGCTCTGCCCAACTGTCAGGCCCCACTTAGAAGGGCTGCATTCAAATTTAGGGATTTAACATAAGCCATAGCAAAAGTTTGGTTGTCAGTCAAAGGTTTGCAGTAAAAAAATCTTGGGTTGGCAAGCAATGGTTTTATACTGTGCTGCCCCCACCCCTACCAGGTCCCCCTACTCACTTTCACTCCCTCATGCCCCTGACTGAACCCTGCAACATGCCATTTTGAACAGAAATGCTGCATCAGTTGTAGGAAAAAAACAATGTGGATGACACACTGCAAAAAACAGTAGAATGAGACACATTAACTAGTCCAAAATTTCATATGGACAAACATAGCCTTTTCTTTCCTAGCTGTTCAACTGTTTGTAATCCCTATGAAACATTAATCTATCCTGAATTTACTTTCTTGTTTTGACAACTTCTTTACCCTCAATGTTTATGTATAACTTGTCAATAGGCTTCTCTATTCACAATGAGGGAATATCTACATTTCTTTCTTGATATGCAACAGTGACACCATATGGAAGAAAAATAAAGGCAAGAATAAATTAACTTCATAGACTGAAAGTTATATTTAAGAGAGTTCGGATCATATATTTTGGAAAGGACAAAATAAAAAAAGAGTTGATTTGCTACCCAAGTTCCATCTTTGTAAGGAAAAAAGGGATTACTGATCATTGGTTATAGGTCAAAAAGCTGCAGAAGCAGAAAGCTGGAAGAGAAGTGTTCACTTCCATTGCTATATTGTTCAACTTGTACTGAAGAACAGCCTTGAAATTCAATGGCACTTGGGAGCCTAGCACCCTTCAACTAGTTTGAAAATCTCAGTCTGGAGTGTTAGGGGCTGGCGGGGGATAAAAGGAGGAGCAGGATTATATATATTTGGATTTGTTGTATATTTCTGTGTCTAAGTCCTGTACACTTGGACTGAGGAAGTTCACAGATAGAGGTATGTGAAAAGTGGCACCAATGTTAAAATTGTGTAAAAATTATGATAGTGGGTTTTTTGTTTTGTGCATAACCAAATACATACCAATAAATTGTATACTACATTACCTTGTCTTGCAGTCTTTCCTCCTCCACACATCAAGCTGATACAATAAACATCCTTTTGGATATGGGTCACAGTGTAGTGCACCTAGCTTCCAGGCAAAACAGCAGCTGATTAACAGCTCAGCTCAGGAAACAATACTGCTACCTTAAGACAGCTTGTATTTGCCACCTAGGTTTTGGCTCATGTGCTGCATGACTCAACACATTGTTCTCCTGCAATCCATGATTTATACCTGCACAGGATTTAGTGAGTTTTGGGCATTATGCAAAAAATTTAAAAGCATTCCAGTGGCACTCACCCTACAATTGAAAACTCGGACAGGCAGACAGAATTTAGGAAAGTTCCTTCTTTTACTTAACACGTGTAAAAACAGCACTTGCTTTACTGCTGGCCAGTATGACTGTGTACAATGTGTGTCTGGAGCATTGCTAGAATCACATTACAGGCTTAAAATCAGAAAGCTTTATTTCCCCTAGACCGAGGAATGATCCACAATGCATGTCAAACCTCTACTCTTCAAACAAAAATAACATTAAACAAACAGTGCTTGGAATACAATTAAAGCAGTAGTCAAGACACCATCTGTCTGAAACAGGTCTGGCAGAATACTCTAAGATTTAAAAGCCAGGCCTAACTTCCAGCTCTACCCCTCAAATTTTAATAACACCCTTAGGAATACAGTCTGGGTTAACAAGAAAAAAATAAACAAATGAAATTATTTATTTTCAAATCAGACATGACCAATATACCAGACAGACACAGAAGCAAGCCAAACCAAACTGTAGTAATAGGATGGTGAATCAAACTCTGTTTATTTCTTCATGGCCAAGAACAATTCTTTTATATTTTTAAAGAATTTGTTGGGAGACAGGGCAAGGCAGCAGTCTAGAGAAATAGGTCTAATAAAAAAAATATTTGAAAATTCTCCTCACATATCTGCATGAAGACTCTCAGAAATACTTTGAGTTTTGCCTACATGGCAGGCCAGGAGACAAGTGTAAATTGCTGTAGAAAAGCCTGCATTTCAAGAGAAAAAAGTATTCCTTGTATTTTATAATGTACGTGGTCACTTCCACCTTTGAATATGAATATATGCTACCTTGCACTCTTGCGGTATGCATGCTGTGTGGCAACAGGATGCCAAATATTCAAAGTGCTGTACAACTGGAGGATGCTACATCTCAAGCTTGGAAGTACTGCTTGCCACATGCTTCACTGAATGGAAGTAACATGCTCTCCTTGGAGTAAAAAAAAAAGAAGTTAAGTATTATCAGGTGACAGTTTTTGTGACTTCTGTAGCATCTCACAGTGCCTCTGTCCCTCTCCTTTTCTCTTCCCCCCACCCCAACCCTTTACTTCTCTTACTGTTCTGGTCCTTACCCTCTTTCCATTTGGTCACCAGTACTCCCGCTTTGCCTTAGCTGTTGACTAACTCCTAAGTCCTTCCTGACTTTAAAGCAGCTAGTTGACCAAGCCACCCCAGCAGCACCTGCCCAGTGACCCTGCAAACTCTGAGATCCAATACACATGCAAGTAGAATTACTGTCCTACCCAGAGCTTCAGCATCACTTTTCTAATACGCTGGGCTCTACTGTATGCAAGGAGCACATATGGCTTTCATATACACTTGAAATTCAGATTGCAGGTTCTTCATTAGTGCAACATTTCACTACAAGCAATATTCACATTAAATATGAATTATGACTCTATTAAACCTAGCAGCAGTTATTTACAAGACACAGCTTGTTTGAATATCTTAACAGTGAACTCCACAGAGTTTTATAGCATCGTGTTAGCAATGTTATATGGCTGAAACATCTCTTCCATTCTAAATTTCATGTATTTTTTTCATGGCTAGAAGCAAATTATATGCGAGAACTAATAAATATTTGGATTTTTCCAAGTTTTCCCAAACACAATAAAAACATTTTTTGTAGCTATTAAAAATAATCAGTCTAACAACAACATTTAGTTAAATCCTGGGAATAAAATTCACCTGTGGTCCAGCAAAAGGCCTATTTTAAGCACTTAGATGGGGCATGCACTTAACTTGAGGGGGTGGGAGGAAGGTAAATTCTACCCTACAAAACAAGTTGTAGGTAAAGGATAAATAGAACAAGTTTATAGATACTGATTTCATTCTTGAGAAAATTACCTTTATTTTCATTATTAAAATAGGCAAGGCAATTATAAAACAATGTTTTAATGCAGTGGAAGACAAGGCACACCCTCTGAGTGCCACTCTGATTCTTTTCTTCTACCCAATCTGCTTTGTGCGTTCTACCTTGTGCTCCCTGCCTGATCTCTTGCTCTGCCTTCTTCTTCCTACCTTATGATCTGTCCCATGCCACACACAGAGGCTTCCTGTGTCCTTTGTGGCATGCATGCAATAGGTTGGTCACACCTATTTTAACATGAAAGAGGAAGTTTTAGTTGTATAAGTTAGAAAGTTCAGTTCTATGGCTCCTACACCTTAAACTTTTTCCTTTATCTCCTAGGGAGTTTCACTCAGTAAGACTGTATTTCAAGCTCTGCCATGCACTTGCACAGTAGGAGTCCTACCCATGCTGCCAGAGCATGGGTGGGATCTCTCCCTTACTCTAGCCAAAATGTATGGTGCCACAATCTTTCCTAGTATCACCCATGCAGCTACACAATTTCAGGCACCCTAGGTTTCCTGTCTTTTATTGATTATATTCTAAACTTCACTGGTGCAACCCAGTGGTTTACTGATTGGACTAATAAACAAGTACAAATAAAGACATAATCTGGAGCAATGACCTTCAAATTCTAACCTGCATAGCATGGCTAGAATAAACTGCTCTGTTCCACAAAGCAACATGTCTAAATGTGATATGATTAATGACCTCAAGTTTGCTGGACTCCACTTGAATTAAAAGGTGATAATTTGGTTTACTTTATAATTGCTGGAATGTCACTCTGATCCAGACCAATTTACACTAATACGCCCTTGTCTTTCTTAAAGAAATTTCATTTTTGGATGTAGGCAATACATTATCTTAATTTTATGTTATCTGTTATATTCATTCATGAACTTGCTGTTCATAGTCAAAATATTTATTTGGGGAAATATTTTATCATTTCCATATCTCCAAGAAAGCTACCAAAAAGATCATAGAAGAAGAACATTGCTCATGACATTTTAATCTTATAAATGAACTTAGCCTGGACTTTATGATATACTCCACTGGTTTGTCAAAGCACTTAGCAGCAGAGAGAATTTTCTTTATAAAAATGCCCCCAGCACTTTCAATACCAGATTAACCTTTGGACTCTGGAGAAATTAGACGAGAGGGGTTGGTAAGGAACTGAATTTGAGGTTTGAAAAGGGAGATGAAAAGGTGAAAAAGGTGGTGACAGAAGGACCAAATAATTGACAGAATAAGAGAAGCCAACAGCAAACGGGAGGAATGACAGAAAGTAACCAAATCCTCACTACTCCCCATTAACCCCCCAAGGCCGTTAGGCATGTATGTGCACGAGTCCCCTTACTCTCACTCAGCCTGCCGACTTCTGTTAAACAGTGGCAATGTCTATATGGAGATCTCACAGTTAAATCTTGTGGACTGCTCAAAGGAAAAATGTGCAGATACAAAGAAAGTATCCTCAAAGTGTTGCACAGTGGGAGGCAGCTGTTAGGTTACACAGGCAACCTTCATGCTGGCATTTCCTGACTTCTGAAAGTTTAGCTTTGCACCTTACACTAATTCTTCACAAAGAATTTTAATATATACAGGACCTCCTCTTAAGTTAGTGCTCCTTCTGAGACTAGATATGCCAGGGCATCAGTAATGGAGTTCAGAGCCTCTCATTTGTGGCGAGTCACTTGAATCCAGATGATCAGTGAGGACTGTAAATTGTTCCCAACACATGGGAACATTTCCAAGGATGTAAGACTGCCTGATATACATTCAGCAGTGAGGTAAGTGACTGAAAGCATTAATGCCATTTCTAAGTGGTATTTTGATTGATTAGTTTTACTGCTTGTACATTTGGAGTCATAATTGTTCTGTATCATCTATTTAGCATTAGGCTAAGGAAACTTCAAAGCACCAAGCCCAACCCCACTAGAGTATAACAGAATTATAGTAGTAAAAAAAGGGGGGG
>NW_017728911.1:14120806-14128329 GCF_001723895.1 Crocodylus porosus | reverse complement strand
AAAAAGATAATGGCAGCCATCCATACATATCTGATAAGAGGATGTGACAGTATTTCAAAGATAATTTTGAGAATGCCAAAAGAAATGAATACACAAAGAGCTTTTAAATAAGCAGGAGAGACAAGTTCTTTCTTTTTTCCCCCCATGGCCAAAACTGGTCACAGGAAAGAAGTTGTTAAGACAAAATATTAGCATTCTTCTAGTATTAGTATTGTTTCAGAAAAAAGCATATAAGAGGCTGAATCCTGTTATAATCAAGAGGACAGAGTCTGGAACCTGAGAGGAGAGAGAGAAGTCCCAAGAAGGAAAGAGGCATACACAGTTCAGCTGACCCACGGAGACTCCCTTATGCTGTTCGCTCAAAATCATTTAAAACTTTGGGGACCAGTAAATCATTCTAAATACTCCACATTTTGTAACATCCTGTCAGCCAGTTAGGACATTCCAGTTTCATGGTGAACATTGTGCTTCCAGGAATGACAGAATTACTTTTAAACAAGGGGATGGTTGCATGTAATTTCATGTAAGGAAGTAGAAGGTCTTTTCACAGATGCTTAATATTGATGGCAGCTACTTCAAGGTATCTGTCCTTCCATCCCTGGAAGCAGTCTCCACGCATCACTCCCATTTTCAGGGCACTCCTCATTCTGGTAGTGCCACACCTTTAATAAAGGTAAAGGGAAGAGGCAGAGAGGGGTAGATAGGACAAGGGGGGAAATAATTACATAGAAAGGTCACCAGATTCTCTAAATGCTCAGAGATACATCAAGCCAAAAAGGTATTTCTAATAACAGAAGAAGTTCCTGAATTGCTACATTCATTTGTAAATGCAACTGAATTTGCAACTGTGCTTGGAAGAAAAAGTATCCTTTAAACATACAAAAAAAAAAATGTATACATGAACAGCTGCTACAGCACCTCTTAAGTTCTTTCTTTTCTAGGCAAGAGCCTCAGAGCCCAATTTCATAAACCCTGTCTACCTGAACTCCCACTAGAATCAGTGGGAGCTCTGAGTGCAGATGACCTGTTGGATCAGGCTCCTTCCTGGTCACCACTGTGCCAGAGATGCTCTTTGGTGACTGAATGGGAAGCTGTGCCTCTATGCAGGTATGGTGAAATACAGTTCCCCTTGGCATACAGAAATGCTTCATTAGCTGGGTACTTGTTGTGTTCATCTTTATGGGATGAACACAACAAATGCTGGGAACTGTGCATGTGAAAATGGAAGAATGAGCTCCCCACTCAACGCCCAATATAGCTGGAAACAAGGTGCATGTATGCACGGCTGAGCACAAGTAAAAGTCTGCCCATGCACCAACTTTTTCAGGCCAGGCACCTGCCAGGAGAGCATGGGACACTTACTAAAGGTGAGCTCCTTCCCAAGGCGAGGCCTGGCATAGGCTCCGCCGGCTCTGGGGAACTGCTCCGTTCCCCCACATCGCCTCGGGGAGCAAGGAGGCACATGGTGTCAGGGCTGGGGAGTGGAGCCATTCCCTGGAGCTGGCAGAGCCCACGGAGCAGTTCCCTGGAGCCAGAAGAGCCTCACTCGGGGCAGGCAGCGGCTCTTTCCTGAGGTGAGGCAAGGCAGGGATGGGGGCTGGCGCGGGCTCCGCCGGCTCCAGGGAAGTGCTCCACTCCCCAGCCCTGACACCACGTGCCTCCTTGCTCCCCAAGCTGATGTGGGGGAATGGAGCAATTTCCTGGAGCCCGCACCAGCCCCCAGCCTCCAGGTCCCACTTCCTGCCCCAGGTGAGAAGCTTACCTTCAGTAAATGCCCCATGCTGCACCAAAAAGGGGGAGACGGGATTGAAGCAGTGCCCTCACAGACCAAAGTGGCGTGCTCATGGACCACTACTCCTTAGAGGGAACACTGGCTGGAAAATATCCAACAGAAATTGAAGATTGTAACCAAGGTGAAAATCCTGGTCTTCGTGTAGTCAACAGAAAACCTCCCATTGACTTGACTGGGGCCAAGATTTCACCTCAAATTTCCAGTCCTTGCATTATGCAACATCCTGTTACAGTGCTCACCTTCTCAGCATTTTCCATAATGTCTGCTGACATCAGAATTTCAGCTGCACATCCTTTTAAGTGAAATGGTGTAAGGTCTCTATTTTGCTGAACTGAAATAATGATTTCTTCTCAAACACCCCAAGGTACATCCACTGAACACTGATTCATGAAGTCTACGAAGTCCCTCTCTTCACATCAAAAACTGAAACCACCCATTTCATTTCACCCACAAGTTGACTTCTTTTCTCCCATTCTACTCCAAGCCACGGAGCCACAATGTCTGCCTGAAGTTCCGATTCCTTTCCCACCCTCATGCAGGGATCTTGTTTAATCTTTTAACACAAATTTAATGTGTATTAAATAAGAAAACTGAGTAAGTGCTTAGCCAAAATTCCACACAAAAAACCCTGTCAATATTTCTAGTTCATAGAATTGTAAATAATTCCAGGTCTCTGAAAACACATGTTTAAAGAAATAATATTTTCCTTCTCAAGCACCAAAAAAGCAAAACAAAAAAGTAGCACGGGCTGCTAGTTATTCCTTTGTGTATATCTTCTTACTGCCTGTTGGATGGTAATTCAGAGAAAAAAAAACAAACCCTTGACTCCTTTCCATTTGTGGTAGACATGAAATAGTAGGAAGGAGGCAGGGCTTTCTAAACTCATTGGGTAAAAGGAATAAGACAGGGCATGAAAAGTCTGGAAAGAAGTTATATTAGTCCTCACCTCTGTTCTCATCCATTTACTGCATGCTGGGTAATAAGATGAGAATATGTCATCTTGCTAAAGGTAAAACCGTCTCTATACTGAGAGAGAGAAATGGCTGCAAACATCCAAGCCATATCCGCACAGACTCATTTCCCAATGTTTCCTTCAAATTATTTCCTCCTGGTTTCATGCAGGTTGCATTCTTTCAATAAAAAGAGACATCAGTGCACAAATTTGTTGCTCCTTTGATCAGAGTTTGAACTCTGGTGACACTTTATAGCCTTTTTAAATAATACAGACAGGAAAACAAACAAGACTGTATTCTATGTTTTGGGCCTGGAGTTAGCTGAAGTCATTTAGAGGCTTCAGAAACAGTAGCATCAGCCTAGGGGATGGATCTAGGTTTTAGCAAAATGGAGGGTGCAGGAGTAGCAAATCATGATGCAGAGGTGGCTGCAACCCCCAATCCCAGCCTCTTTCCCCCTCCTCTCTAACCTTCTAGTGTGGGCAGACCATGCAGGGGAAGTCTGCAGAAGTTTTTTCAAGTCACAAAAGCAAGTAAGAATTCCCCGCTTCCCCTTCATTGTCAGAGCCCCATCCTTCCCCCACCTGCTGCTGCTGCTGTTTCTCCCACTTTCCCAAGAGCAGGGAAACTTCAAAGCCACTTCTGCCTGCTCTAGCCAGACTGCAGAGGCTGGGCTCAGCTGGGACTACAACAGGACAATAGCAGCGGTAACAGGTGGGGAGGTGGATTCCTCCACCCTGCCCAGTCCCCTGGGAGCAGGTGTGGGGGACAGAATCTCCTTCCCCCCCACAGTTGTCACTGCTGCCACTGTCCCAGCTGAGCCCAGCCCCCATTCACATAAGCTGGAATAGGCAGGGGCAGCTTTGAAGATTCCCCCACCCTTGGGACAGCAGGGAAAATGGTAGTGGCAGGAGGAAGAGGGGAGTGTGTGTGTGTGGTGTGGAGAGAGGCAGAGGGGAATGAACACTTTGAGCATGGAAGGGGAGAAAGGGAGGATTCTCACCTGCTTTGGGGATTTGTGAAATAAAAAAAGTCTCTAGAGGTTCAAATGGTATGGTCCAGTATAAAAAAAAGGGGTGGGGGGCAGGAGCAGCCATGGTACGGCACCCCCTCTAGATCCACCCCTGCCTCAGACCTTTTATATTTTGAAATAGTTTTCCTTTCTTAAATTCTCTTGAGCCAAATATCCCATCAGGATATCACTGTTAAGGCATTCTGGTTTCTTCATTCAACAAGGGAACGATGCGACTAGCATCACATCCAGATATCTTTATCTCCCCAGCCCAAATGACCGGGTGGATTTAGGTGGCATCCTATTCCAAGCTGTGCCACACCCTAAAACATAAAAAACAACAACAAAAAAACCTACATAACAAGGATGGCCTCTCCCCATATTTGCTGTTTTGTGTGATTTAGAGCAAGATGATAACATTACAAAAGTAGGCTCATTAACTTTGTTTCCAGCTACTTTAGCAAGGTGAAATAGGATCACACTTAGGCATCTAAATTCACTTAAACGTCTAACAGCCGGATAGGAACTCACCCTACATGCCTTAACATCACACCCTAGCAAAATCTGTTTCCATCCCACAAAATCTATATAGCATAAAAGTTGGATTGCCTTGCAAAATGAGAAGTCTATCCTACATTTTTACACCAGTTAGAGTAAATAGATTAAAATATGCTTATAGGGATTATGTAATGCAGCCCTTCAGTGGAAGAATGCATGACTTTTTATTAACAATGAAAACTTCTCTTCTCCTTGGAGAGGTCCCTGTAAGGCATTATCACAGTATAATTTCTTTCACTAAAAGAAATGACATCTGCCTGACAGATGCCACTTCTTGGGTGACTTTGCAAATCAGAACACAATACCGCCACCTGGGGAATGATGGGCTTTCATCCAGATGCTATGAAACATTGTTATTAGAACATTCAATCATTTCTCCTTCTGGAAACAGACTCTGTTTTGATAAGTATCAATTTTAAACTTCAATCTCATGCGATACCTTTGTTTGAATTGCTATGTATTTTGCACAGGGATGTTATACACTGACAGTTGTATTTCTGTATCTCAAATATATTAGGGGTGTGCAAAACAGGCCATATTTGATTCAGATTCAGATTCAGCCTGAAATCAGGGACAGTGATTCAATTCATTGATTTAGATCACTGTCTCCAATTCGATTCAGCCGAATCCAAATCTAAAGATTTAATGCCAATTCGGAGAATCAGCTATTCGGACATAGACACAGATTTAAGTGTTTTTTCTACATACCCCAAGGTGCCAGGCATGGCTTCTGAACTGTGCGATGCTGGGGCAGATGGAGCATCCCACAGAAGCATGGGGGGGTGGTCCCCCGCATGCTTGGTGGCAAACCTGGAAGCAGACCAGAAGTATTTCTGGTGCTGAGTGCGCTGGGGGGGGTACCCACCACCCACCCCCTGGCTTAGTGATTGGCCACAGGGGGACCCTGGATGCCCCCCCCCAGGCCCAGGAGACACCAGTCGTTGAGCCAGAGGGTGGGCCCCCAGACACACCCTGACAGACCCAGAAGTGGACCAGAAGTGCTTCTGGTTCACTTCCAGGTCTGCTGCCAAGCGCACTGGGGACTCCCCCCTACACTCCTCTGGGACTCTCCATCCAGCCCGCCCCACCTCTACAGCATTCACAAGCCACCTGGTACCTTGAGGTATGTGGAAAAAACATTTAAAGCCATGTCTATGCCCAAATCATCAAATCTATTTGGACGGTTCCAATTTAATTTGGAGAGTTTAAAGGGTTCTCCTGATTTGATTCGGATTCAGAGATTCGGCCACCGAATTGGGCCAAATCTCCACCGAATTGAATCAGCAACCGAAGCTTCACACAGCCCTAAAATAGACGTCCATAAAGTGTGAGAAATTGTATGCATCTCCGATGATGCCTTAAAGGATTCCTCTACAACATGAGATTCGTTTTGGATATTTCAATAGGACTGATACATGCTGGAAACCTTTTTGTTTTTCTGAGTTTAAAGGAGATGAATGAGAGAAAACAAAAAACAAAAAAAGAGAAGAAACAAATTATTTTCTAGTTAGTTGCTGCTTTCATGGAAGTGGGTAAAAGTCTTTGATCACAATATTAAATTAAAAATTGATCATTTCATTCTAAAAAAGTGTTTTTCAATTGGAGTTTTCATGTTTCAGTGCATGCTTTGGGGGGCGAGAAATGAAAGAGTTTTGCTACTGGTAGGGGAGAAAATCCATGTTTATGTAGCGCAGCCGATTTTCGTCTTTCACAAAACATGTGGCAATTTAAAAATTGATTTTGTTAATGTGGCTTAGTACAAAAGTAATATATCAAAGGAGGAAGCTAAAAAATGGTAAACCTATCCAGGGATATTTTCAGGTTTGTTTTAGGAGAGAAAAATTAATCATCTTTATCCATTAAATCAACCCCTCTAATTTGAGAGATCTGTTTTTTTTTTTTTTACCAGTATAGCAGCTTTCTGTACTGCCATAGAAGGATTAGAAAATATATTAACTATTATCCTGTAGCATATTTTTACTAAAAGCTAATAACTACAGTTAATAACTACAATCCCCCATTTATAAAATTGCTTCCTATGGGAAAATTGGTTCCAAGTTACAACGTTTTGACTCAAGACACGGTTTTCAGGAACCAATTGTGTCATAAGTCCGAGGACTGCTTGTAAAAACAACTGTTTTGTCACTTCGCTGTCAATTAATTCCAAAAAGTGTACTACCTTTAACAGAAAAGATGGGTCAGGAGAAAGTTTGGAAATCTAAGATTATCAGTTTTGATGGTACCTTTTCACTTTAGCCAAACCAGAAATGTCACTAGAAAAGTTCCCCCACTGAGCCTATAAACAGATGTTGTGTTTGTAGTAGGATCACTTGTGCCAGGATGCATCTCAGCATAGCTTTTATTAGAGTCTGCAGGTGTCTCTGGGGTTGCTATCCTGGAGAGTTAGGTCTCTGCCACTTCCAGGGCTTCCAAGGCCTAATCCTGTGGGACAATGGCCCCAGATGCTGCTCCCCAAGTTAGGGCATGCATCTGCAGACACATGCCCAGACTTGGGGCACAGCAGCCTGATATGCATGCCACAGAAATCCCCTGCATGGGGAATTCTCATGGCACACAATAAGCAAACAGATGTCCTCCCATTTGAAGCATCACAAACCATTGGCAATGTGTAGGGGCTACACATGGGTGCATGTGCACCCTCTGAGATTGGCAGTGCACACCCTGAGAGAAGCACTGTCAGCTGTACCTGTGAACAGCTGACGCTCACCACCCCCACCCCTTGCCACCAACACTGCCAGTGGCATCTGTGGCAGTCCCTGATTGCTGCTGGTGCTGCCAATGCTGCCGTGACCACCTGTGGGAGCTCTCTCGCTCAGCTCACCACCACCATGGCTGCTTGCAGAAGATCTCCACTCACTGCCACCATGCCCCTGCCACTGCCATCATTGCCGCCATGCCCCCCCCCCAGGGGCAAATAGCATTCATGTCACAAACTGTGACTACCTTTGGTTGAGAAAATTTTTGGAGGCACTCAAAGCATAACAGTAGCCTAAGACATCTAACTTGTGCTACCATAAAAATGTTTATGGAAGCACAAGGACCAGATTGGCTTTTACCCTAAGTGAATTTCAGTTCTTCATCTTGTAGTCCTGACCAAAAAGTAGAAAGCAAGTCCAAAATAAGAAAATATTCCTTTTGAAAAGGACCAACTTGTATTTTATTTCATAGATTTCATAGATTTCATAGA
>NW_017728911.1:14118894-14119983 GCF_001723895.1 Crocodylus porosus | reverse complement strand
GGCGAACTTGGCCAGTCCACTCCTGACTCCAATGTCCACATCGTTAATGAATATGTTGAACAGTATGGGTCCCAGGACAGAGCCTTGAGGGACCCCACTGGTCACAGGGCACCACGATGAGTGAGTGCCATCAATCACAACCCTCGGGGTCCGACCACGAAGCCAATTTCCCAGCCAGCGGATCGTGGTGGAGCCAAAGCCACAACTGGGCAGTTTGGACATACAATTTTTTAATTCAATACAGATTTTATTCAGTTCTTATATTGTCTCATCTGTCCATGCCTACATATTAAGAGAGCATTTTCAGCTGTACACCTAAAAGCAAGCTGCTCATTTCAGCTATTTTGAACTGTGACAAGTTGATTTTTGACATGGAAATAAAACAAAACAAACAAACTCGATACTGTGTCAGGCCTGAAATGATTAGGAATTCATTCTCAGACATATTGTATAAGACAGAGACTCATCATTAATCAAGTTCTAAATCATATTAGAACTGGAACATGTCTAGTTATCAAGACTATTTGGCTATTGTGCCCAGGTATGAACTACATCTGCTTCATTTTTTTGCTGGGGAAGTTTTTACACTATATTAAGAAGTCACAGTATAAATTTGTAAGAAATGTTTTGCTGAAGGATTCCAGCCTCGTAGTGTAATCTGAAATGCTCCAGTAAAAACAGGCCCTCCCCACTATCACAGGGCGGGGACCCAGGAGCGGCCGTGATCTCCCCTGGCGCCCCTACCATGCCAAGCTGCTGGTCTAGCACCCTCTTTCTCGCTCTCCACAACTTTGTTGTTTCTCTAAGATTAATGGGAGGCTGCCTTGCTTGGCCCCTTGGACCCGGTGCTCTTACTCTACCGGTCCCAGCTCTGTACCAGATGAATTTGGTGCCCTAACCCTATGGACGTCACATGCCTCCAACCTCCCCTTTAGCACACCCCAAGCCTCGCAAAAGTGCCGGACGTTCTCGTGTCTCTACTCGTCTTAGTGACCCCTCCTGGGACATCTCGCTCTTATGCTCACCCCCTCCGGGGCCTCTCAATATATATGTATACGTGCCCTCTTCAGGGCCTCTCTCTCTCTCTCT
>NW_017728911.1:14108325-14118733 GCF_001723895.1 Crocodylus porosus | reverse complement strand
GGGCCTCTGTATAGCTTGCCCTCTCTTTGGGGTCCCGCGATAAGTTTGCCCCCTCTCTGGGACTCCCGTATGTAGCTCGCTCTCTTCAGGCTCTTACCTGCGCATCCGCCCTCACTGGGCTCTTACCCGTGCACTGGCCTTCACTGGGGCCTGCCAATATGTAGCTCGCCCTCTCTGGGGCTTCTCAGTAAGCTCACCTCCCTTCTGGGGCTTCTCATGTAGAGGCAGCGCCCCCACTGGTCCTGTCTCCCTGCGCTCACATCCACACTGGGGTTTTGTCGCCCGGGCTTCCCACGGTAGGTTCCCCCACTGGGGTTTCGTCGCCTGCGCTTCCTGCGGTTGGGGCTCAGGTGGCCTGTAGCCGTGCCTGGCCCCCTGACCCATCTTCTGGGTCATATGCCCTGCTTGGGCTCTACCCTCCCAATACTGCCCCACTGGGCTGGGGTTGGGACACCCCGCTAGCTGTGCCCGATGTCGCCCCACTGGACTGGGGTTGGGACACCCCGCTAGCTCTGCCTGATGTCGCCCCACTGGGCTGGGGTCAGGACACCCCACAACACAGCGCCACCCTACAGCGCACCACCTGCTGTGCCCTCCTTGGCACTGGATTGCTGTGCCCTCCAAGGGCACCAGGAAACCCCACACTATCGGGGCGCTCCCCTGAGGCCTCCTCCTTCCCCTACAGCCTCACCCGGTCCTCCAGTATAACAATAACAAATCAGGGAACATAAAGCCATAAGCCAACCAGCTATAACTCAAAATAAGCCACCCGGCTATAACATAAACTGCCCACCACCCTGGCTATTCTTCACGCTTCCCAGTCCAGGTTCTCTCCACCCCTTTCCCTCATACCGACACTCAGGTGGTAAGGCCGCTCAACTCTGCTCTGCAGCAGAGTTCCGGCTCGGCTCGGCTCTGTAGCAGGGCTCCTACTCCTCAGGCAGTCAGATGGAACTGACCTCTAGCCTCAGCCTGGCTGCTTATGAAGGCCAGGCCCTGCCCCCTGGTGGTCAGCTGACCCACTCAGTTGCCCTAGCAACTTCCACCTGCACTGCCCTGCAGATTGGCAGCTGGGTCCTTGTTACCTTTGCTAGTAGTGAGCACCCTAGTGCTCTGCTACACCCCTTCCCCCTTAAGTCTGTACCTCTCACTAGGAGCGGGGCGCGCAAGTGCCCTGCGACACCCACAAAAAAGAAAAAAAACAAAGAGAGAGAGACACACACATCTTCATGCTGAGCTCAGGACTGAGCAGCTAAGCTTGACAGGCCCAGAAACACCCAAAATAATATAAAGCAAGAACTAGACAAACTCTGTAGTTGTTTCTGAAGCTGTGTAAAACATTTTTCATTACAGCTATCTCTCTGGCAGGCAACTCTGTCAGCCTCCTCAAGCTTAGTCCATCAGAGCACAGAGGGAAGTTGGTTATAAATACAGGAGTTAGAGACAGTGTTGCAGATAGAGTGCTTTAAAAAGCTATTCATAATATTCTAAGTCCTATTTACTGTTGTCCCCCCTGTCCCACTCCCATACCCCTTTACAGGTTTTTACGTGTACACTTGCTTTGCCAATAAGCTGCATGGCAAGTTCTCTTAGACACCTGATAGCATCAGTGCTTAAGTAACAAATTATGTACAATAATCCTGAGGTTTCTCAGTACAATACTTCCTGAAAAACCTGAAATCGGGCCTGTCCTTCAGAAGAAAGGAAATCTGAGATGAAGGAACAACATTATATATATTTTAAGCATTACTGCCCTACTCCATTACATTAATTCAACTGCACTGGTAACAGTATGGCATTTAGAAACAATAGTGCTGGAGAATATGCAATAGTGATTCTACTCTCTTTGTTGTATTGTAAGTAGTCTCCCTCTCATTCACACACACTTCTAAACAATGTTCTGCAAGTAGTTTACCTTTCATTGATTGTCTTCCAGTATACAGAGATTTAAAAACATAGTCATATCTAGTATGAGCGTGTCTTTCTCCTTTTCCCAGATGAATGGAAATAAAATTTAGCCATAGTGAAAAAATTTTTTTCCCTTCAGTTGGAAACCCCCCACCCCCCTTGAATTTATAGACTTAGCAAAACTGGCATAACCCTAAATGATGTAAATTCAGCCCAATTCCAGAGAAATGTTTTCCACTAACTTTAAGGCTAGGGACAGGCATTTAAAAAGCCTGAGCCTGTATTGATTCAATCTTTCAGGATAGTCTAACATGCAAAGCTTGAACCAATTTGGAGTTGGATAGACATTCCCTTTTCATTCCAGAAATGCAGGCATATGCCTGCAGTGGCTCAGACTAGAAGGGCACTAGAGCAGCCCTCCCTTCTCTTGCATAGAGTTGGGCTAAGGGGAGGAGGGGTGGCCAGGCCCCTGCAGGCTGCTATGATTAGGGAGGGGTTCCCCACCTCCTGAGAAGCCCAGCAGGGAATGTTATCACCCCTAACTCGGTGTTTATAATCCCATAAGGAAAACAACTGAGGGACATTGCGAGCTATCTGTTGTTTCTGCCTTTGTCACAGCTTGGAGGTCACCAGTATGTGGTCCGCTAGCTAATGCTGAGAAGCATCTGTGAGGGACAGGGGGATGCCTGCTTAACAGAGAGTGGAGTGGGGAGGGGAGGGTGGGGGGAGCAGAAGTCAGGCAGATGCCTGCAGAGACTGCAGGAGCTGCAGCCAGGAAGCAGAGGGAAGGGGCCAGCTCTGCTATGGATCAGAGAGTCCTGCCCAGCTCAGAGAACATGCCGGGATGCTGGGGGACTCTGGTTTATCTTAAACCAGCAAAGCGTCTGGGGCAGACATTGTATAAACCAGTTTGACCCAAATCAGTTGAGTCTGATACTGCATTCAACCAGGTTTATCTCAAACTGGTTTTAGCCATTTTTAAACTGGTTTAGCTGCACTGAACATCTGTTCTGTTACAGTCTTAAACCAGTTTCTGATCATTTAAACCAGCTTATGTGTAATGTCTGTCCCTATCCTAAAGGACATTGAAACATGCTCCCAAAATGTTAGGATTCAATTCCTTAACTCTTACTCAGGTTAGGCAAGTATTTTAAAATTCAAACATTTTTTAGAAGTACTTAAGTTACCAGCTTTTGCCATACAGGTTTCCCTTGCTTTATGCTGTACTTGCATTCCTGGATAATGGCGCATAACTTGAATTTGCACAAAGGGAACCAACTTTACAATGTAACAATTAGGGATTATTCTAAGATCTCAACTGTGCTGCACCCTAGACCTATTTCTGTCACTTTTACAAGACAATTTTGGTACTCACCAACAGCAGACAGTACACACAAGCACAGGGTGGTGGTGAATGTTTAGTTGGCGTGAAGAGAGGATGGTGAAGGGTCTTCAGTGTCAGATTCTACATCATTCATAGGAGGTACAGGCAGGGTAACATCTATAGGAGAATCAACAGGCACAGGGCTGTTGAAGCCATAATAGGGACGAGAACTACAGAAATACACGTTGCAGACAATGAGCAAGGAGTCCAGATCCACACAGGAGACTATGTTTTGGTGTGTGTCACTCCCACAATGCACTGCACGAAGCAGCTGGCTGCAGGCTTCCACCACACCAATAGCATAAGAGTGAATTTACCTAACATATAACTAATTTTTGGTGTAAAAGGGTCATCACATAAGAATGAATCCAACCACACAGAACCAGCATAAAGTGAGGGAAACATGTATGTGCAGTGGTCATTTTACCTTTTGCAGACAGGTAGAAAAGAATTATTTCCAAGGAACTCTGAGGTTGGTCTCTAGTGTTTCAGATCAATTTGAAAACATTAATTTAGTGAAGGGTACGCCTATGCTACAGACACTACATCTCACGAAAAATACCCAAACTAGCTAGCTCACATGCCTGTAACAGCTCCCCCATGGCAGTACTGAGCTCAGCATGAGCCATAAACCCACTGGGAATCTGGGTAAACATTCAAGCCCTGAATTATTTCTTCATTTTATCCAAGACTGTTTAATGCAAAACAAATAGTAACAATATTGGGAAAAGAACCTGGATCTTAGGTCTCTCCTGTATAAGATTAAGTACTACTTGGATACACAGATATGTTTCTTCTTGTACCATCTCTCTCTGGACCAATTAGCATTCAATTATTTTCTGGACAGTAGCAAAACTTCACCCAGAGAGGTGAAAAATACACTATTCTGCAGTAGCTGTAACGCTGTGGTCAGAATAGCCTCCCTCCATAATGGCAAGATATGGATTTCAAACCCCTCAAGCTGGGAATAAATTCAATGTGCCTCATTCTTGAATGCTTTAACTACTCAATTATTATATAAGGACAGAGGGACACCCTCAGTCACCATATTTAAGAAAAAACAGTGAGTCCTACTGAATCCAGAAACAAAAGACTATAGGTACGAACCTTCTGGAACGGATATCAGGCTGCAGATTTCAAGCAGACAAAGGTACAGCCCTCCAGCCCTGAGAAAGAGGCCTCATTTAAGACACACTGCTGTCCTCAGTGTTTCCTGCTGGCTTGCTATTGAGCATGCTGAGTTTGAGGAGCAGCTGGTTAAGCACATATTATGAGGTGCATAACTCTCCTCACATCTCATATAGTGAGCCAGGGTATTTACCACAGGGTTCTGGGTTGCAATCTGGGACCTAGGCACCTACATTTAAGTGATACAACACCTGAATTTGTATTGTCCAAGTATTAGCTTTATTTATCCAAATCAAGCCTATGGAGATCATCACCTGAGCCTATACTCTCCTCCAAACTCCACCAAACTCTTCCAGCAGGTCTTACAGTATAACCTTACCATAACTATCACATGATTCCTACCTTCTCACTCTTTTTGTAGTAATTCCTTTTTAGTGTCTTCCATAGAAGACAACCATCAGGCAATGTAAAATTATGGAAAGAAAAAACTATTCCCTTATCAGCATTGATGAAGAAGAAGAAAGGAGGGTTGTCAAGGTGGCAACTGTAGGTGATCTTGATCAGATGAATAAGTTCACTGAATCTGGTAGCTTGACCTCACCAGGTGAAAAAGTTGATTAATTCAGCTGAAAATTTCACTATCTCCTTGCTCCAACCAGAAACGTGCATTGTCATTCATGTAGCAAAAAAGATTTGTGCTGAATATTGACTTTGCTCATATAAGAGAATTTGCAGAACATTTAGCATTTGAGCACACGCTGGGCAAACTTGACCTGAGTGCAAATTTAATGAATTTAAATATATTTAAGGCACCTCTTTTGGCATAAATTTGCAAAAATATACACAGTGGTGACTTTGAGATGGGCTTATGGCCCACTAAGTGAGCTAGAGATTGTTTCAATCATTGCAAAGTAGAAAACAAATCTTGCTCCAATATTTCTTAGAAAATTTAACTGACTGGTAATTGTGGATAACATGGCACACTACCTTGTGCTAATCCATGGTGGAAATGAATTAATGCTGCCCCCTGTTACAGAAACTTGGCTCTTTAACTCAAACAGTATCATCTCATGCTTTTTTTTTCTCTTAAGGTCCCTGGTTCTGTTCCCCTGTGTCAGCCAAAGGGCGGCCTTCAAACAAGCACCTCTACACTTCCAGAAACCTGCCACTTCAGGAAGCATAGAACACTGTTAAGGTCATGCCTTGTTTAGCATGCAAATTACAAACAACATTAAGAAGAAATACTATTAATCCTCCTACTAAAATGCTAATGCCACTTGGCTGAGCTTCATTAGCAACCTTCCTAGGTTGTTTAATAATAAACTAGATTGCTTAATTGCAGCCTTAGCAGATGCTCAGAGAAACACCTGGTAAGTCTATAGATTGCACTAGTTTGTAAGGATCATAGTTGTCAGATTTCTGGACTTCAGAAATGGGAAATACTTCACAGTATTGAAGGACAGGAATTTATTGTAACACGCCATCAAACAGAAGCAGCCAGTCTGTAGAAGATAGCCAGGTGTTGACTCCCCTTCCTCAGTGCTAGATCCCGCTGGGGGCAGGAGACAGCGCAGCTGGGCTGCTTCCTGGCCCCACATGCTACATGGCGCTGGGGTGGGAGGCAGCTCAGCTAGGCTGCCTTGCCATCCCCTGCCAGATCTTGCACTGGGGATGGGAAGTAAGCCCAGCTGAGCTGACTTCCCCTCCCCAGCCAACTGTTGAAATGTTTTGACCTTTGAAACATTTCAACCAGCTTTGTTCTGTTTTGAAGGTATTTTGATTGCCTTTGTTTTGTTCCATTTTTGCTGTCTCAACCTCAAAATTGGTCAAAACAGTGTCAGAATGAAACGGCCGGCGAAATTTCACACAGCCTTACCAGGTGTTGCTTTCTCTGCTTTGGGTAAATAAATACATGATGTTGGTAACACAGAGAGAAAAAATTAGAGCTAATTTCTAATATCAAATACACATTATGTAATTGAAGTACCACATGCTCAAGAGTTGTTTTAGCAAGATATTTTAAAAAAGCACACAGCACCTGTAGGACATCTAGCCCACCAGTCTGTACACAGTAATGATGCTGACCTAAGTCAGTCCACAACAAAAGAGCATCTGCTCCTGTTTCATTCACGCTTCCTCCTTGGTAGTGGCTGAGATGAAGTGTATGCACAATAATACATTTGCCCTCAGTGGTTGCATGGCAAGCTTTACAATTAGAAAGCTTTCAGGAGCAGTCCTGAACATGTGGACAAAAGAAAGTTTCCTGTATGCCTGCCTGTGTAAAGGCTGTGGATGGCGGTGGCACACTGAAAACCAGGTTTTCAAGCAAGTATATCTGTTTGTTAAGTGTTTGCTTGCCTTGAATTGTTTGGTTGGTTTTTTTTTACTTTGGTTGGTTTTTGTGGGATGGGAAAAACATTTTCTGACTAGATCTACTGACCGTTCTGCAATCTAGCTGTGATGCTCTAGCCATATAATCACTATTGGAATATCTAACTTTAGTTTCCAGCTCTGTGATTGTCCTGAGATCTGTGAGAAAATGCCTCATATCTTGGGTATTTGTAGATTATTAGGACTTTTATGTGGAAGGACAAATCCTCCACACAAACATCCCTAAAGAGTTTGTTGCTTGGGCTTCTTTATCTGCAGCAACAGCCCAAACTCCCGCCCCTGGAGTAAAGGAGGAACACATGCTTATCAGTAGTGGCAGGGACATCATTCATTCCTGTGGCTGTTTCTCTAATGACTTTCTGAAGGCTGATACTCTGTATAGCCCATACCCTGTGGCAATTTTCTCTCTGTTCTAGTCACATCCTCCTTCCAAGGCTAATGTAGGCTAAAGTAGGCTATTTAGGGTTAATTACCTTCTGTCAGGTAGACTCAAATATTTGAGTGGGATTTTCCATCACTGTTTGCCCACTCTGGAGTCCCCTGTGGTTCAGTGGGAACATTCCTAGCTGCTTCTGCATGCTGTTGGTGTCTTAAAAGTGTAAGTTAAGATTGCACACACTGAATCCTATGATGATTCCTCAGCAATAGACAAGTGCTTTGGGCTCTACTAAAATTTTTACAGTCCAGATACACATAAATCCCTTTATTATCAGGAAAAAAGTTCTCATTCAGCCATGAAACAGCAGTACCTACTTTTCGCAAATACTTTGCTGCCTACATAGTAAAACTGTTATTGAGTCTGTCATTTTCTCCTATGGTCCATTGTTCCTTTCACTTAAAATAATATCCCAGATCTTTCCAAGTATAGTGCTGGAGTAAAACACAGGACTGAAATGATCCTCCTCGTAGTCTTATTTCTAGTGTGTGTGAATATTAGATTAGGGGAGCACCTTATTGAGGACTGTGCCTTGTCCAGCCCTGAACTCAATAGCATCCATTGGAATGTATTTTAATGTCATCCGTAGCTTCTCTGCGTATGTAGGCCAGATCAAAGTTGCAAAAAATCCTTTAAAAAAAAAAGATTTATTCCAAACTCTCTGCTGCTGCATACAGGAAATTCTACCTCCTGAAACACAATGCCCACCAGTTTTCAGTGCTGCAAAATGACCACTTCCCCTTTCTTTTGGGTTATACAGGGAAATCAATCAGATCCCTTGTGCTCAGCAAGGGAGAGTTAAAAAGATTAGAGGCTCAAATGGGTCTTCAAGAAGTGCTAGGTCAGTCAGCCACCTGCAATAGGATTTCATTTATGATATCCTTCATGATAAAGTAGCTGTGACAGGGAGGAGTGTGAATAGGAATGATTCCCTGGGCAACCCAGTTGTGGCAGCAGAAGCCCCCAGCATAGACAGTTATACTGTCAAAACTGGGCTTTGAACAGTACAGCTCATTTTGCTGGTTGCCTCATGGATTTATTATACTGGTACAAAGCACACCTTTGCCAGTGTAGCTACACCTGCATTATGAGCATGTTATCATTATAGGACATAGATGAAGCACTCCCAGTAGAAACATAACCAGAGTTACAGGGGCTGGAGCATTTGCTCTAATCCACTCTAGTGTCTGCTGCGATTGTGAAGGGAAGCTAAAGGGTGGAGGTAGAAGCAGAATGAATAGAAAGGTGGGAATTAGCTAGGAAGTGTTAGGTATTTGCATCAGCTGGATCAGTGAAGGCTCTATGTATGGCTTTATAACCAGAAAACTTAAGCAAACAAAACTATACAATTTTGAAAGTCAACCGAATCAGAGGCAAGTACAGAACTGGTTCCTCCATGGGATGAAACAACCCCGAAGTACAGTCTAGACATCCTCCCAGGGCTGATATTCAATTCTCCCTGGAATTTTTTGACAGTGCTACATGGTGCACTTGGTCCCCAAGACACTCCTCCCATGTCTAGCAGATGCCCTGTGCCAGGACTTTGTGCAGCATTGAACAGAAGGCAGCTTTTTGCTGTGTTTGCTTAAGCTGGAATTTTTTCAGACACTTCACACTAGTCCAGCATTTTTTTCTTACCCATGAGATTTATCCCACATCCATAAAAGTGTCCATAAAATCTCTTCCCAGTACAAAACCTCTTAAGCGCTATAGCATCATTGAAAAGCCTAGATCTACAGAAAAATGTGTCATTGTGGCTAAATGGAAAATAGTACTTTCCACTTGGCTGCATTCCTCCCTAGCCACTATCTAAACCCTTTTTCTCATCTCTTTTTTTTTTTTTTTGCAGTCTGCAACCCAGCTCATAAACCTTATACTGACAAAGAGGTGTGTACTCAAAGACTGGGAACAGCAATGTAACAGTCTAACCTGAAAAAGAGCTAGTATTTAGCACTTTACAGCTCTGGATCGTAATTAGGTCTACTATTATAGAGTCTCATAATGAAACCAGAAAGTTGTCATAGAAACATACTTAATAAAATGAATGGCACAAGGAAAACAACTGTCATTTTTTCCTCCAGCGTTAACCTAAGTTGCAGGAATAGTCCATATGCTATAGTCACAATTTAGTTATATGTATAAACTCACCATAAAACAGCCTTCTTCATCTTTCTAAACCCAAGTTGGCTGTAATTTACTGTAATTATGAAATAAATTAAATATTATTTTAGTAAGCACAAGATTCAGTTCAGTGGCATTCTAGGCTATTTTTTTATGGCAGATAAAAACAAATATAGAAATGTTACAAAAAGAAAATGCAGTCTCTTTTTTTCCCCTTCTTAATAGAGAGAATCCCACTACTGCTCTAGAGGTGCACTTCTGCAAGGACTGAATTACACTCTTTATTTTAAGCATGAGGCACATCCATCAGGCTCATACTCTTAAATCTTTCCAGGATAGAGGCCTAGTATTTCCTACCAAAATATATATTGTGATTTCATCTTTTGCCAGGTAAATATTGGCATTAAAAGCATCTCAGATTAAAGCAACTTTTGAAAACACTAATATGTATTTCATCTCAGTCTGTAGACAATGATAGAGTGTATGTACCAGGAAGTGACCACTGGCTTGGCTACTTGGGGATTTTTCAGTAAAGCTTTTTCCCCCCTCATGTGTCAAAAGCAAAACTTTCAGCAAGGAAAGGATTAATTTTGACTAATTTCTTGACTTGAAGAAAAGCGTGCCTCTATAGATAGAGAAATCTGACAGTCTGAATGTTGATGTCAGGGCCTTGTTACACAGTAATTGTGTGTGGCTCCTTGCACTCTTAACACCTGGATTGTCCGCACATGAACTCCTAAAACTGGTTTTCAGCATTCATTATATGGCTCAAAGTTACGCCACTCCATGGCAGGCTTCTCTCTGATCCTTGCTACCACATTGCACTAAGGTATAGCCACTCTAGGCTACAACTCGGTGTAAACACACCACCTACACCACCTGCTCCCCCCTCCCCTGCTGGCCAGGATCAGGCCTGCTGCCTCCCCCTGCCCTGAGCTCTCCACAGCATCAGCACCCAAGACCCCTGATCATTGCCAGCACCCTCTCACCCCAAGCTCACTTGTGGCTGCCCATGCTGTCTGTCCTGGGGGAGGAAGCAG
>NW_017728911.1:14093764-14108195 GCF_001723895.1 Crocodylus porosus | reverse complement strand
AAGAACAGCAGCCTGGCAGCAGTGCCTAGACAGGACAGGGCGACTCTTTGCTACCTACTCCCCTGGGAAAGACAGCCAGGTAGCTACACAGAGGTAAGGAGGGTGGGGGGGAGGGGAGGAGAGGCAGGGGAAAACTGGGGGAGCCCTGGGGACAGCAGCAGGCATGAGGGAAAAGCCTGAAATGGGGGAGAGGGGAAAATAATTCTTACCTTTCAGTCCTCTGGGCTCCTGCTGGCGAGACTGCTCCAAGCTGGAGCTAGCACTAAAGCCAATCAGCACTTGTGCAACTCACAGTAGAACGTATAGCAAGGCCCTGAGCAAAGTCAGATCTGCATGACAGTTTCACAGCTGGAAGAGGTGATGCCACTACACCCAACTTTTTAGCTAGTAGCTGAGAGGTTAAATGCTACCAGGAGGTGCAAGCCCTCCTGTAAATTCTTTGCCTGAAGGTACTGAAACACCCCCTGTCCAGGGTCTTGTCTCTCCCCTAAACCACCTGGTGATTCAGACACCCTTCAAAAAGGTGGGGAACATTGGCTCGAACCTCCTTAGGATGGGGAGGGGCTGTAACGAGGGCTCCTGCTCCTGATGACATGCTGTTGGTGCCACCTGCTGCTGTAAAAGGCTGCCCCCCTTGGGCAGTGTTTTTTTTAAAAACAAAGGCTTTTGAGGCCCACTTTTAGGCAAGCTTCCAGGCTGTGAATCCCAAGTGGAGGAAGCTGCCTCCTGGTAGTGCCAAGTAAAGTATCTGAGCCTCAGAGAGGAGCAGGATTTAAGGCACTTACCTGTACTCAGCATGGCCTTTTGGCAGCCTTGGGGCATCCTCCTCTCCTGCCATTTTTGGGGGAGCCCATGTACAATGTGCTGCTTGCTGCAGAGCCTATTTAAAGCATCTAATTTCCCCCCATGCATTGTATAGGGGGCAGGAGCAGAACTAGAGTGCACCAGCCATGGACATCAACTTAGAGCAGGCACAAGAACAGCGGCTCTCTGGGGAGCCCCGGTGGCAGCAGCAGCGCTGTGTGGTATGCTTTGTAGTGGAAGCAGCAGCAGCAGCCAAGCCTGCAGGATATGCTCGGATTCTTACTTCTCCTCTTTCTAACACTTAGCTCAAGGTACCCAAAATCCCTAGTTACACCTCAGTATAAGGGTTTCTCTGAAATCTGCTACGGAAGCCAAGCACCTAAAACTTAGGTGTCACAAAACTGGGTATCACAGCATTTAAGGCCCGTGTTTGGATCTGGACCCACATGCTTAAAATGCACCCAGAGCTCATTCCAAACCCATAAAAAAAAACCACTTGGATCTTAATATGGTCTGTAGTAGACACAAATACGAAGGACGAATGGACAAATTGAATGGAATTCAGGCAAAACAGCAGCAAATCAAGTTTCAGGGGGAGCTGATTTAGGATGAAAGAGTAAAGAACTATAGGCTTGGATAAGAGTTAACCAGAAGAGAGAGGAACTGTTATTTAGGTTAATAGGAAAAATGACCATATGGAATTTAGGATGGATATCAGGAACTAATTCCTGTGTGAGTATATAATAGTTTAGTGCTGTTGAAAAATACTGTAGGGAACAACTGAAAGTAAGGAGATGATAACCTACCTGTAACAGATCCCATCTCTAATATGAATGATTATCACGGTCAGACTGTCACCGTGTATGTTCTGTGCTTTACCTTACTACTGCAATGTAGCAGGTTGGTGGTATACATCTTTGGCAGCACTGCTATATTCTTCGTAATGAATATTAATTAGATAGTCTCATGGATTTATTCTCTGGAAAATACATGTTTAACTCCCATGGAAAAGAGTTACATGGGACCATGATGGAGATCAAACAAAGAGGAAATAAAATCATAAAACAGAGGCTGATCTTTATTTAATTTCTTTATTTTTCACAATAATAAAAATAAATTAGTCATAAACAAAATAGTTAACATTTTTTTTTCATCAGAGAGAAAATGTATACAATATGAAAGGGATGCTGTACAGTTCTGGTTCAGGTGCACTGCCAGGGATACATATTCCTGAACTAGTCACAACGTACTTTGACTTATACTCCCCCTTTAAATGCACTCAAGAAACTGGCTAATCAGAAAATTAAAGAATGGTAACTATGGATTTACAGTATGACATATATATATGTGTGTGTGTTATAAAATTCCATGGAAAGTTGGGTTAGTATTATTAAAGAACCAGACAGCAATGTAAATGGTATATGTAAATAAATACATATTAGGTCCCTTTTAATAAAAATCTGCTTAATCTAAATAACTGTACTATTTTGATGCAGTGGCTTGTTCCATAGACACAGCTCAGAATATGTATTTCCTATAGACATCTTGTATTTACAAATAACAAAAAATAAGTTATAATAAAGTATATCCTTCTGCCAAAATCAATACGTGGGTTAGGATCAAGTGGAAATAATTTTACACATATAAAGTAGGTTTTTTGTCACTCATAAACCAAGGCTTAATGATCTGCACAATTAAGGTCCCAATCCTTCAAGATGCTCCATACTGAGCTATGATGACTTCAAAATGGGGCTGTGCAAGGACATACAAGTCCATCCATGCTGAGGGCCTTGCTGAACTAGGTCATAAGAGACCCACACACTGCACTGACAAAATAGGAGAATGAAAAAAGTAGTGGTATAAAATCACTGGGAAGATAGTGGGTTCTCAAAAGAGATAACCAAGCTAAAAACACAGTGGTGGTTTGCATTATCTATTAATATATCAGGAAGCCTACATTTAAAAAAAATCACAATACACACCTGTGGTTTTTTAATTTAGTAATAAAGGGCCAAGTCCAGGCGCTGTGTGAGTCCTGTTTAAGTGAATGCAGCTCTACCTGCTCTGACCAGGTTTGAACTTTACGCAACTGTTTTTTATGAATATATAATGCAAAACAGCTTGCCTTTTAAGACCACTAAATATGATTCTTTTTAATACTACATTGCTCTTTAATTTCCTTCTATTAAACATTTTATATTATTCAGCTTCTAAACAGAAGCTAACACAACCCCATGAATATATTCTGCAAGCCATGCTAGGAACAAAGAAAATTTACTTTTAGAGTTCAGGGTTCAAAACTGTGTTATGCGTTCCAAACACACATAGACAGACATGTAATTAACTGCCTGGTAGAGAGCCAACAAGTGCTCTCAAAGGGAGGATCCTAGCGACACACACACAGCTGTCTCAAAAAAAACTCTCCTAAGGTAATTTCTCCTGTTACTGAGTGTAGGAAAGATCACTCTAGTAGATTTTTAATACAGTAGATGCCATATGTGAGAATACAGGATACATACTTTGATAGCTGTACAATTATGGGAATTATATCTGCACAAGAAATGGGTTCATTGCATAAGAATTCATTCAGTAGTTATTTCAATGTTCATCATTTAAAACTGGCCAATGCAGAAAAAAAGCTTGTTGGCTCAGTAGAAAGATAGCTCTATTAATAGCTGGGCTTATTTTTGACACAGACCCTTGATGTTCTATTTCTCTCTCCCATGCTTGCCTTTCTAAACTTTTGTTGATTCCCACCCGCATGCCAGCCAGGTAGTAACACAATTTAATCACTTAGAAAGGTTTGAGACTAAACTTTACAAATTCTTGCTAAGTAGGTTCAAGCAGTACCTACTAGAACCACAAACCTGCAAAATTTCAGCTGCGTGAAGTCTATACTAACCATTTACATCAAAGTTAACTTTTGAATTTATGTATATTCTTAATGCCTGTGCACTTTCCTATCAAGAGGATCAGATTCTGGATCTGAAACATTTAGGTATGAAAATAGGATGTGGTAAGCATGATGAAAATAACATTGATTATGCATCCTGACTCTGCAAATCATGCATTATTCCCCCAAAGGATGTTTCCTCCCATTATATCAGGAATAATTATGTGAAGATGCTTAGCAAAAATCCTCAGACCTTGCTTTCCCACTTTAAAGCCTTCCTAAACATCCTCCAGCATTGTTCCAAGGTCAGCAAAATGAATTCTTTACAAAGGCAAAGAACGTTTGCTCATTTCGGTTATTTATCACCTCAAAGCAGCTGACCCAAAGTTTACCTTACATCAAATATCCACGTAGGGATATAGCTACTCTGATCTTCCACTTTATCCCATATAAGTTGAAAATCTGACAGGCAAGAGGTAACTGTTTTCTACCAATCTGAAATACCTATGGATTAACATACCTGAGAGGGAAAGTGTTGTTCAAATTCTGATTTAGCTCTTAAAGTGTTTTTTTCATTTGTATAACTCCACAGAGGTCATTAATGTCACTTCTGATTTGCACCAATATAAGTGAAAGCAGAATCATGCTTTATGTATGGTAACAGGATAAGCTGGTGCACTGCTATATCATTATACAATAATACTTGTTATAGGTACAATGCAATAACTGAACAAATAACTAACAAATGGTTTTAAAAGTGCACTTCATGTAGCAATGAAAAACTACCCTAGGATTTACTGCTGTCTATAAAATATTAGTTCTTCTACATCACTGTGTGTAGGAAGGAAGAATTGATTAGCTTACATTGTAGAAATATCTATTATACTTATGCTGAATCATGGCAAATAACAATAAGAGATTTAAGTCTAGCCAGACTCAGGTGAATCCTTTACTGCAAGGTGTTTAATTAGGTGAGACTAACATTGTTTTTAATGGCATTTCTGAAAATATTAGAAGGTTCATGTTATATAGCTATGAATATAATTCATCACATCCAGCTAACAAAGCAATACACCTGAGGAGTAATATAAGATTATGTATAGTCTTTTATACTTAACTCCTATGGATTTGTTTTCCTTAATGGTAACTTAATGACTTAATGGAACTCACAAAAAGATAACTCAGTGTAATACAGCCCAATCACTACGTTTAATAGAATAACAACAAATACAGTGAGACACAATGTTTGCTCACATACCAGCTCACTGTTTAAGTTACCCATCTTCTCTCCAAAAGTTATGTACAACAAAAATACCGTATTTTCTTGCATTCAACACACACTTCTGCCCAAAAAATCAGGTTCCCAAAATTAAGGTGTATGTATTAAGTAGGGAAGCTGAATTTCTTTCTTGGATAGAAGCACCCTGCTTTGATTCCTGCTCCGCAGTGCAGCAGCTGCTATATTACTGTTCAAGCTCATTGTACTTCAATCCAGAGATATTAATGATCATCGCTCCTTTTTAATGGTTTTGATGTTCCACTAATCAAGCTAACCTGTCTCAGGGAAATTTTGCTGTCTGCTAGCTGCTCCTGCTCTCTCTCCTCCTATTTCACAGCCTTGGAAACTTTGGCTCTTTTCAAAATCACAGATCCACCCACAGAGAACAGCCTTCAGCAGCAGCTAAGGTTTTAGCTTCAGTTAAGCAGGAAAGGGAGAGAGAGAGAGAGAGAGTTGAAGATTAAGCTCTGTCCTTGCTGTATGCAGCTATTACTCTGTAAAAATCCTTCTTTCTTCATTCTGCCTTTCAAAAACAAGGTGTGTAATATTCCAGAACATGTTGCATGATATCCTTAGGACATGAGAAAAATATGGTATTCAATGCATATTGTTTATGGTCATATTACCACTGTGTGTGAACTACAACTTCCTTTTTCATGTAGACTGAATACAAGAGTTCTGAGACACAAACACTCTGTTAAAAACCTGCTCAAATACATGTGAGGGAAAAGAAGTCAAATGTCAAAGGTTTGCCAAGCCTAACAGCCCACCAGAAACAACAACAATAGATACTGTATGTCAAGATTTGCTTAAATGAGACATTCATACATAAATCTACACTCACTATTACTGAAAATTCAACCACTGTTTATACTGCAGTGCCTCCAAATAATTCTTTGGTCGAGAATCTGTACTATATAGTTAATCCCAATCTAAAACTACTATATAAAACCTTTCCATGGACGACTTTTCCTGATACAAAGGAACAGGACTGAGAGAGAATAATTAACTCAGATAAACTGCTATATAATTAGCATTTCAATTTCACACAGGTCTCCTACTCTGCTTCAGTTCATTACAATGTGAGTGAAACCAATCAAAGTGTAGAGAAATTCTAATGTTGCACATAACAGCATTCAATGATTTTTAATCACAAAAGGTCATTATTGTATCATGAAATTTTAGGGAGAACACCTAATGGGAGCTCTTGTCAAACACTGATGCTATAATATGGCTCAGAGGTAGTCAATTTGAGAGTGGCATAATCAAAAAGTCAAGGCTGTGTCCCAAGCACATCTTTTCCTACATCCAACAAAGCATGAAGTCATGCCTAGTTGTCTTTGACTGCCCAGGCTCAATGACCATGTATTCACTTAGAGCGGGGGCAACCAGAGTCAGCCTTCAGTATGAGTCTACAAAAAGGCTTGAAATCACATCTCTGCATTTAGAATAAGACACTCTAATCACTTGACCCCTGGGAATGGCATAATAATCAAGAATAATGATATGTCAGACCCAGTGGGGTTAGTGGGCTCCCTCTTTAGACTCAGGTAGCAGTCACCTTAAAATAAACACAAGGTCAGGGATATTACCAGGACATAAAATATATAGTTATCAGTAATTCAGGAAGAAGTTACTCCCCGCCTCCCAGCCTCATTTACATTTTAAAAGACTTTATAACAGTAGGTGGCCTGTGAAACACTCAGGAGGTTAAAAGCTTTTAGTCTACAAATCCTGGACCAAGTACAGCAAGTGTAGAAAAATCAGACACCTAGCTCAGGTGTGACTCTGTAACCACTCTTGTACAGAGAAAAAGAAATGACATAAATAGAAAGTATTCTTTCAGAACAGGCTTACTGAGGAACATGCTAACAGAGAAAAGGGCAAGATAAACTGCTGTAGTATATTCAGGGCTGAGAGTTAGGATTTCCTTATTACAGATGTCTGAGCTATGTGAACACTATGTGTAAGACAAGATGGCCTATATATATGTCAAAGGCTTAGGCAAATGTGTTCGAGGCAGAGGCCGATATAATTTGGCAGTCGCTTCAGAAATGCATGACAATTCTAACTGAAATTTCACAACATTAAGACAGATCCTGGTACTTAATGTAGGGGTCAGCGACCTATGGTCCATGGGCTGCATCCAGCCCATGGATTCATCTAATCTGGCCTGCAGATGCGGGGCTTCAGTGACATTTTGCAACGTGGGGCTTTGGCAGCAGTCAGTCACTTTCCTGTGCCACCATAGGGAAAACTGGCAGTGGCAGGTGCTTTCCCCTTGTTGCCATGGGGAAAAGCAGCAAAGGCAGCTGGGCCCTAGCACCCCCATCTGCTCACCTCTGAACTGAACTGGGTTACTCTTACCTGCAGCCTAAAATGGTTGCCAACCACTGCTTTAATACATTATTTGTTGAGCACGCATTTGGTGAAATGTTATGCAAGGAATCAGTTTACATACTGAAATATCTACATCATGGGGGAGGATCCTCTGCTGTAAACTGTCAGGATAATTTGGAGGATCCTCATCCATGAATTGGAGTTTCACTGACAACTGCAAATGTTAAAGTGAAGACTTAAAGGGCTAGGCACTATTTTCACTGTGATGGATAATATATTACTTTAAACATCCATAGAAAATTACAGAATATAAATTTATATTCTTCACTAGTTTATGAATTAAATATAAAGGCACTTACAGGCAGTCAAATTATGTGTATGTTTGCTGCTCCTTTGAGGACAAGAAGTTAGTGAATGCACAGCACAGAGAGCTTAATAGTGAGTCTTAGTCTGAATCGATTGAGGTAATCAAAAGCACATGTTAGGATGTTTGTTAAACTGAGCCTAAATGGCTCTTCATGGGGCTGGCTCTTTACGCTATCACGCTCCTCATTTACATGCTCTATTGATGCTGTTTGTTAACCTAAGGAGGTCCAAAAATACCAAGGAAGAGTTGGCATTCATATAAAAATAAGGCTGGTACGTTCCTTAAATGTTGAATGAACAGGTGCATACAAGAGTATCATTAAAAAATAATGCTTTAAAAAATCACAGTTTTACAACAAACATTTTTAAAAGCCAAAAAGTTCCTATATACTGCATGTTAAGTGTAACTGAAAGGGTGGGAAATGTATCCATGCTCTTGATGAGCTTAGCAATATGGAAACCATTTCTTTAAGAAGGCAGAGCCTGTTGTAGTCCAAGCAATAACACTGTTTATGTTCCCATATAGAAGTCTGATGTTGCTGCTACGGATGATGGAGTAGTTGTTATCTACGTCCTAGAAAACCTGATTGTCTATTGGCCACCCTCCTGCAGGATGCACAACAAGCTGTTTTGTAGTAAGTGTAGACACAGAGTCGGGCCTGCACCACCACATTGCAGTTGTAATATTTGTCTTTGCAGTTCTCATCTGAGGAGGAAAAAAAGCGCAGAGGTTCAAGATGCAGGAATGTCATGTTAAAAGATTATCTTTTATGTAGAGTTACCCGTAATGGTTCACGGTCAAGTTAAAAAATAATCTAAAGCAGCCTACCTAAACAAAAGTGGGGATATTTTTTATTCATATTATACAAATACAAAAATATTGCTTTAAGTTAGAAAAAAAGCCTTCAATATTTTAAATGCCTAATTTTCCTTTTTACCAATTAATTCCGTTTAATTTAAGAATTTATGACATTAGTAACAGTAAATTTCATAATTTACTTCTAATAATTTACAGTGCTTGCATTTTAAAAAACATTTTTTTTACACACACAGTTTCTTGAATAATGAAAAGATAAGTCAGTAGTTAGGTTCTAGCTACTTTCTCTTTCAAATTCTCAAGGAACCAAATATAAATCTGCAGTCCAAATGGCAAAACAGCAAGTGAATAGTGACAGTACTGCTAATCCCAGGTACTGAAAAATCATAACTCACCCATGAAAAAACATGAGACTGACTTTAAGAAAAAGGGACTTTTTCAAAGAGCAATTATTGACATCTGTATATTTGCATTATTGTTTGAGCCATCAGGGTATGCTCTGTTCGCATTTAGAAACCTACTGCTGCAACCACTAAAAGTGCAAAGTTCTTTTGTTAATGAAATTTGAGAGGCTCACATAATTGCAAAACTAAGAAAAAAAACAAATACAACACTCATAAATATGAAATTGGGCAATTCTGAATTAATGTCTTAATAAATTAATTGGAGAAGAAGCAACAACAACACTTCCCAGTTTTTGTTTCTGTATTTTTTTCCAAAATCTAGAGGAAAAGTCTGATCTGAGAGTTGATGCAGAGCAGACTACGGTTCAAGCTGTTTCTTGATACCTATTTTTAATTAGCAGAGGTCCGGCTTTTCTGTTTGTTGCAGAAAAAATGAGAAAAATGTGATTTTTCTTATTTGAAGGAGAAAAACAGAATTTCCCCTTTAAAGGAGAAAACCAATGGAAACTGCAGGTTTCCACTTACAGGCTGGCAGTCTTCCAGCCTGCAAGGAGCTGCTTGGGGCAACTGAAGGTAGGGGCACCATATGAATGTGCAGGATGGTGGGAGCAGCCCTGGTAAACCTATGGCGGGCAGAGGGTGGAGCACAGGGCTTGGAGACTATCCGGGGGCTGTGTGGCATATGAGCCTGTGGGAAGGAATTAGGGGTGTGAGGTAGGGGGTGGATGCCTGCCGACACTAGGGGAAGGTGTCTGGGTGTTGGGGCTGCAGCATGGCAGAGTGGGGTGGGAGGGAGGAGGCACCTGCCCCTCCAGCAGAGGAAGAGGGTAGTGGGGCCCTTCAGGGTGGTGGGGAGCTGCATGGGTGGGCCAGCAACACCAGGGCCAGTGCCCATGCTTACAGGGGAGAGGCTGTCCAGAGTGGCGTGGCCAGGTTACCTGGTGTGGTGCAGAAGCCCTAGCTTGGGGGGGTGCCACAGGCCTCCCCTTCTCCCTCCAGCCTGTGCCAGGAGTCCACAAGTCTCCTGTCTTCACTGCATCACTGCCCATATGAGTCAGAGCTGCTGCACTCTGGCCTATCTGAGGCAGGGTCAGCTGGGGGGGCAGGGGACTGTGGGCCAAGAGTGAAGGGGCACTGGCAGGGCTGGGAGGGGGGGTCTTGGGAATGCGGGGCACCAGGAGTGCCAGGGATTGTGGGTCAGGAGTGCAGAGCCTCAGCAAAGCCAAAGGGCTGCATGTTGGGAGGGGCACCAGCATGGTCCAGAGGGGTAGCGAACTGTGAGTTAGTTGGGAGTGATGGGCACTGGCAGGGATGGGCGTGGGGGGCCTGTGGATTGGGAGTGAGGAGCACGAGGGTGGTGGAGGGCAGTGAGTCAGGAGTATGATGCACCAGCAGGGATGGTGGGCTGCAGGTTAGGAGTAAGGGGCACCAGCATGACCTGGGGGTGGCAAGGGGCTATGCAGGAGTGAGGGGCACCAGCAGGGCTAGGGGAGGCTGTGGCTTGGGAGTGTGGGGCAGGGGCAGGGCGCCAGCATATTAGTGTTGTTGAGTGCTACAGAGCAGCAGGAAGACAGCCACATCTGGGCCTGTATCCCGATCAGCAAAGGGGGCAGGGGAAGCTCTGATTTTCCACGATGAAAGAAAATCCAAAAATCAAACACAAAATCATATAGGTATTTAGAATTTATTTTCTTATAATGACTGAGGCACTTGTAGGCTTCCAAATTGCTTTAGAACTGTAAATATATGACTAAAACATTGTGTTATACTGATACACACACACACACATGCTATGGTGTTTCATTTTAACTGGAGAAAAACACAGTTTGGAGGTTTAAAATCAGAGAATTTGAAATTTTTAAACAGAGAAAACCAGAATCCTGTCAGTATTAGGAAAATGCTGAATAAATATTAAGATTATAATGACTGATGGTGTGTTTTAATATATTCTACTTGGTTAATATATTTCATTAAATATTTGAAAATGTCTTTACATCTTAGCATGGTGTTTTACAAGCAGGAGAAAATGTGAAGCTGCACCTGGCAATTCATAATCAAAAAGGCTTAGGCTATTCAGTATCTTGTTCCTTGTAGACTCTCTTAGAAAACACAGTGTATTGTACATGATTAGGGTTTGAATAAATACTTGAGAATGAGGTTTAAACCCCTCCACAAGTGTGTCATCTTGGAAGGGGCTTCTCTGGGACTTCAGAGCCTCCAAATTTGTATAAATTACAAATGAAAAAATGCTTTGCACCACAGATAGAAAGTTGTATTTTGCTTAAATACAAAACCCTGAATTTGGAATACAAAATACAATCTAAATTCAGAAAGTCGATACATGGTTGTAAACTATTTTCGCCACTAGATGGAGTGCCATAGTCAAACCAGTAGAATCTCCCTTTCCTTACCTATTTCGGGTATGCAGTCCTGGGAGTTACAAAGTTCTTTTTCTTCTGGTTTAAAGTGTGGATCACATTGGTTACTGGGCATCATGTCATCTGACAGACACCGCACCTCCCGAACCCGGAATCCTCCTTCACATGACTTGGAACACTGAAACACAAGAATTTAATTTCATGCAGGCAATATCAGCAAACCATCACGGAAAAATAATAGTGGGCTTACAGTCTGATACAAAGCCCACTGGTGTACTTCTATTGACTTCACTGCGCTTTGGACCTGGCTCTTAAATACAAACAAGCATACTTTCAACACTTAGGATACACTTCCTCCGCAGACTCAGGAATATCCTGGTCCTCAGCGAGGTATCCAGCTGGGTCCCCAGCACTTCCAGGACCACTGTACTCAGTGCAATCATTGAGGTGCCACTGTGTTTTGGGAATCCCAAAATCTTCTTTGAAGGGTCAAGTTCAACCTAGGATTTTGCAAGAGCTATTCCATTGTTCCAGGGGAACCACACCTAGACTGAATTTCACCCTATGTGGAGAGGGAAAATTTTGAGCACAGGATGAATTATTTCTGCTCTCTCAGCACTTACTGTTTCTCGGCAATTGTTTCACATACCTGTACACAGCATTGCTAACTGCTATGACTATTGCTTTGTCTGGTGGCAAGTCTATTAAAATCACAAATAGTCATTCTAGGATAGCCCCTGAATGCTTGTGGAACAGAGACCCAGGGGCTCCCTGTTACTTTAAGGAAAAACACTGCATCAGATGAACCCAGACAACTGAACAAGGGCTAGCTGCAAAGCAGAAAAGAAATACTGCTGCCTAGAGGGGCAGGAGCTGCCCAGTAAAGGGGTGCACCTGCAACCAGTCCAGAGAACTCTGCCTGGGATGTGTTGGCTGAAAAGGAATAGGCAGCTTGGGCCAAGAAGCTATTACTGCCTATTGCAGAATTAGCTGCCCGGCAATAGTTTGGGCAGCAACAAGCTGCCAGAGCAACAGTCATAAGCTTCCTGGCGACCAGTCTTCAGGGCCCAACAAGAAACCTCTGCAGAACTGGAGTGCCACCTGACCGGAAAGAGCAGGGCCTAGACAGCATATAAGCCTACAGTCTGAGCAAGGTCAGGCAGTCTAGCTCAGAAGGCTGCAGAGTGAAGAGTTCCTAGTTTGGAAGACTGCAGGAGGATGCCAGGACTACTTCTGAGCTGTCCTGGGGACTATCTGTAAGATGCTGCTACCTTACAGAGGAATACAAACCAGGCTAAGGGGAAGCCGTGCTGCAAGGCAGTGAACTAATGTTGATGTTTACACCATTTGCACCTAGAGCAAGTTAAGTTTGTTATACCCAGTGTGCTTATTCCTTGGTTACAGTTTACACCAGCTGTTTGGGATTGGAACAAGTTGGGATGGTACAGAGGTCCCAATAGTGTTTGATGGCACCAAAGCATCTTGAGCCTTGCCATGGCCTAGATGCTTGAGACATAGACCAGTCTTGAGCCTTATAGGGTGGCAGCCTATGGAAGGGCTGTAGCTGAGTGTGACTCAAGCCAGACAGGGCCAGGGGACCCAGACAGAGCCAACTTAAGCTCAGCACCCAGAACAGGGTGGAGATAGGGCCCAGGGCCTACAACTGAAGCAATCAAGACAAGAGCTGGAGTCTAGAAGCCAGGCCCCATATAGTAGAACTAAGGCTAAAAGACCCAGCAAGAGAAAAGGGGTGAAAGCTGAGAAGGCTGAGGCCCTGACAAGGGAGCAATTGTATAGCAGCACCTGCACAGCATGGCTATGGATGTAGGGGAGGTCAGAGGCTGTGAATAACCCTTAAGACTACAGGTACCCTGGGGAGTGCAGATGGGCCAGAAGGGCCCATTTAGATTGAGGGCAGAACTGAGACCAGTGGGAGAGACCTGCTTGCAGTCAGAAGAATGGGGGCTCACTCTAGGACCCTTAGGAGGCCTTCCTTTTGATCAATTATATACATCAAGGTGTGGCAGATGAGTGAGAAGGGGAGGGTACCTTAGAGTTGGAGTGAGGCAAGGGTTGCTTTGCCACCAGGAAGTATTACAGCTGCCCCTGGAGCCTGAACCTTGCTATAGTTTTTAATTAAAATAGCTAGTACTCCCACACTGGTCTTGAAAAATTTCAGTCTGTATATTCCAGGAGCAATGCTAGAGACTGAGTATATTATTCTTAGTCATAAAGCACTTGGTATGGAAGACTGTATTAGAGACTCCTACCCCTTTATCATGACACATTTAAAATAGAGAAAGGCTAAAAGAGACACAGAGGTAATACCAGTAAATGGTAACTACTAAGGGCTGTGCAAAGCTTTGGGTGGTGACTCGAGTTGGAGAAGATTCAGCCTGACTCAGTGGTCAAATCTCCAAATCTGAATCAAATCGGGGACCAATAAAAAGGTCCGTATTGATCTGAAGTTCTCTGAATCTATTTGGAAAAGACTTGGAAAGCTTTGATGATTCGGGCAGTTCCTGCCCACTGCAGCAGGGAGTTGGAGCCAGACTCAGAGCTGGTAAATAGGGGGCAGGGGAGGATGCTGAAGGAGTGGGAGGGGACCATGGGGGGGCCCTGACAGGCCCCATCCCCAGCCTACTCCCCCAGCCCTGCCATGGCTGCTCTGCCTGGCCCCAGCTCCCAGCCCTTTTAAAAAAAGTTCCTACATTTACCGGGTGCTGCCAGGTGGGGGGCAATCCCTGCTGCCCCACACTATGTGGGGAGGGCTCTGTCTTGAGCCCCTCGACCTCTGCCCACTCTCCCAGCTCCCACATGGCTGCCCTACCCGCCCCAGCTCCCACTGCTTTAAAAAAAAGCCCCTATGCACCAGGTGCTGCCCAATGGAGGGGCAATCTCCACTGCCCCATGCCACATGGGGGGCTCTGGCACGAGCCCCCTGACCCTCCCTATTCCCCCCCTCCATGGCTGCCCCGCCCGCCCAAGCTCTGGCCCTTCAGAAAAAAAATCACCCCAAAAATGCTTCTCCATCCCCCCCGACCCCTGCTCACTCCTGCCCCGCCTGCCCCAGCTCCCACTGCTTTAAAAAAAAGCCCCACTCACCGGATGCTGCCGGGTGGCAGGGGCGATCCCCACAGCCCTCTACCG
>NW_017728911.1:14082972-14093664 GCF_001723895.1 Crocodylus porosus | reverse complement strand
GGCGGGGGGGAATGAAGAGGAATCCCTGCCAGGCCCCCATCCCTCATTGCTGCTTTAGCCCCCCACCACACCTCCGACCCCTCTTCTATCCCCCCTCCATGGCTGCCCCGCCCGCCCAAGCTCTGGCCCTTCAGAAAAAAAATCACCCCAAAAATGCTCTGGGCTCACCAGCTCCTGCAACGGCCTCAGGGTTTCAGGGCACTCATGCAGAGCCCCCCACATGGCATAGGGTAGTAGGGGGCAGTGGGGATCACCCCCTGCTGGGCAGGAACCAGAGAGTACAGGGTTTTTCTGTGTTTTTTTCTTAAAGGGCCAGAGCTGGGGCAGGCGGGGCAGTGATGGGGGGCCTGGGACAGCAAGAGGAGCGTCGAGGAGGCTCATGCAGAGCCCCTCATGCAGCATGGGACAGTGGGGGGCAGCGGGGATCACCCCCCGCCCAGCAGCACCCAGTGAGCAGGGACTTCTTTTTTCAAAATGCTGGGAGCTGGGGTGGGCAGAGCAGCCACTGCCAGTGCTGGGACAGCGGGCGGGGGATGGGCCTGTGAGATTTGGTTGCTACGGAATCTCTGAATCAGATTCGGGACAGTGATCTGAATCACCGAATCTGTTCCTTGAATTGGCTGCATCTGAATCCAAAGTGAATACTAGCTGCTTCACACAGGCCTAGTAAATATCCAAGTCTCATTTATCTATGGTAATGGTTAATTGTTTCAAACTAAGACTACTATTCCTCACCTCATTAAAAAAATTACAGCTTAAATTAGATCAAATTCAATTATAAGTTGGGCATTTAAGTATCAAAATAGCAACATGAGTAGCTTGGTTTAAGACTGGAAGTTCATGACATACCCAAAATGGCTCAAATTACAGCAATCACAAGTCCTGTAATGCTGCTGAACACTGCCAAGCCTCATGTCATAGGCTCTCTTTCAACATCAGCTGCCTGAATGAGGGAGACTTCATTATTCTCTGACTTTCAGAAAGGCTTAGATCTGTACTCACAATAAATAATTCTCAGTAAACTAGCACTTCATTTTAAATAAAGCAGTACTGCTTTACAATAAGGTAAGTGCATGTCTCAAAGGAACAGTGATTAATTCCATTAGCTACTAAAAAAGTGGCAAGGTAGCCAAAACAATACCTAATAAGAAAACTCTAATACGTATTACTGGGGTATTGAAGTAGAAGCATTAATAAAACAAATAAGCTGTCTCAAAAGAGAGCATTCTTTATTGTACTTCAATCAATGTACTATAAACTAAAGTAATTTAACTTTGAATTTTTTCCAAACCATCGCAACTTACCTTTGCTTATTCAGAATACAAATACTCCTTTTTTTCTAGTATTTCAAGTGACATAAAGGCACTAGCCTACTTGATCCCTGTAGTGAGGAATCCAAAAAGAGGTCCCAAACAAAAGGAATGTAACTTAGCCACCCCAGAATAAAGGAAGGGGAAAGCTAGAAAAGAATAGGGATTGCGCCACTACTGGTGGCAGCCATTCTGAAAAAGTACTCAGGGGTGTGTCTACATGTGCATTAGATCTAGGAGCAGTTTACTCACAAGTAAACTACTCATTAGTAAATGCTCCCAGGCAGGTGTATACGTGTGCAGGAAAGCAGGAGCAGATTTGCAGCTAATGGCAGCAAACTCCTCCCACTTCCTGGGCCTGAGAAGCATCATGAAGAAAAAGAGTAGTTCTGTCTCCCTAGTCCATTCAGTCTTTGATGTCTCTTTTGAGATTGACAGCAAAATGAGAATTACTATTAAAGGTGCTATAGACTCTTTGATGATGACACTTGCCCTCTCAAGCAACCTTCTGGTAGCTGGGAAAAGTATTTTAGAATAGCCAGGTCGAACAAAATTATGTCCAAACCTTGTGCCAGATCTAGCAAATAATTTCAGCTCCCAAAAATATGGGGAATGCTCCCTCCCCTCCAAGCAAATCCCGCCTCCCCCAGATATATTCTGACTTTTTTCATTGTGAAATTGAGAGCACATTTGCATGTATTTCATTAAAGACATCAGAGTTAAAAACCTTCACTTGCAATAAATAATTAAATAATAAAATGAAAATGTTTAGTTTCTCAATATCATTTCTGAGCATATTCATTACAACATTAAGCAATTTCATCCAGTCATACTCCAACATTTCTTCTTTGTCCATAATACCAAATGAAGTCTAGGCAATACCTTTTAGCTAAGTATTTTAGTTTGCTAAAATATGATGATTCTTAGGCATAGAGTATTCACAGGGTACAGCTCTTCCACTTAGTTAAGTCAACTTCATGAGAGATCCTCAGCTCCTGGTGTAAACTACCATACTAGTTCATGGAGAGGAAGGGGATTCACTACATGTTCTCCAACTAACTATATTCAGGAAGGCTCTCGGGCTTTTAATACAGCAATGAGTTGAATAAGCTGCCAAGTTAGAAGGTAAGAAACTGTGTTGAGGGGGTCTTAACTGGGGGTCTCTGAGCATAAATATTTTTCTGTTATGGACAGTGTCACTTATTATATTTTAAACACCCTGCATAAACCATCAGATATTTCTGCAAGTCCTTTTGCAGCTACATGGCTCTGCTGTGGGTAAAGAAATACTAACTAGTTCTTTCCTTGAATGCTACCTACAAAGACCAATAATATAATTTTTTCACACAGATTGAGCTAAGCTTACTTACCTCACTCTTTCCCTGCCCCCTTTTTAACTGTGTGGATTATACGTATAGGAAGGACTGATTTCCTGTGAGGTACAACCCACCTTGAACACCCTTAGGAGTGGTATGGCTCTACACTGCTCCTTATTTTCAAACCTATTCCCAAATGGCACGATTAAACCTTTAAATTTAAACAACAAGATGTTCCTTCATTTAATTTTTTAAAGCAGCAGGTTTCAAAATGTGGGGTTTGCCCCCGGGGAGAGGTGTGAAGGAACACTGTGCTGTGGGGGGGGAGGTGCCATGCACCAGGCATATTTTACTTTTATTATTATTATTATTAAACAAGAACATGTTATTTAACAACAACACACTTTGAAATAGTATGAGTGAACCTTTTGCAACTGATTTCACAGGTGTTACAATGTATTTAAATTAAGCCAGTGATCATTTCCATAGCAACAACTACCTTTCCCACCTTCCGGTTTAGTGCATCTATCATATCTACTCTTACAACACAAAAAATTATAAGAAACATTTGGGCAGTACAAATTATTGCCAAAAGCTTTGTCAAAGCTTTATTCTGCGTTGTCAACATGTGCAATCAAAGCTCTTTAATTGTTTGGTTCATCAGTTTGTGTGAGCTTAGATTATCTGCACTGGCTGTGCTAAAGACAAAGTACCTCTTGAGACTGGAAGTGGAGAACAACCTCAGTGTCGGTTTCAAAAATCTTGAAATAAGTATAGCTTCAGATACTTTAATTAGGCAATTTAAGTTGTGTTAGTCTCTGTTAAGTTTATGAAAGCATATTTTGCACGTCTGTTTTTGTCTGCCTTTGTGGGGAGCATGAACACAATTATAACTCAAAGCAGGGCTCAGCTCAAGAAGTTTGAAAACTGCGGCTTTAAAGGCATAAATGCTTTCCCCCAAAACTCGTATAGATTCCAAGCTAATCTCACGATCCAGTTGTGCCTAACATTATTAAATCTCCTATGTTTTGGTCTTTGAGGTAAGAAGATGGTATCAGTTAATAATCTGCTAATAGCTATCTTTAGTTCCCTTAACAGTTGTGGAAGAAGGCGATTTTGTTCTCATGTCCTCTCAGCCATGAACCTGTTTCAATTTCTTCTCATCAATTTTCCAGCTTCTTTCCAGGAAATCTAATCCTGGTTTTTTGTTTTTTTGTTTTTATCCTCCTTAGCACAGCTCCTATATCTTAAAAAATCAGGTATACATTGCTTCCCTTCTTTTATACTCTAGATCAATTTTATAGTTTTGTGGGGAAATTCTCTGAGGTTTCATATTCTTTACTGTTTCTTATTGGTTCTTTAATTATTCTTCATTGTCTCCTCTGATTATCTTTATACATTTCCTGATCCACCTTATTACCACATTGTTTGCATTTTAATGCTTTAAAAAGCCTCTAGTCTTTAGCCACATTTGGCCTCTGTGGCCCTTTCACCTCTATGCACATATAACCAGGAAAAATTCCAATTTTATTTCTCCAGCTCTTGACTATTCCCCACTTCCTGCACACAATAAGTTCACTGAACATTACATACTCCAATCAAAGTTCCTTTACATAATTTTGACAGTCTATCAAAATATGCTCTTCTCAAGCCAAAGACTATTCTTCTTGTTATCATGGGATTTTCAGAGTCAGTTCTAACGAGGTACATTTCTTCAATCCATACTCAAGTAAAGCTGCCATTTGATTTTCAGAATTTCTTGAGTGAGGTCTTTGGGATTTGGCCCACTTAGGCCAGTGTGTTTTTAAATGCTCCCATGCTTCAAATGTATTCAATTAAGCTTGGCTCAGTTGCAACAATGAAGATTTGAAAAGTCCCAGCCTATTTCCCCCCTGTTCTTTATTGCATAAATGCATCTTGTCACCATTACAAACATGGTAAGGCTTCTCACCATCATAAAACCGTTTCATTGTCACCAAACAATTGTCTAGGCTTGTAACGGTTGCAGATTGCTCACTCAGTTTTTCTTTCCCTGGGGGGAGCTCGCTCCCCACAGGAATCAGTGTAAACCAATCCACAACACAGAGAAATATCCCTCTGTGGGTCTTTTCCCAGACCTGAGAGAGTGCTTGGGCTTGGTGCTGCAGTCACTAATGCAGACTCTTCCCTCTCTCTCTCTTATTCCCTCCAGCAAACTCAGTCTCTTGGTTTCACTTGTGGTCTTCTCTGAGAAGTACTTTGGCATGGTGGTTGGCGCTCATCCAGCAGCCTACTGACCTGATCACATGCGCTCGCTCACTCTTTCAGCTGTGCTCAGACTCCTCTTCTCTCTGACTTGGACAATACTTCAGGTCAGGCTTCCACTTCCAGCCCTGCAGCCCTCCTGTCTCTCCCTGGGAACTTTCAGCTCCCATGGGGCCAGTCAATTATCATCATAAATGGGCCCAGTCCATCAAAGCAGGCTTGTAAACCCCCTTTGCCTGCTTCCAGCTAAATTGCATGCAGTGTGCTACAGTGCTGATGCGTATCCCTGGGAATGTCATTTAGATGTTCTGAACCTGCTTTCTGATCTCACACTACTGCAGTTGCCCATCTTAGCTGCACCATAGTATCTGAGTTTCTTGCAAGGTCCAATGGATTTAGCTTTTGGTGGGGAAGTGCTATTGTGGGAAGTGCTTTGGCCTTAGCTTTTGGCTTCAGGCCACAGCTATCACCTCTGTTGGTTCTACCTGTACAATTGCTCTCTCTAGCTCTGGGGCCCCTGGCCAAGGGCTTTTGCATTAGCCTTTCTGGCTTTAGCCCACAGCTGTAGGTTGTCCTGGGTCTAGCTGTTCTTGTTTCAGTCTCAGCCCCTGGCCATTCCCTGCTGAGGCAAGGCTGCTCTCAGCTTTATTCAGTGCCCCCAGCATCCCTTGATCAGGGTGAGGCTGCTCCTATTGTACCCCTCCATAGTTTAACATCACTGTACCCCCCTCGCAACCGTCCATCCTGGACATCATCAAGCCAGAATGGACCACTGGCCTTCAAACAGCAATGCATATAGCAGAAGCAATGAAGAAATGCATAGTCAGGAAAACAAAAACCTCCTGTATCCAGTCCTCACCGCTCTCCTGTCCCCGCTGCAGCAGACTGTTCAAGGCAAAGGTCGGGCTTATAAGTCACCTACGTACCCACATGACCTAACTTCTGCCCCCCTCCTTTTTCTTTTTTCTACTTTTTCCTTTCTCTTTTCCACTTTTCTTTCTTATTCTCCTGCTTTGCTGGATGCGGTTGTCTTTGCCCGCAAAGGACAACACCACCTTAGGCTATTCATGGGCTAAATGTCGGTGCACCCCTCAGGTGCCACACAACCTCCTCCTCTATTATTCACATCCTGTCCTCCAGCAATAGTTAAAACATAACCCTGCTGCCTATGACTAAAAGACCCAAAAGACCCCCAACTCTGGGTCCAACTTCCTTGCAAGCTATAAATCTCTTACTTGCAGTTCAGGCATTCGCTCTCCCATGGCCTTCCTGTTCAAGAGATCCTCTCCCTGCTGCCTGCAGGACCAGACTGCATGCTCTGGCTCAGGCCCTGGGGTTTTACCTCCTAAGCCCCACCACTTCGAGGCAGGTGGCTCTCCCTAGCCACCTGCAGGAGTTTCCAACTAGGGCCTCTGGCTAGTTTTCGGGGCAGCTCACAACTACTACACTGGTTGCCTTAACAGTGCCCTTTTCAGATTTTACTGTTCTCTGGCTGCTTACTTCCTGAAGCTATCTCAAAAATGGGCAAAGTTTCTTTCACCTGGATCTCTTCCCTTCTGCTTATCTTTGGGATAGCCTCCCACCTGTACCCAGCATAACAAACAGTCTTTCAAGTATCCCCATAGCTTATCCCCTGTTCTTGAATCCCTCCTTCCATATAGAACAGCAGGGGGGTTCCTATCAGGTCTATATCCTAACCCAGGGGTTGACAGCATTTTTGGGCAAGGTGCCAAAAACACCCACAACCTCAACTTGTAAGACACGGAGGTGCCAATGGCATGTGGTGTGGGAGCAGCCAGAGGCCTTTCCTTGTTGTGGTCGTGCATCCCCAGCCACTTCCCCAATGACTGCCCCAAGGCGCATGTACCAAGGAACCTGCCTTTGTGTGCCACACTCTGGCACCCATGCATGGGGTTGCCCACCACTGTCCCAACCCAAAATCCCACAGGTCCTAGGGCAGCTGTAGCACTACTTGGCAGTCTCTATGAGGAGCAGTCATGCTGTCTATTTTTACCTGTCTAGCAACATAAAACCTGTCCAGCAAACACTGCCAATACTTGAGTGGCTTCACTGGTGTGTTAGAAGTTTCCATGCCTCAATTCTTCCTCTTTTTGTTCATTGATATGTCAGCAAAATTTACAGTTCCTGTCTGTTGGAACACCTGTTTCAATCTCTTCCAGTCCATCCTGAAAACCAGGATGCCCTCTGGTTTGTCTTACCCTGGGGCAGGATATTCAGATCTTTCTTCATGACTGTTACAGGTCACCATCTTCCCCTCTGGCTTTAGTCCCTGTCTGGGCAACATCTGAGGAGGGTCATCACCAGGCCTGACTGTCCTCTCAGTCATGCTTAGGTACTTCTCTGTCGTCACCTCTGACTCTGGTCACTGGTTGGTGCTAAATCTGCAGTCTGTTCTGGTCTCGCTGGAGTTGAATTTCCTGCATTCTGGTGGGCTCCTCTTTTTCTTTTCTCCTGGATCCTTACTGCTAGACAGGCTTGAACTCTTTCTGGCCTTAGGTGGACGGACTTGGCATTTCCCCTGGGGGTTTCTTTCCCCATCTCTCAGCCCCACAATTCCCACTCAGGGAACACTCTTTAGTGTTTTCCCCATTGTGGTGGACTTGACCACTGCCTCCTCTTCTTCAGGTCATCCTTCCTGTGAAGACTATCACTGAGGAAGGACTGCTCTGTCATTCCTACCACTCAGTTGCCTCTAGGAGTGCTACTCATTTAGCCGGACTTTGGTGTGGACAGCCATCCCCACAGTCCCTTTGGATTTCTGCAACCTTTCCCCCATAGATGTGGTCTCATTGAGGTTCTTCCCTCAAGTCCTGGTCCTCCCCCCCCCCCACTTGGCTGCTCTTCTATCTCTTTTAAGAGGGCTTGATGTCTCTGTCCAGTGTTGTGGAGCTATGGCTGACCTCACCTTCATTTCTAAGTGCAGGACCTGGTCTTTAAGGCTGCTACCTCTGTTTCCTTTGCTCACAGCTGTGGTGCTCAGCCTCTATCTGCTTTAGCAGCTTCTGTCTCTCCTCCCAAGGAGACCCTGCAGTAAGCACCAACCTGGCCAGCTCCTTCTGCAGTTCTTCAAGCTCCTGTTTGTGCCTAGACCCCACCAAATTAACTCCCTGTATTTTGAAATGCTCTATGTGTCCCTTTGTGAATCTAGCCCTGAGAAGTTACCAGACTTGCCCAAGTTTATACAGAAAGTCCTAAGGCAAAGCAGGGCTAGAAGCCAGTCTCTCAAGTCCTCAAGCTACAGCCCTAATCACTTCTACTCCTACTCTGTTTGCTGTGAGTGATGATAATTCCTATAAGTATTTTGTCTGCCTTTTTAGATCTCACAACAAAAAACAACATTCATACTCTCCTGGTACCAGTAGCAATATCAAAGAGAATATCAAAACAAGAAGTGAGGCTCCTACTTAGCAGTTCAATTAGGAGTTAAGTATGCAAAGGTGTGTCTATACCCAGCAGCCACTCAAACAGAGACCTTGAGAGTGACTGAAGGGGTATCCCCCTTGTGTCTTCCCAGATTTATCTCCAGGCTTGGTAAATGTAAGCTGGAGTAGGTAGGCAAGGCATGCTCAGGGGCATCCCTACCAGGGCTCACTGCAGACATAGGGTACCCTAAACACTTTTGAAGATCAGTGTGTTAGTCCTTCTCTTTCTTCTGTGCCTTCAAAAGATGGTTTGTTTACATAATCAAATGCACTATATATACAATTTGTCTTCCATGGGTATGAGTGACTGTCTAGTAAACTGTGGGTGCAATTTTAAAGGGTGTTTCTGATCATAACTGCCATAACATTTACTAATGGAAATGTACTTAATCTAAACTAACCCATCTTAAGCCAAATTTGGCTGTCAGTAACCCTAACAAAACGTAAGAAATGCTACTGGCATCAGTGAAATGGCTTGTCATTCTGAGAGCCAAGCTTGAAGCTTTATTTACAGAGAAATGTCCATATCTGGATTTTGCTCATCTGATTTTATTTTGTTTTAGTCTCTGAATGAGATTGTTCAAAGGGTTCCTTCTTCCTCTTCTGCTCTCTTGGGCATCCATAGAGGCAGTCAAATATCTGAGCGCGACAGCTAGTGGGAAAAGCAAAGCAATTCTGCCCCTAGCCATATGAGTGAAGAATTTCAGAGGGGTTTCTGAATCATATTGTTAAAGGTACTTAACTAGGAGAAATCAAACTAATGGGATCTGAGGGATTTCCAAATCCAGCACCTTCATTCCAAATTTGATTTTGGGCCCAAGGAAGGGACTGAGTTACAGTGTTTGATAAGATGTCATCTAAATTCTATGTGAAGGTATCATACTTCATTTTGAGGGGATACTGGACTTCTGTTTTTCATTTGGGTGAAAATATACAATAAATGAGTAAATAAATAGAAGTTGAGGGTTTTCTTTTTATAACAATTCCAAAAAGATACTTTGGGACAATACATGAAACAAAAACCATTTGTGGCATTGGCAACCAGCAAGAAGACTACTTCACATGAAAGCTGAAGAGATATGGCACACTGTGGTAAGTTTTATTTTCAATAACGTTCTAATCACTATAATCTGTATGGTAAATATAAGATAATTTTGGGACCTTGAGCACATCCGTGACTATTTAATACCTGTTAATTTTAAAAACAGCTAAATTAGAAAGAAGCGCTTCTTAATGTACTAGAAGTAATTTAGTAACAAAAGAAAAAAATCACTAAGAATGGCTTTAAAAGGGCTGAATGCAACATGCAGACAGATACAGTATCTGTGAATTGGGCCCAGTGTATTTATCTTCTGTCTTGTTCAATGCATGAAGGGATAGCTAGTTTTATCAAGCTCAATTCTGATCAGTTATACCTGTTCCTATGAAAGTACCCTTGTTAAACTCACTCAGAGGCTTAACATGGGACAGTTTACTGGTTAGCTAAAAGAAATATGATTCAAACAAAGAAACTAGGGAGACGGTTCAAGATATACAATTAATTAACAAAATATTATATTCCAGTGGAAGAACATTTCCACTTTTTACAAAATTAATTTTCAAAGTTCATTACTGATAAATTAGTTGTTTAATTTTCTCCTGCACAAAATACTTAATAGCTATTTTCAGTGCTCCCTAGTATAAAGAAATATACCTATACCATAATGTAATGTTACTTTCACTCTGGTTTTACAATAATTAAGTAGTTTAGGAGTAGTGTTGTAGTCATGCTGGTCCAGAAAATATGTGAGAAGCAAGGATTTCTTAGGGTGATCTCTTTTATTGGACCAACCATGTAGTTGGGATAAAGTTAGACAGGCTTTTGAATGCAAGACACTGTCACATAATGCAATGCCTCTCCTTGTCCTCTTTCTTATAATGTCTACTCAAACCCATAAAAAAGTAACAATATATGAACCAGAAAATTCACTCTCTCTCTAATTAGACATCAGTTGAAATAAGTAAATAAATAACTCAGAATTCACATATTTTTTCACTTCAAAGGATATTATAAATAATGTGGTTTTATTCCAATAAGAGGCACATTCTTTACTGGCATTAGTCCTTTAAATAGTAGGACATTTTCCTAATTTTGCAGTTTTTTCCATATTGGTATTACTAATATTAGCTCTAGTTCATACTGTGGCTGGCTTCTCAGCTGGAGTAAACCAACACTTTCATTGACTGCCACTGAGCCATGAAAATTTATACTAGCTTCAAAGTTAGCTTTCTTTTTTGTCACTTGCTAATAATATACAAAACTAGAAACCAAAGCACATTTCCTCAATGCCTGATTATTACTGTTTTAGACAGATGTGATGCCATAGACATTATTTATAG
>NW_017728911.1:14058500-14082612 GCF_001723895.1 Crocodylus porosus | reverse complement strand
TACTCAGCACTGTGGGTCTCTCTCAGTGTCTTATTTTCGGGGAAACACGGTATACTTAATAAAAATAAGACATCCCCTGAAAATAAGCCATAGTGTGTCTTCTTGAGGAAAAATAAATATAAGACAGTGTCTTATTTTCAGGGAAACACGGTAGTTGGTCTAATAAAAGATATCACCTCTACCACAAATCCTGATTGCCCAAACCATGCTAGGCACTTGGCAGAATATATATATCTGAAAAAGCTAAATCTAAACAGGCAGATCCTGTGAACTAGCTACTTCTAGTATGGGAAATACTGTTAGGCTGTATTATCAGCTTGTGCTGTGGGCCAATGTATTTTTATGGTAAATAGTCTATGCTTGTAATCATTATTTATTGGATTAGGACCTCCTATTACGACTGTTACACAAAAGAATGGGTAATAACAGGGAAGGGAAAAAAGCAGAACACATTACAGTGTGACGATACGGTAGATACTTAGCAGTCAACTGAGCTCTTTTATATGTGTTGTCCATATGTACATTCCCATTTTGGAACACTTTCTTGCCCAGTGCGAGGTGTTTCAAAGAACCAGAGAAGCAAGGCAGGATGAAGAGTGTGCATATGGACAAAATATAAAGTACATTATCTTTCTTTTTGAAGTGCTTGACCACACAAACTTTCCATTGTGGGTGATTTTCATAGCAGTACCCACTCACCTGGGGTCAATTTGCAGAGCCCTGTAAACAGCAACAGCTGGGCTGGTTTACCAAATACACTGTCCTCTCTGGAGGCCTCTGTGGTAGCATAATGCTTGGTTAAATTGCCTATGGAGTTCTAGACAGCTGCCTTAAAATATGAGGGATATATTCCATAGAGAAGCAGGCAAAATCACTTGGCCCTGGAGGAATAAGCTCTGATCATTGTTGGTAGTTCCCCCCTTAGGAATTTTATGTAACACTCTGACAGTCTATTAGACAGTCTTGGGTACAAATAACTGTGTCTTGGAGATAGAAACAAATATTAAAAGAGATTTCTCCCAGAACAAAATGCAAAACACTTCTTGTTGATGCCCAGAATAATTAAGCCCGTCTCTGCATGGCAACAGATAATTATATCTGCCAGCTCAGATACATATGTCAATCTGATCACCTCCATGCAAATGAGGGACGGTCTCATATCTCCTTGTTTATTCTCGTGGAACATCATGGTGGTAATGGAACGCTGTACGTGATGGCCCCTGATAGGCATGCCTGCCAGGCTCTGTGTATCACCCTTTGCTCCAGGACATTGATATGCATCCTTATCTCTTGAGCAAAAAAGGTGCTTTGCTCTTGAATGTTGTTTCTGTGTGCTGCCCACCCTAGAAAAGAGGCAACTGTGATAACTGTGGCTGATGAGTAGGGGGAAAAATGGTGTTCCAGGTGTTTGTTTAATTTTTCTGCCTACCATGGGAGGGAAGACCTAACAAGTGAGGAAATGGTCACCTCCTTAATCTGGCATGAGGCAAAGGAGGCCACGTGACTGATGAAAGATAAAGGGAGTCTTGATTGTTGTTGGGTGAGCCTCCCCCTGCAAAATAAAATCCAGCAAGACCTGGAACTGGTCTTAATAAAGGAAAACCTCTGCCTGAGAGAGAATCTAAAGTGGCCTCTTCAAACTATGGAATCTAAACCTGGATAAAGTTTGATGTCTTGACATTTGCCTTCAGGTCTAGAGTATGAAACAAATGGAGGGTGGCACAGAAGTTTTCCGCCACATGTTGGGAAGAAATTGCTTTTCTCCAGTCAGTAGTCCAGATCAGGCTAAATTGTTCTCATTAAATGGACTGCTACCACCCTAAGGACTTGAAAAAGACTCTTGAGGCTGAAAGGTAGGGATTTTCTTGGTATCACAAAGCAGAGAGATATTCTACGAGACACTATAGTAGCAATGTGAAAATAAGCATCCTGAAAGATGAGAGATGCAAACCTTAGTTCTAAGGATGGAATAACCGAATAATGATGGATAATGTAACCATTTTGAACTTGAATTTGAACTTGAGGGTGTAGGAGTTTAATTCAATTTTCAGGAACTGAAAAGAAAAGTGACTTAAACTCCTATGCCTTCAAGTTCAAAATGGCTACATTATCCATCATTATTCCATCCTTAGAAACCACTGTAAAATGTCCCTCTTCTGTATTGCAAAAAAATTTCTCCTGTGGACTCTAATGCTGGAAGAGAAGAACCTGTTGAAGTAAAATGTTGTTAGAAATGTCCCTATACAGAGTTGAGTATGAGGTATTTGGAGTAGGCCCAAACATTCTGCTTTGCTCCACTTAGTCCTCCGCCTGAAAGAAAAAAATTATGTCATGGGTGGTTGATTAGTATTGCTGAGTAATGGTGTTAGTTAGCCCTTCCCCATGCTACCCATTTAAACCCAGCTACTCTGCTTCTAGTTTGTAAGATCTGTGTAAAGAACCACAGTATGTATGAGGGCATTAGGGTTGGGCATAGTAAGCTTGCAGTCTAGGCATGGCCTTTTTTGATGTGGACATCTGCCTGTTCAAAATAGTTGAAGAGGTTGCCAAAGAAAAGGAAGGGAAGGGTAGAACTGTAGAGAGCAGAATTAATCTCTTGATTGCACCATTAAAGGTTTTGTCTATCTCCTAAAGAGTAGTAAGTTGATGGGGCTGCAGTATTATAATGCTTGCACTTGTGAAAGCACTGTCACTTTGTCAACTGCTGAGACAGATGACTGCTGAGGTGGTCTCTGTTAAGGAATCAGGCAGCAAGTTAAAACTGAAAGAATGCACTGGAGGGTGGGAAGATACTGAGGCATATTGTATCTTGATGCAGTAGTTGGCAGTAGTGCTGAAGTTGTTGGTGTGGAGAAGTCAGTGCCAAAGTGTCAGATCCAGGACTAGGTGGCAAAGGAGAAGCTGAGGTGTCCCTGGGGTACTTATCCTTGTGCTTCCTTGGCACCACAGAGCTGGGGTCTCTGGAACGAATGTTGGTACCAAGGCTTCAGTACTGGCACACTGCTAAGCTGTGTCAAAATCCATTCAAGGCCACGAAGTTTAGAAGTAGAATGAGCAAGGAGATATTAAACAGGCACTCACTGAGGCACACCAAGATGAAAATCTCCAACTGTGGCGATCCCTAGTTGTGTGCTCGCTGGAGGAGTTCTCTGATGTCAACAAAGAACAGTCTTGGCAAGAGAGACCTTATTTGTGTGCTTAGGCTGAGCTAAGTCTTGTGTTTTGGGGTTCAAGGCTGACCCTATATATTTACCCAGAGGGTAAACATGAAGTCTGGCCTTGCATCGCTATCTGACCCAGGAATTTAACAACTTACAAACAGCACACATTGTAGGGATATGAAACACTAGACACACTTGGCATCCATGGAAAACAGAGCTCCATTACAGGAGGGATAAAGCTTGAATTATGGCAGAAACCATGTTAATGGCTGAAGAAGAGACCTGGTTGAAGTGAAGTGAAACAAGAAGGTTCAGTGCGTCTACATGAGTCATATGCAGAAACCAGGAGAACCTCGGGACTCACTAAAAACATAGTGACAAAGACTGGGGAAAAGATGGGGGGAAAAGAGACAAATTAATTGAAAAAGCACATAAACAAGAACAAGGGAAAAGGGTGAAGAAAACAGGCTTCTGAGTTGCTGAAGGCCATAAGGGGGGGCGGGTTCAGACTGCAGGAGTGTATCTATGCAGCTGATGGGAACTGAGGAAAAGGATCATACTAGGGACAAACAGGGCAGTTGTACAGTATTCAGGTACTGCTGATGCCAAAAATCGTCTGAAGTTGAGCTCCTGATGTGTATGCACACAGTGGAATGTGTGTTCAAAGGAAAACACATTGTTACTCGGTTATATTAAGTGCAGTGTCAAAGGTTTCATTAAAATTATTTTAAGTTAAAGCAACTCATAAATAATAAAACAACTCTATAAATAACATCCTGTAATAAAAAAATGATAAATTAAATTCCAGCATGCTGCAGCCTATATTTGTTACTGATTCCACCAGCAGGGTGCTTAGTTTATATTTCATTTCCAAAAGCTTATAAATCACTCTTGTCCTGGTGGTACCCTTTCCTATATCATACACAGCATCTAACATGACATTACCATATACCTTACAAACCTTCTCGCAGCGAGACTCATTCCGCTCAAGAAAAGCAACATATTCTTTTCTCAGAAGGGAGCTTCCCAGATATATCCTGATTTCCCAAATGTTTAGAGACTACAGAGTTACATGCTATGTATGTGGTATAGTAAAGTGGCATACAGGCTACTCTGTATTTGTTCCCAAGAAGCAAAACATCATAATCAACAACCTTGAGCTGCCTCTTTGAAATCTATAGTCATCATCATATAAGTGATTTAAAGCTGCAGGTAAGGGTGCAGTCTCATTGTACAATGCACTAAAGGACCACACCAGCAAACTCAGGGTTGAATCTGGTGCTCACTGAAGTTAATAGCAACATTCTCACTGACCTCAACGGGTGGCTAAATCACGCCTTAGAAAACTCTCAACACTAACTGAAAAGTGTATTTGCTATTATGAATGAAGTTAATTTATCAAACATTTTATTTTTATCCCTATTAAATGATAAAGTTATACTGTAAAACCAAAACAAAAGGAGAAACACAAACTGATATGGGTCCAATCTTTAATGTTGCAGACTGCCCTGGCATAAAAATCTGAATAAAACAGAAACCACACCTCCCATTAAACTTAAATTAAGAGCCACCCATTGCTCAACACCTGACAGGATTAAGCCATATATAAATGATTGATATTCCCCTTCCATCATTTTAAGTTCAGAGCCACAAACGGATATTCTTTAGAAAAAAAGAACCAACCCAAATTAGCCCCACTCTTCCCTGTGTGCACTACACTGGAACTGAAAACTTCAATGTCACTGCAGTTGTTTTCTATTGTAGAAAAATCAGCAAAAAATTCACAGAAGGAGCAGCAGAAAGCATGGCAGTTTCTTAGTAAGAAGCAGCAGAGGGGAGCATTGCTGCTTTATTGAGGAAAATGAGCAGCTAAAACCACAGCCAAACAACACAAAAACACTGGCTGGTGATTGATGGATATGCTGCTGCAAAGCTGTGGTAGGAACTCTAACCAAGGGTCATCAAAATTGCTGATAATCTAATTTCTTTTAAAGCAGGTCTTTTCTAGTTTACTTCAAAGTTCAACATAAATAAGAATTTAAAGTATGTCACAAGTTTATTTCCAATTTCTGATTTTACTCAGAAGTATTTTTCTAGTTACTCCTGGATCAAATACTTTTCCCACTGTGTCTCACTGGATTTCTCATAAAATTATTTGGAAATTTTGATTCACAGTCCATCCCGTCTTATGTTAAAGCTAATTATTCAGAGTCTTGTGAGATCCTATTCTAGTCTTAATTTCATTAAGTACCAGTTAGTGCAGTGGTCTCTGGTTCATTTTCATAGGAAATACAGGGCCAGAATTTCTAGGTTTCAGTCAAAGAAGTCCCAGTTTAGGTCATCTGTAGTCCTAGACTCAACCCAAGAGCCTCTTTCCTGGCCCTGTTCATACACATCAGGCCTATCCCAACATAGACTGGATGGTCAGAAAACAAGACCCATTAATGAGCTAACTTGGGAGGATGGAGAAGACCTACTATGCTTTCTTCTTTGCACAGGCTAAGCTTCTATTTCTCTGTAACCATTGTCCTACATATGCAGGCAGGTTGTTCTCGGTTGGCTGTACATATTAAAATTAACATTCAGGATAAATGAGACATTTCACACTTCTGCATTATTTCAGGCTGTCTTCAGACTCATGCAGAATCACCCCACTACTTAACAAGGTTTTTGTCAGCGTCATAAGGACTAGGAACTTCCTTTTTTATAAATCAAAGCTAAAATTGGAAGTAATGATGAGTCCTAAACAGCTTCAACTTAGCCTGTCGTGCTTCCAAAGTTTTTCAGACATACACATTCTGTTTTATGCAAAACTGATTAATTGAATCCCATTTTAATTTAAACTCACTGTAGCTGAGGAAAACCAGAAGTGTGGAAGGGGTCCTAAGTTACCTTCCTGCTTCCTTAATCCTCGGGAAACTGGAATAATTCAAAGCAAGCTAAAGACTGCTTTTATTTGTCTTGTCTGTAGTCGTCCCACAGGGGACCACTGTGTTAGGTTAGGATCAAGTAAAGCGGCAGGGTCTTTAACTGATCTTCCATTTCGACATGCCCTCTCCATACACCATATGTGGTGTGGGTGATCTAGAATTGGCTACATGATAGCTATGGGCAGAGGAAACAATTATACTGACTTAAAGGGGAAGGAAAGCATTCCACCCATGAGCATGCATCAGCTCATGTAACTGTTTAGTTAGTTTAGCTCCTATTCTGTAGTAAGTGAAACCAAGCCAGAGAATCTCACCCCAGAATGAAACAGCTGCTAAATTACCACGCATCCACTTACTGCAAAAAAGCGTGGTCAAATGAAATAGTTACAACAAATAAGCATGAAATAAGGTTAGTCTCTGTTCCCCTACCAGGTGAATCAGCAAAAGCCCATTACTTACAAGGGAATTCCTTTCTGTTGTGGGATTCTTCAGTCTCGACTAAGACAGCACAAAGCAGATTTCATTTACAATATAATCCATGTGCAAATAACATTAAATCTCTTTTCACAAAAGTTTCATAGCATTTTTGTGTTTTTGTTTTGTTTAATATAAAGGAGACAGAGATGCAGCAAACAGCATGGGTATAGAAAAGAATGAAAGGACTTACTGTGCTCCATTCTGTATTGAACCATTTAGCACCACAGGGCTTGAGATAGCAGGATTGCTGGCTAGCAGGTCTTTCCAAAAACGAACACTCATAGGGGTTCAACACATCGAAATTACCTTCAGTTTTCTTAACACAGATAACTTCCCTCTGTTGGGTTCCACTGCCACATTCAATTGAACACTGTATCAGGGAACAAAGAGTGGTGGTGGTCATATAGTTTCTCTATGTATTTTTGATATTCTAGTCATGTATTCTAGCTATTCTCACAATTGTCTTATGCAGTGGCTTGAGCCCATGAGATGTACACCATTTTGAAAATATTAATCTGCTGACAGAAGAAATGTAAATTCTTGCTAATGCCCTAATTACGTCCATATATATATCTGGACTCCTTCGTTCTAGTCTTCTCCTTCCCCTTGCCTTTCTCCATGTACAATCTTCTTCCTTTCCTCCATTGGAATTTAGGCAGATCTCTCCTTTAATTTCCTATGCTGAAAACCATATCCTTAATCTGTTGTCTACTCCTTCCATTTTCTGCCTGAAATTCAACTTTACTTTACCCCGGAAATGTATTGGTTGATGAGGGGACTTGAAACTTACTACTGCTCCATAAAGTACAGGTCTAGCACTAACCCAGGAAGTAGGATTCCTGGCCTCCAAGACCTCCCACCATGAAGAGACTCAACCCCACATCTTCTTCCTATGAGAAAATCCTAGCCACCAGGCTATAGGCTAGTTTGGATGAGGTTCCCTTCTACCCTTCTTGTTGAAGTGGGGCTCTTGAACAGCCAACAGCACAAGACGCACAGTACCAGAAAGCAGTGGCGACACATAGAGGGTGCATGTGCACCCCCTGAGAGCAGCATTCCCTGCTTAGGTGATGGGCAGGGGGGCAGATGAGAGTGCTGGCACCCCTCCTGAGAGCGCCTGCTGGAGTGTGGGGGCACCAGCAGAAATGATGCCAGCAGTCTCTCCGTGGCTGATCATGCTGACCCGGGGGTGAGGAGGGGAGGTTCTCTGTGACCAATCGCCACTGGATCAGAAGTGCTAGCAGTGTGCCGCTGGCACTTCTTCATCAGCATGATTGGCCATAGGGGGACTCACCCACTCCTGGTTGCTGACTGGCTGCTGGGGGGACAAGTGCCCCCACCTGATTCAGAAGGAACCAGTTGCCCATGCCAGAAAGAGAGCAAACAGAGAAGAGTAACCCCAGTCTCATACTCCTCCTCCAAGCACAGATTCCTATGAATGCATTTTACATTAGACAGTCATTTGTTAAAAACCTGAAATAATTCTGGCATAAGAGATTGGAACCTGGGACTCCTTCTCCCAAGAGAATACTCTCCTCACTGGATGTGATGAGTCATTGCTCCAGGTGAGGATGAGTCATCTCTCTGGCAGCTAGCCATCAGATTTATGATTGCAAAAAGCTGACCTTGCCCCAAATATAGCTTTAATCCAGCAGGAGCCTACAAACTCACCAGAAGACTTGTCAAGCACACCGTTTAGCAGTGCTCTGATACTATAGCTTTAAGGCTGTTTGGGGTAAGATTGGCTTACTGGAAGGAGTGCAGCCAATGACTGACTGCCAGAGGAATGACTCATCCTCAGCTGGAAGAGTGACTCATTACCCTGGGCTACAGAGTCATACTGGCTCTTCATTGCTCTTCTTCAGATCTCATCAACCTTGTACTTACCATCCATTGGTCCAGCTTCAACAGGAAGGGTGGAAGGGAACTTCACCCAGCCTAGCCAATAAGCTTCTGGTTAGGTCAGTCTCTTAAAAAATGGAGATCTGAACCTAGGTACCAAGGGATATTTTTTGGCCATAATGGAAGCACTTAATGGATCTGGTTACCTAAGTATTCTGCAGCTGCTGGAGTAAGAGTAAACAGGTCTACTTTTTGTTATTTATGTGCCTAACTTGCACTTAATGTTTGTTCATATGACTACAAGGTTGATTTGGATCTGGCTCTAAATGCTTTGCTGAATCAAGGCCATGTAGCCTTCTGTGATATTTTTTCTTTTTCTGGCTGGGCCATAACAGGCTAAGTACTGAGCAAGAACTTGCATAGTCAAGGCTTACAAGTTCCATCCTTTTAATTGCTTCTTATGGGTATCCAGTAAACCAGAGATGTCAAATTGGGCTGTGTGAAGCTTTGGTCCCCAATTCAATTTGGCAGAGATTCAGCCCAATTATCAAATATGTGGCTGAATCTCTGAATCTGAATCGAATCAGAGGTCCCTTTAATTTCTCTGAGTCAAATCAGAGCCCTCCGAATTGATTTGGAAAGATTTGGTGATTCGGACATAGTTTCAGCTTTAAATGTTTTTTCTACATGCCTCTAGGTAGCAGGCGGCTTGTGAATGCTGCAGTGCTGGGGCACATGGAGTGTCCCACAGAAGTGCGGGGGGGGGGGGGTGTTCCCCATCATGCTTGGCCGCAGACCTGGAAGTGGACCAAAAGCACTTCAGGTCCACTTCTGGGTCTGCTAGGGACAGCGCGGGCCCCCTTCCGCGCCCCCCTCCTCCACCCAGCTCAGTGACTGGTGCCTCCTGGGTCTGGGAGGGCACCCGAGGTCCCTGTGGCCAATCACTGAGCTGGGGGGAATGGGGGAGGGGCCCAGCGCATTCCCCAGGGGACCCAGAAGTGGATCAGAAGTACTTCCAGTCCACTTCTGGGTTCGCTGCCAAGGATGTGGGGGCCCGCCCATGCTCCATCTGCCCCAGCATCATCGCATTCATGACCTGCACCTGGTACCTCGAAATATGTAGAAAAGACATTTAATGCTGTCCGAATCACTGATTCTCTGAATCAGCATCAAATCTTCAGATTCGGATTTGCCTGAATCAAATCAGGGACAGTGATCTGGATCAACACATTGAATCACTGTCCCCGATTTGGGCCGAAATCCAAATCGAATAGGGCCCATTTCACACTCCCCTAGCATCAAATTCATCTGGCCCAGCTGCCATGGGTTGTCCCTGCTCTGGGAATCACAATGTACATGGTGCCTGCTCTAGCTGGTCAGGGACCAAGGGTGGGCACCTTGTATAACCTGCTTTGGTTAATCTGGGATCTATACTATATGCTCCCAACTAAACTACACTGCTTGCAGCACCCATTACAGACACTCTGGGATCCAAGTCACATCAGTGTGGGTCCCAGACCAGCTGGAGTAGCTGCTAAATCTGGTATGCTGGGGGAAGAAGTGGGAGAAGAGTGATCTGCAGACCTTACCCTACCCACAGCCTTGCCCTGTGCTATGCCATGCCCTGTATGAATCTACTCAGGCCCAGGGGCAGCACTGGGTGCCAGATAGAAGAATCCAGTCCCTCAGGCCATATGTTTGACATCCCTGCAGTAAACAATTGTCATAAAAATTAACAGGAATGGCCCCTAACAACAGTCTCCAAAAAACAGTTTATTTTATCATCTTAAAAAAAAAGAACACACTTATAGTTGCTATACTATAGCACCCCAAACTCTACTTTTGGATATTGAAATCAGTAATTAGTTATATCAAAATTACTGATTTTTGGCATACTGCAGTGACTTTGGTGCAATTAATTTAACTGATGCCTAAAGGAAAAGAAAGAAATGAAGTATTTTTTAAAAGACCAAGCTTTTTAATTGACACACAAGCTATAAATCACTATGAAACAATCATATTTTCTTTACAATCCATAAAGTTAAAAGTATATTCTTTTCCTTACTGGGGTGTGCTATAATAATACAAATCTGATTTCTGGTATTCAAAATTAGACCTAGGATAACATTTTCTGAATTGCTTATGTCGCTTAGAAGTCTAAGGCCCAATGACTTTAACTGAAACTTATGGCTCATCTCCACTCCGTTTCTGTACTGCTTTAGTGCTTGGAGGATTAGGGGAAACTAATAAAATATGCTTCCCCAAAAAGTTTTTTCAAAAAGGCACATCAAATGAGATGTGTTCTACTTGGAAAAAGTTATATTTTCTGTAGAGAATTAGCTCTGTTGAAAGTCCTAACATATGTGAATGTTCCCAAAAACTGATACCCTGAATGAAGTTATGAAAACACACTTTTAATACCATTTTTCAAAATGTGGTAAAAGTAACAAAAGTAGAAAAGCAGCTCTGTTGAAAGTTCTAATGTTCATGAAAGTTCCCAAAACTAAACCCAAAAAGGATACTCTGACTAAAGTTATGAAAATATTATTTTAATACTATTTTTCACAATATGGTAAATGCAACAAAAGCAGAAACGCAGAGGTTTACTTATGTCTACATTTCAAAGCTGTTTGATTTCTGTATTTGATCTCTCCACATTACATTTATAAGGGCAGGTGGTCCCACTTTTCCTGAAACTGTTACCCAAATTGTATTTTATCATAAGGGTAAATTGATTTTCTTTATAAAACAACATTTTCAGGAAACCTTGGCTTATGTTTTGAGGCAATATACTTTCACTAAGCTAAAATATCAATCCATGATATTAAAACGGAAAAAGTGGAAGTCTTTTTACTCCAAAAAAGTTTGTTGATATATCTGAACTTGACTGGTAACATTAAAGTGCAAAATGTGAAACTGGATAAGTTGAAACATGCCAGCACCAGATACAGATTTCTATGACAGTTTGTACAAAGGAAAATTGAGGATTACTGCTGCAAATCCTATTGTTATTTATGAAGTATCAGAAACCAATTTAGATCAAAACAGACATCTGAAAATGGATGGCAGACCTAGTCTGACCAATGCACAGATCAAGCAGCTTATATTTTTGGGTACATCCCAAGACCAAATGTTAAATTGCACCTTTCTGCATTTAAAATGTAAAGTATCATTTAAAGTCCTAAACAGAATCTTGCAACCAATAATTATGTTTTCCTAATAACTTAATTATATATTTCCAATGAATTAGTCTCCACTTTGCCAAATGTAGGCTAATATGCTAAAATACTTTATGTTCCTCCTTGGTTTTCTTTACCGAAACAGAACAGATATGGAAGCTTCCAATACAGATCACGCACCATGAGTGCAAGGCAATGCTAACACTACCACAAAAACTTTGTAGTAAACTCCCTTATAGCCTAAGTATAATAATAGTGGATCTTTGGCACAAGGTTGGAGAATAAAAAGAATAATGCCTGTTCATCAGGGCCATGTGAAGCTTTGGTCCCCGATTCAGTTTGGCGGAGATTTGGCCACTGAATTGGGCCAAATCTTCAAATCTGAATTGAATCAGAGGACCATTTAATCGCTCCAAATCTAATCAGAACCCTCTGAATCGATTCAGAAAGATTTGGAAAGATTCAGACCTAGAGACAGCTTTAAATGTTTTTTCTACATACCTCTAAGGTAGCAGGGACTCATGAGTGCTGTGATGCTGGGGCACATGAAGCATCCCACAGAAGCATGGAGGGCTCCCCAGCACATTCAGTAGCAGGCCCAGAAGTGAACCAAAAGCACTTCCAGTCCACTTCTGGGTCTGCCGCAGCCCCCCACCACATGCCCCGACTCGGTGACTGGTGCCTCCTGGGTCTGGGGGGATACCCAGGGTCCTCCTGCAGTCAATCACAGAGCTGGGAGGTGCGGGGCAGCTCTCCCATGTGCTCCCCAGCAGACCCAGAAGTGGACTGGAAGTATCCAGTCCACTTCTGGGTTCGCTGCCGAGCACATGAAGGGCCCCCCCGCCGTCCTGTGGGACACTTCATGTGCCCCAGCATTCCAGCATTCACTAGCCATGCCTGCTACCTCAAGGTATGTAGAAAAAACTTTTAAAGCTGTGTCTATGTCCAAATCTGCTGATTCTCCAGATCAACATCGCATCTTCAGATCTGGATTAGGCCGAATTGAATCAGGGACAGTGATCCAAATCAACAAATAGAATCACTGTCCCTGATTTGGGCTAAATCTGAATCTGAATCAAATAAGGCCCACTTCACACACCCCTGCTCTTTATCCTCCTCTTCTGCATCACTGGCTTTGTCAGTACTAGCAAAAATCAGACCCTTGTAATTTTCCAGTAGTGGCAGCAACTGTGAACATGATGCTGAAGATGGGTACAAATGTTTTTACTCTGCTTTGCTTTGCTTTACTGATATATGCAACCTCTCATTTGCTTTCCATGAATCACAAAATGTCCAAGTTATCTGCAAAATGTTCACAAAAAGAAATGGTATGGTGAATACTGATGTGAATATGAATGGTATATTACTTGACTATCATCATATTTTCATGCTGGCTGTCTTGTGGACTATGGTTTAAGATTAGCTTTAATATTGAAATAGTCGCCCTAAGCTTGTTACAGATGTGTCTAATTGTTTATAGTGGTTTGCCTCCACCGATAGCAACATCCACAGGTACCATTTGCTTTAGGACTGTGTTAGTCTCATAAGACCAAGGAGTTAAATTTATAGAATAAAGCTCATTTATTCAGCAAGCCTTCTTATACTACTGATCTACTGTACCCTCCTGCAATGCCCCAGGACCAATGTAGTAACTCTGTAAAACTGTTAAAGGTACTCACACTTCTTCCCCCTTTACATGCAACATATCTCCATGTAATTCTAACATTGGAAGTTTGGTTCAACCCACTGTTAAAACACATTTTAATAGGTCTCTACTAGTTTATGTGTTGGCTTTTTAGCTCTAAGTGATTTTTGCAGTTTCTCGGCATGCTCAGTCCTTATTGGTTCAGTTCTTGTCTGGTTTCCTTGTTCAGATGTCTTTACTTCTGTGTCATTTTCAATCTCCTCGGGTGTTTCTTGTTCCTTTGTTGTTATCTCCGTTTCCTTTGCTGACTCTTGTGATGCTGCTTCTTTTCTCCCCATTTATGAGCTACAAGTGTCATTTGTTCTTTCTTAATAACTGTCCTTCTGGTGCAACTACTTGATAGGATCTGGGAGCTACTTGATGAGAAATTAATGCTTTTTGTTTCCACATGGGTCCATCTGAAATAAACACCATATCTTTGTTGTGCAGTTGTGGGAATTCCCTGGAACCCCTGTCATAGTACCATTTTTGTTTGAGTTTGTTGAATTTTTTAAATGTTTTTACATTTTGCCTTTCATTCTGATGAGCATCATCCACAAGATTTGGCAGCCTGGTTTTGAGTTTGCTGTTAAATAATATTTCTGCTGAGGACAAGTCATGTTTCATGGGTGTTGCCCTGTAATTTAAGAGTGATAGGTAAACATTGGTGTGTGAATCTGTAGTTTTTTTCAACAATTTCTTCACTATTTGTACTCCATTTTCCACCAGACCATTAGAATGTGGGTTTTAGGACTTGAAGCATTATGATGGAATCCATATTTATTTGCAAACTCTTTAAAATCAAGGCAGTTCAACTGAGGTCCATTGTCTATTTTCACAGCTTGTGGAATCCTGTGTCACATAATTCTGTGACCTGATGAAAAAAAATCACATTTTTTTCCTGCGTGCAAGAATAAGTCAATGCCCACTTGACACCACAGAGCTACGAGCTCCTCCATGACCTTCATGAGCTCTTTTCTTTGCACTGATCTGTATTTTCTGATACCAAATAAATAACAAAATGACACATTATACCAGGTTTACAGCATCGTCTATGTTATTATTTATGTTGGGCCAATATAGAGCACCCCTTACTCTTCTGCATGTTTCAATGCTCCAGCACTGCTGGAACAATAAGTTGTGAGCCTTTGAACAAAATGCCATCCAGTACTGCCAGCTCTTCTTTGATCTAAAAATAGGGGCAAGGTATATGCTTTCCAGGCCAACCAACACATATAGCTGTTATCATTTTTTGCAATGTTGTATCCTGAGAAGTAGCTTCTGCGATTAGTGCCCAAATTTTTATTTGTGACAGGAATCACTCTTTTAGTTAGATTATCGTTGACTAAGTCTAAGTCTGAAATTCTGTCATTTTCCGTTGTGTCATATCATATGCTCTGGACAACGTAGCTGCAATAAGTAGATGTTTTCCTGGCATGTATTGTATGTCTAGATCATATTTTTACAGTAGGCCTGTGTGAATAGGGAAGTATTCAATTCGGAATTGGCTGATTCAGAGGATAGTGATTTGATTTGGAGATTAGGATCACTGTCCTGAATCGATTTGGCCAAATCTGCTTCAGAAGATTCAGAGCGATTCGGTGATTTGGATAGGCCGGGGAGAGGCCTTGCTTCTATGTTCTTACTTTCTAGTCCCTCAATGGCATCCATTCTCTTAATCAAACCTAGAGTTTTACATGTCCACAATCCAATAATTGGCACTACCTTTCCTAGGACTGTTACAAACTGAACTTTTACTATATTACCCTTGGGCCTAAGATTCAGTGCACAAACACTCTTGGTTGCAATCATGTCCCCATTTCTAAGTTTCACTTTATTATTCTCATAGTACACAGGTTTAGTTTTCAAATTAGATACGTGCCCCTGTATCTAATTTAAAAGTTACCTTGGTCCATTGGTGTCCAAAGTAATAGTCCAATCCTCAAAAGAATGAACTTCTTGCATTGTGCCAATGAGGCATTCTTCCTTTTCCTTAGTGCACAGAGCATGCACCTGCCATTTCTTATGTGGTGCAGACTGCTCCAAGAAAGGAATGGCAGAAGTATTCAAGAAAGGCACTGCAGAACTGCCTTCTCAAGTCTAACTGGTGTAACTGGTTATAACCAGCACCAGATCAGAGGCTCTGCAAGGAATTAGTTTTTGTCCATTCCCTGGGCACTCAGCGTATTTGCTTCTTTACAAATATGATCAATTACCTATTATATACTGTGAAAATATATTAACCAATGCTAATTAAAAAAGCAATATCCTCAAGGAACTGGCAGTACCATTAGCAGCCCTCACTTCAAGGTACTGGCTGTAGAATACCTTGGATCCAGTAGGATCCAAGTAGGATCATAGGAAAGTAGGGGCTGATAGGGACCTCACAAAGTCATCATCTAGTCCAGCCCCCTCCTCAAGACAGGATCATCAGCAAGTGTCTGTTCAACATGCTCTTGAAAATGTCTAGTGATAAAGATTCCACATTTTCATTTGGTATGCTATTCACTACCAATGCTTTACCACCCTTCATGGTCAGAAAGTATCCCCTAATCTCCAACCTAGTTTTCCCCTATTGCAATTTTAGCCCTTTGGTCCTAGTTTTCTCCCCTAAAGCGACAGAGAAAAAGTTATATCTATCTTTGTAATCACCATTCAGATACTTAAAACTGTTATCAATCCAATCTCCTCAGTCTTCTCTTCTCCACACTAAATAACCCTAGTTCTTTCAGTCTTTCCTTATAAATCGTGCTTCCAAGGACTGTATTCATTTTTGTCACTCTATTGGACTTGACAATCTATCTAACTCATTCTTGAAGTGTGGGGCCCAAAATTGGACACACAACTCCTGATACGGTCTCACCAGTGCAGAATAGAGCTGAAGAATCACTTCCCTTGATTTGCAAGAGACACTTCTGTTAAATAATACAACCTGGTATACTATGGGGTTTTTTCCTCAATAGGAGCACACCCTTGGTTCCTATTCAGCTTATGGCCCATTACAATCCCCAGATATTTCTCTGAAGGTTTTGTTCTGCAACCTGGCCCATCATTCCCCAGTCAGTATTTGTACATGAAATTATTCCATCCCAACTGCAGGACTTGACTCTTGTCCTTGTTAAATTTCATCTGGTTGATTTTGCACCATTTTTCCAGGTCATTTGGGATTTTAGTTGTACCCTCCAGAGTTTCTGAACTCTACTCAACTTGGTGTCATATGCATATTTACTAAGCTTGCACACAATCCTATCATCCAGCTCATTAATGAAGATGATAAACAACATTTCACTCAGGAGAGAACCTGGGGAATCCCATTAGATACTTTCTCACAACTAGACACTGAGCTATTGGCAACTACTTGTTAAGCATGAAAGAACCAAGCAGTTATATTAATTTAGTAATGAGCATGTCATAGAAGACAGTGTCAAAAGACATGCTAAAGTAATGCAGATCATATTCACTGCTCTCCCTATATCCACAGAGCCTGTCATATTATCATAGAAGGAAGTAGTTATTATAATGTTATTCTAATACCAAACATGCTAATTATCTCACGTCTACCTACTAGAATGTTTGTACTCTTTCTTTTGAAGTATCTGGTGCTGGCCATTCTCAGAGATGTGATACTGGACTAGATGGATCTTGAATAATTATTATTTGTATTACCGTAGCATCAAGGAGTTTTGATCATAGACTAGGACAAGAACAGGCTTAACTATGTGCAGAATCTACCACTACTACATGAATGATGAGAGATATGTACAGATTGGAAAATCTGGAAGAGAGCAACAAAAATGATTAAGGGCATGGGAAGCATAACTTAGGAGGGAAGCCTGAAAGAGTTAGGGTTATTCAGTCTGGAGATGAGGAGATTGAGGGGGGGATTTGAAAACAGTCTTAACATACCTGAAAGGCGATTACAGAGAGGACAAAGATGGACTTTTCTCTGTGGTGGTAGGGGACAGGACTAAGGAGCAATGGACTAAAGATCTAGCAGGGAAAAAATAGGTCAAACATTAGGAGTAACTTTCTGACTATGAGGGTGGTCAAGTATTGGAACAGGCTACCTAGAGAAGTTGTGGAATCCTTATCCCTGGACTTCTATTTATTTATTTTTAAAAAGCAGTGTTTTAAGGACAGACACTTGAATGGGATAGTTTAATCAGGGATGATCCCGTCTTGAGGCAGGCAGTGGATTAGATGACCTTGCATGGTCCCTTTCAGCCCTACTTTCCTATGATTGTATATTGTGCCTTTGTTGATTCTTGTACTTTCTTTATGAAGGGAAAAATAATTGATACAACTGCTATCAGCACTCCTGGAAAAATCTCAAACTGTGTTTGGATCCTTTCTTTTTCTCTTTCTTTTAGGAAAAGGGAGGGCATTTTACTACAAACAGTGATAATGCCTCCAATTCAAGTAGGATTATAAGCATAAACATCTGAAGCTGGAGTGCAGTTTTGTAAATCCTTACATTCTATGTGGTTTTTAGAAACTATCTGCATCTGTCAGTGTGTTCTTTAAATGTTTACATGCATCTATGTGATGGGGTGTTGGATCCAGTTGTGAAATGCAAATGTGGCTCACATGGACTCTTACTGCTTCTGTAAAGGTTAAATACATATATGATACTGTTCCTGGCACTTTTTGAAAGGTTTTGGAAGATGATCCCAGTGACACATTGGTTTCTATGTTGCAAGAAAAGGTATGATTTTCAAAGGCTTATCCAGATCTAAAATACTTGAATGTTATTAAAAATGTGGGGTTTGTTTATATATTTGGTGTAATTTTTTGTCCCTTTACCAGATACCCACAAAGCTCTTGGTACTAATGAAAAGGAACTGGGCATAGGGAGAAAATTAATACACTGGGCATGTCTACATAAGATGCTAACTGCGCAGTAGCCTAATAACACTGCACAGTAGTGTGATGGGCAAAAACCATGCTAACATGCTACTGCACAGTAGTATTAAACTACTGCGTAGTAAGCATCGCTAAAAACCTGCACACCAGTGCTATTGTGCAGTAGCTCAAGTTACTTCACATTGATTTAGTACTTGGTTAACCCAGTACTAAACTTAATGTGCAGTAACTATAGTGCATTAATGAATGTGTAGAACCACTGTGTACCTAGGACATCTTCAATACCATATGCAGAGTCCTGGTTTTAAATTAGTAAAAGCTCAGAACCATATAACTCAGAACCTGCAGCACAGAAGCTGCAAGCACACCTTAGCAGTGAAGCAACAGGCATGGTGTCATGCTCTTATCAGGAAGAACAGAACCAAATTGCTCTTGTACAGAATAAACCCTCAGGGAAACACCAGCTGTCTCTTCTGCCACTAAGCCTACTCTTATCATTGTCCTATTTCAGTCCTTCTTCCAAAAGAGGGCAGCTTTAACATTCTGTTAAAAATTCTAGAGGAGTCTTGATGGTAGGAGCTGCCTTGACTGTATGCCCTTCACTGGCTGATATATGCAAGTGTCTGTGCTATGATCCTGTCGGTAGGAGACACTTATCCTCTAATAAGCTTTTCCAGGCAGATTTTCCACCGCTAGATGCTCTCAGGACAACATGTGGCCTCAGGGCAAAACAAGATAAATAACTGTTTAAAACAGTGACTTCTTAACAAAAAGACGCTTTCTTAATCAGGACATAGGGGAATTAGAAAAAAAGATTAATTTTAGAACAGATTTTAATTAACTGGAACTAGGCCCAACTTTATTAAAGTAAAAAGTTAGTAACAAGTATATGATCTCACTCAAACAATGTGAGAGTGGGTCAGAGAATTTATGATAAGGACTGAAAATAAAGTGGTTAAAATATGATTATAGACTTCAGAATAATTCAACTTGTTCTGCATGGATTAAAAATGAAATTAATATTACTGCAGTTCTTGAATTGTATGGGATTACATTGTGACAAGGTAAGAGGTGGCTGTGTTTGTATAGTCAGAGAGAATTTATTATGGAAAGATAAATTGGCTTACTAAAACAACACTGCAGACTTACCGATAAGATCCCCATAGAAGGCCACTGAAAATTAGCAATAAAAGAGATTAATTCTTAACACTCTGTTAATAGGGTTTGCTGTTGGATATCTGTTTGCACAGAGGTGAAAATATAACTCCTTAGAGACAGTGACAACTAACTAGCAACAATGAAATCTCAATGTTGTGAAAACAAGCTTCCTAATGTGATTGCTAGTACTCTTTTATATCAACTGTGATATACAAAAAAAAATTGCTCATGAAGTTTAGTACTCATGCTTCTAATGCCCACGATAACTCTGCAGGGTTGAATTGTGCAAGACAAAAATTAACCTACCACATTTAAAGTTCATTTAGGTTTAGTTTGAGATTTGGGCAGTTATCCAAACCAGTTCAGTATTTAAAAGCTACAAGTTCCATATTTTATTTAAGTATCATCTGCATAATAGTTCTTTCTGTGCATTCATTATATGCTCTTTATTGTAGATGGAAGAGTGTTTTTGCCTGTTTCTAGGTTCAAGCTAGCTGCAAAATATCAGAAAATGAAGCCCCAGGTTGAAACGCCACTCTTTGCTTCCCACTCTTCTAGCAGCCCTAAATAAATACTTTACTCCACATAATACCTTTTGGCTGCCACCTATTATGTTTAAGGATTGGGCTGTTCTGAAAGAAGAAACAAGGGAAGAAGAATCAATTCATACCATTTTCCATGGTATTTCTAGACTCATTTCCTTAAATCTTTTTGAGGGCTCTTCCCACCCCAGCGTCCCTCCTTGACTTCACCATCATTGTTTTCCATGACTTTAACAAACTACATATAGGAGGGTGTCATATCTGGTTAAATGCAGATCCTTGCATCTTTGTAATCTGGATACAATGTTAAAAAAAAGCCTTTATCATCTGGAGATGCATAACTCATTGCTGACAGCCAGAAGCCTGTGAGTGGAGCAATGTGTAGATCAAGAATGATTAGATTTACTATATACATTTTGACCCCCTCAGAGGAGGAAGATGATATTTGCAAGCTGTTCAAGTGCAAGAAAGTTTGAAAACAACATTTGGCTCCCTTCTGTTCGGGGGAGATAGGAATGGATGGAAAGCTCCTATCTGCACAAAGTACTCTTCCTAAACATGGTTAAAATTACAGTTTGAGTTTGTTGTGACTATTATAAAATACCAGTAATTCACATTTCTGCTGCATTTCACAACTTCAAAGTATTTTCAGAATTGGATCCCTTTAATCTCCATCTCAGCATTGCTTATCAGCTAGGAGCATCTTGGAATCTCTGCTACGGCAAAACCGACGGCCTGGCCAAGAGACGCTTTCCTAATAACTGCGTGGAATGTTGGTACCAGCACTTGGAAAGCCTCTTGAGGTTATGTAAGGGTCCACACAAAGGCAATATAAATGTTTGGGCCCCAGTTGACAACTTCTGAAATTCCTTCCCCACTGGGAGCAATACTTTTCAATTAGAATGAAAAGAAACACTGAGATGTTAGGACAAGGGGAGGTTTATCTTAGTAAAAGAGCACCAGGGAGCTGGCCACTGGCCCAATTTTGTTCTCTTCACCTGTCACTTCAAAACTCAGAGGAGCCAAACCAAAAACAACTTTTGTTTTTAGCAGTGCTTTTGTCTTCTCATGCTTAATGCTTTGGCTGTGACCTGTATGCATCCCTGCAGACATTCAGAATTTGCAATGGCTCTGCAATGAGCAGTCCAAAGAGGAGAATATGGTTTTTTGGAGTATTTGGCTTCCCTTGAATGCTGTAACTGGCATCCACAGCTTTCTGATATCTTTTATGAGGAAACTGCATCAATGCATAATGTATGATGCTTGCTGGTTTAGATCAGAATTCATGCAAACTCCATTAAGGAGGCTAAGACCTTGCCTATACTTAAGCAAAATTAAAGCACAAAAATCTCACAGTTGTAGATGCAATTATACAATCATAAAAATACTTCTACCAGTACTGCTGGTTTCAAATCAGCAGTGTGAAGCAAACTATCATGGGTGTTCTGCTGGTATAACTGCATCTCCCACAACATTTTACTGATATAAATAAATCAGCAAAGTATCCCATCTCTTAACAATATAGGTAAGCAAGCAAAAATAATAATTGTAGGCTGGGCCTTGATAAAGAGACTTTCCTTTAAACTGAAACTGGAAGTAGAGAAAGTCTTCCGCAATTCATTCCATCATTAACCTTAACTAGTGTCATTAATTGTTTGAATTGTGTTCCTGGCTCATGAACTAGCAGTGACACTGTGGGACAGTAGTATTGCACTGGAGCTTAGGGACAGGTTTTTTGGACAAATTGAACAAGACTTAATACTAAAACAACCCAAAGGCTCATGTAAACATGTCATTCAAAAATATTTCTGCCAACATATTCTGAATTGTAGGTTGTCTCTCTTTGTTTCTCTTTAAAAGGCAAGAAACACTTCATTAAAAAAGTTTATTTCCAAAAGTGTTGCTGCTTATTTTTCACTTCCAGTGTGAAACTTGTATAGTATTGGTTCGGACTTAGCATAAACTGAGTCTTGTGGGCAAGAACCCAGGGATAACTAGATTTGGAGTGATGGGTAGCTTTAAACCTCTTTTCTGTTCTTCTGTTTTTGGGACCAAACAAGCCTCTGACGTAACTTCTCAACCTAAGGATGATTCATGTTGTACTAGTTAAAAAAAATCTCTACATGGAGGAGGCAACAGGTAGCATAAATCTAGTTATGTTACCATATGTCTCCTCTGCAAGAAGGAGTCCCCAGCTACCCTGTGGCAGTGGCACAAAGGGGACAAGATCTGGTACTATGTCTTCAGCTGAGAAGAAAAAGTAAAGCACCAGAGAAACAAAACAACTTTATTTTCCTGCAAATGCTCTTGTAAAAATAAAAGCAGAGGGGAAAAAAATACTGAAAATCAGTTAAATGGAACCTAAAAATCATTTCTCAAAATACTTTAAGAAGAGACATTTACAGGATAGCACACCCAACCAGAACTTCCCCACTCCAAAGAAATCTTTGGCAATCAACATAGAAACATCTATTTTAATGTAAAATGTACCTGACTCCAGCTCCCAGCAAACCACTCAACTTTACCCGCACATGGTCCATTGTTACAGGGGGTTGTTTCAGAAGGTTGATTATTCCCACAGCCCTCCAACGGCAAACTGCTGACATGGTTGGTCATACAAACTACCGAGCGCGTTCGTATTCCATCACCACACTCTGCCGAACACTGCGTGACAAGAAACAAAACAGACATTCGTTATTCCCACTCTTGGAACAGCTGCTCCCAATGAAATGAAGGAGGAGAGCAACCCTGGAAAGGTTAATGGTACTCTTCAATGTTCATTATTACTATTTGTAATCCAGTTCAACATTACTGTTCCCATTGTGTATGTATTTCAGTTATGCCTAAAAGCTTCAAATCAGGTCAGGACTTCATTGTACTAAGCACTGTACAAACACAATAACAGACAAACCCTGTCCTCCACCTTAAGTTGATAATCTAAACAGTCAAGGGAAATGAGGGGTGAAGTGGGGAAGAAAGGAAACAAGTTATAAACAGAGCAATCATTATGGTGGTTACTGAATGTCATTATAGAGCTTTGCTTCCTCCTCCCCCTGTCCCTGCTCCTTTTAAAAAAAAATTAATTACTTAGAGTAGAAGATGGTATGCCCAGACGTCATTGGCAATTGTGTGCATTAAACTAAGAGCTTCTCAACAAAAGAATTCAAGACATTCATGGCTCCACTTGGTGCTTCAGATAGGACATTCAAGAGCATGTCTGTACCTCAAACTTGCCAGTCTAGGCAGGAGCACATTCAAGCACTTTGTGACTAATGACCACCCAGACCACCATAATACTCTGGCTACAGTATGTCTGGATTTAGAGGTAGTCCAAGTGGAGCAGCTGCCGCCTGGCATGGTAAGTGCATGGTACTGATATGCCCAAGTTTCATAACTGGGTGCTCAAACTGCCTTACAAGGGAGGGGTGAGGCAATTTGAACACAGGGGGCCTTATGTTCTTTTCTGGAAAAATCTGTGACAGCCTCTGAAATTCCATCTCACTGTAGGTGGTGGCAGACCATGCCCTAAAGCAGAGGTGTCAACATACAGCCCATGGCCCAGATCCGGCCCACAGAGCTATACTGGAGCCACATGGAGCATGGGCTGGACCAGTCAACAAGTGTGCTGCAGGCAGCACAAACAGGCAGTTTGGGGCACTGCATGCAGCTCATATCCCCACCCTTCGGTACTGCGTGCAGCACCAGGTCCAGACCATGCACTACAGGCAGCACACGCCCCATCCTGCCCCAGGGGCTGCATGTACAATGAGCCCCAGGGCCAGCACATACTTCTGACAATATTTATTGTCAATAATTAGTACATCAATCCTTTCACTGTTAAACTACCAGTTACAATACATGTGTTTATGGTCACTTCCCTACAACAAGCTTCCACTATATCATCCAAAGTATGGCCTGTTTCTATAGATAAAGTAGTTGCTAAACAGTAGGGCTGTGCAAAATGGGCCCTATTTGATTTGGATTTGGCCCAAACTAGGAACAGTAATTCTATTAGTTCATTCAGATCACTGTCCCTGATTCGATTAGGCCAAATCCGAATCTGAAGATTTGATGCCGAATCAGTGAATCAGCAATTCGGACACAGGCACAGCTTCAAAAGTTTTTTCTACATACCTTGAGGTAGCAGCACTGCTTGTGATCACTGCGATTTTAGGGTGGATGGAGTGTCCCACAGGAGCATGGGGGGCCTCTCCAGCGTGCTTGGCACCAAAACCAGAAGTAATTCTGGTCCACTTCCAGGGCTGCCAAGAAGCAC
>NW_017728911.1:14044207-14058070 GCF_001723895.1 Crocodylus porosus | reverse complement strand
CTCCTCTCCCTCCTCAGCCCATACCCTGAGACTGGGAGGATCAAAGAAAACACCACCTGTGCTCCCAGACCCTTAAGCCCCACTCCCAAATCCCTGTAGTGCCTCATGACCCGGCTGGGAGCGCTCTGAGCCGTGTCACTGGTGCCCACATGAATAAGGAGCATAGGATAGTGGTCTGTGGGCTGGAGGAGCTTTGCGATCTTCTCCACAATGTCCCGGATGCGGGCCCCCAGAAAGCAGCAGACTTCCCGGGCTAAGGGGCAGTCCCCCGCAGGATGTAGAATTATTGCTGAAAGATTATTTCTTTTAGAGTTTGGCCTGACTTCCTTCAGTCCATTTTAATTCAATAAGATGCAGCAATAAACTTCTTCCTATTAAAACAAATAATGTTACCATCATCAATGATGGAATGAATCATGATGTCCCCACCATAGAAAACTACAGCAAAATCAGTTACGTAAAGCTTGATTTCAGGCATGGCTGTAAGTCTGACTAAGGACTTTAGAGGATCATTTGCCAGGTCTGAATAAAAATCAGTTTTTCATCGCATTTGCCAGTGAGGCATTGGACAGTCATCTATCAAGTATACATTCAGATATAAGCATTACCTACACAGTCCTAGGCTAATTTCAGAAAAGAACAAAAGGTGCTCAAAGGACTCAGAAGCCAAAGGTGACGATCATAACGAATGGTGTTTTATGGCCTTAAAATCTATGAAAGATCAGATCCAGATCCAGATGTTCAAACTGGGGATTTTCCTTTGGCTTTTATCCAGTTATCCAAGATGAAAAGCTATAGCAGTAGGAAAAAACATAGCCAGTGCACAGGATTTTTGTGCAAGACATACAGCATGCCTGAAGTTTCCAAATTTATAATTGCTAAAGTTTGCAAATTTTGAAACTTTAACTTTGCTACTGCATAGGTAGCTATCCAGATACATGTGACAATATCTGAAAGTGAGACCAAGGCAATACGCTGCTCAGCGTGGGGTAAATTCCAATTAGCATGTTCTTTTAGCTCCTTTGTACACTGCCCATTGATTTACTTCTCTATGGAGCAAGGCTCTAACATTCCTTTACCCCCGGGCAGCTTCAAATTACTGTCATTTAAAAATAAAAATCAACATGCCACAGAAATATTTAAGTTGGTGTTCGGCATATTATAAACTCAAAATTTCTTTGCCCATTTTCCCATATGTTTTTTCTAATTGCATTTGATATTTTATGTCTGGGTCATTAAAAAAAAAGAAAAACCATGTGCTGCTTGCTGAAAGATGTGTGCAAAATTGAATTTAAACAGTTACAAGCAGTTATATTATATTACACTTGCAAAGGAAAGCACAAATAAGCATTTATTACATGTTAGAAAACATATGCTTGACTGGCATCTGCAATTTTATTTCTAACATATAATTTAATAGTGGAAAGTAGATTGCTGCTAGAGTGTATAGTATATTCCTCATGAATGAAAGACATCTCTGGGTTATAACTGTTTCCTTTTTATATTTATATAAAATAGTAATGATAATGGGACACCAAACAGACCACTAGCTTGAACCTAACTCTAACTGGTAGTGACCGAAAGACACCATCATCTGATTCCCGAGCTGGTGATTTTCATGCTACCGAAGTGAAGAGTCAGGGCATCACCAAAAAAAGCCCTCACAATTAGCATAAAGGGGCACTCTTGTTGGACTTTCCATCAGCAAGGCCAATGACAGAACGTGCATTTGAGAACAAACTATTCTTTCACCCTCCAGAGGGAGGTGCTACTCTATCTGTATCATGGATTAAATACAGCAATTCAGTTTCTACTGCCGTCAAGCCAGTAGCTCCCCCAAAGTATGTAAGCACGTGCTCAGCACTAAGCTTACAAGTTGTCCTCTGGAAGTGCTTTGCTGAACTGAGACCAAAAAGGAGAAGTTAATTTTCAAAACATAATGTTGGTTCCTACCAGCTGAAACCTAATTTTAGAGTGGTTGAGAATTCAGGGTTTAAGGATATACTTGCAAGCTTTGCTACGGTAGGACTTGAGTGCCTGCAACTTGTTTCTACACCTAAAAAGTAAAGTCATTCCACCTTTTTTCTACGTGATGCATGCAAGCAAGCTAGAACATTTCAGCTTTATGTCAGGTATCCCATCACCCAGCATGTTACTGTACATATTTCTGATTATGGTCACATGTGTGTACATAGTCTTGATGGACTCAATGAGCCAGGAGGTCCCTTTTGATTTTCCTGCATCTCTTCTCTCTTGTGGATTGGCAGTGTATCTAAATGCAAGTATAATAAGTATGATTCTCAAGAATCATAGTGTATTAGCAAATCTGGGAACTTACGTTTCATGAAATCAACAATGACTTTTTAAGGATTAAAATGCACGATTGTTCCCTACTTGTCCTAGTTGATGTAAGTGTTAACTAATCTCCATAAATAGCAGCATTTCAAATTAAGTAGAAATAAGTCTTGTGGCCACTTTCTATATTACACACCAGAAAGTCTGCTCAATTATACCTTATGGATGGGGAATTATTCTGAAAATAATTTTCTTGTTTCCAGGTAATTTCCATTTGACAATCTAATTTGCTTTCCTGCTTCTCAAATAAAACAGAATTGAGAACAAGTTTAGCCTGTGAGGTTCTCCAGAAATTCTCCATAGCCTTCTATTTTTAATGAGTATGTATGAGCAGGGCTAACGTATCAAATGACAAAGGAAATACCAAAAGGGATGGTAAGGAGCTGCCCCACCCTATACTGTAAGATTTTACTATAGAATAATTGCTCACAAAGGATTTGAGCTGCAAACTGAAAACCTGAATGTTTCTCCATTTCATATTTGGTTTTTCATGTTGGTTTTTATTTTTTTTCCTCTTAAGTAACTAAAAATCCCCTGTGAGACAGCCAGGCTTTCCAAAGCCCAAATGTACCAAGCAGGGAGTGTTTGGATAATACTAGTATTCCTTCAAGTTTTATAGTTCATGTACCTGCTCTGGGCTGCTTTGCATTATGTGCTATTGATCCCTCTGCATTAATACCAGGTAAGCGGCACAAGCTGAGACCCTCTGGCACATTTCAGCAGGAAAATGCAAACCAAACAACCACTTCTCTTTACTGCTCCCTACCTCAAAAACATTACATTCTAGGGCCACATCTACACTACAAAGTTTTGATGGCATAGCTAACTCAGCTTGAAGTGTAGAAAGAACTTATTTTCTCATCAACGTACCAATATTGGCAAAACTCCTGGCATGGACACAGCTATGCTGACAGAAGAGGGATTTAGTTAGCTTGTGTTGCATGGAAAGGTGTTATAATGATGGCTGACAAAAACTCCTCTGTCTTCATGAGGGGGCTCTGCCGACATAGCAATGGTGAACTCTGAAGCACAGGTAAGTTTGAAATTTTATTTTATCTTTCTTATTTTGATGGGCAGAAACTCCTTCAGACAAGAACAAGCGTTGTCTACCCTGATACTCAAAAGAGCCAGCTGCTTCTCCTCTTCCTGAGCACTCTCCCTCATCAGTTCAGTTCTACAGGTTTTTATTTCCTATCTTAAAAAAAAATAAAAAATTAATGTTTGTGATCATTGTCAGAACCGCAGCTTGGAAAATTGAGGTCTGATCTTGCAGTACTTGTAAAGCACTTGTAAGTAAAAGCCAAAGGCGGAAGCCCCTCAAGGGATAGCACTTACTGGACTCCACTACTTCAGCCAAGCATGGAGCAGAACACACACCCTTCCCAAGCCTCACATTGTGCAGCAAGGACACAGGCTGACTCTGATCAGTTTGGGTCAGCCAATCAGGTCAGTCCTATGCACTGCTGTCAATCTGCCTCTGGGCAGACTGAAGTAGGGGTCCCTTGGCTGTGCAGTGTCAGTGGTGCAGGGTCTGCTCTTCAGGGCTCAGCAAGTGTGTTCAGGCATCTCTGGGTAAGTTTTTCTATTAGGAAATCAAAACTAGAAAAACTGTCTCAGATCATTAGAAAATAGGCACGCAGTCATGGTATCCTCCTGGGTGCCTTAATAAGCAAGGTGAACAATTGCCTGCTAAGAAATGAACCAAGACCCCAATTAATATCATATAGTTCTAGGCCACAATTTTTTATCTCCAATGGAAGTTTCAAGAAGTCAAAAATATATATAAATTTCTTGGTCAACCTGAAGTAAAACCTGCTTACTTGTCATATTCATTCAAATAGACTCCAGTGCATCCTATCCACATTAATTTCTGAAAATATTTTGTAAGGCGCCAAAATAAAAAAAAAATGAGCGTCAAAGCTAGAAAACAAAGATACAGAAACCCATCACTGTGATTCTACTAAAACTGTGTAAATTGGATGTGTTCTGTCTGGAATAGTTTCTAATGATTCACCAGGAGAAGACCATAATGGATTTTAAGAGCTCATTTCCCATTATGGAGCCAAAACAAAGGCTAGATTCTCGAAGGAGGTCAGTAGGTTGGGTGCAGTTCTGTTTTCTTTTGAAAATCTGGTTAAAAGTATCATACACATTAGTTGGAAATCAGTTGCCCTTAACACCTTCAGGGATCTGGATATAAGGGACTTACTAGTGAATAGGTGACTCATATACAAGTGTACTGGTGTGAGAGAAGCATAACTTTAAAAGGCAGATCTCTGTAGATCATGTCACCATGATCAGGCAGAGTAATTCTGTACTCTGTAGTAGACCATGTCACCTCCCAACCAACAGAATTTTTCCAATAAAGTCTTGAAATTTCATTTGAACTCCAAATGAGTCTACTAAGTCAGTGGTTCCCAACCTTTTTAGACTGCAGACTGCCAAACCGCGGACCACAAGTGTCCGTGGGCCAGAAGTGACCATGGACCAGCATACTGCAGACCGGAACTGACCAGTGAGAAATCAATATAAAAAGAGTTGGCTGCTGGTTCACAGTATGCCGGTCACTTCCATATTTCTAGTTTGGCAGCCAACCCCACTACAGACCTGCAGCCAACCCTTCATGGCCTGGGGGTGGGAAGCTCTGTACTAAGTACTCATAAACAACAAACTGGCAATGATATTCCTGCAGAAGATTTATACCTTATCACTTGACCTTATAGGAAATCCCCAAATTAATTTCCTCTAATGTATAAAGGCACAAAGTTACTATAAAGGAAAATGGACACCTTAGCTTTGGCTCAGACTAAAGGAGAAGGTTTTAGACTTTGAATGCACTGACTATTTTAGACATAACAAGAAATCCGTTTGCATTTTGATTTAATGAGGAGACATCCTCTGGGATAGATTATTCCATACACATGTACTGTGGAGACCTTGCACCTTCCTCTGAAGCATATGGTATCTGACCATTGTCAAAGACAAGGCACTGAACTAGATGGACTAAGCAGTCCCTATGTCCCTAGCTGTCTGAAACACTGAGCCTATTTGAACTACTCAGAATCTACATGCAGGAAAAGTAGACAAGGTAGAATGAAATGAGCTAATGCAACTGAGACCTGGGAAGCTTTGCTGAAGTGGTTGTTCATAAATAAACTTCTGACAATGAACTGTGTTCTCACTCCTACTACATTAAAATACAGAACTGACCAAAACTGTCCCACAAGTCATAAAAACACAATAATTATTCTTTGAAATCAACTTTTTCCCTACTTTATTTATTATTGCCTGGTTGCTGCATTAATTATTACTAAAAGTGACTGTTTGAACTTCTATTGTCCTGAGGGCTTGTCTACATGGGGATACAGCTCAGAATAGCTATTTATATATTAGCTTTCTAAACAGATGTTCTTATTTTGCACTCAGGATACCTCTTTGTGTTTTACCTTACTCTTTTCTGGAAGCAAACTCAGCTGAACTACACAAAAGTTCTCTCAGTGTGAAAAAGCAAGTCTACAAGAACCGGTAGAGAATAGTTACTGTGCTTTAAATTCCCTTTCCAGCTTATTTCTCAATATCTTTGCCATGCAAACAAGGCATGAGGAACATTTTGCATGAGGGCAACATCCTACAACAAGCATTCCACCTCTAGCAAGGCATATGTGTGATCTGTAGTAATTGTTTAACTTTTATCTTGCCGTGATACAAGATAAATGTTTCTGAATGTAATCCCACTAACTTCAGAATGACTATTTATATTAATAACTACTCGTATGATATAGGGCAAGATAGTACCTGACTCTATGAAATGAAAAACATTAATACAACTAGTAGCAGCTAATGTCAAGCAGTCAGGAACAATGACTAAAGGAAAGGGATGCTAGGTATACCCAAGGGAATTATGTACAGAAAAATTCAAAATTATGTGCAGAAAAATTAAAAACGATGGGCTGAGTCCTGGGGCCTATACACGGTGGCCTGGAGTCACCCCAGCCTAACCCGCTGATGTGCACCTTCAGACCAGATTGGGCTGGCACTGTGCCAGTGCATGGGCTCATGACACTACAGGTGGTAGCCACATGCCATCAGGCCAGGCTGGGCCAACTCTGTGCCTCCACATGGGGCTTCCAACACTCCAGCAGGAAGCCACACATGGAGGCACAGAGTTGGATCCTATTGGACCGGACCAGCTCCATGCCTCCACATGCCACTTCCCACTGGAGTGCTGGAAGCCCCATATGGAGGCACACAGCTGGCTGGCCTGGCCCAATGGTGCATGGCCCACACCCACACACCCACCCCTATGCTCACTGACAAACCCCATGCTCACTACCACTCCCTGCAGGCAGGAGCTCCCCTCCCCACTTATCAGCTGTCCAGTTGTGTGCCACCGCATTCAGTGCCTCCACAAAGGGCTCCCAGCTGAAGTGTTGGAAGCCCTGTGGAGGCACAGAGTCTGCCCCAGGTAAATTATGTAAAATTATACAAGTATGTGCAGTCATGCATTTTATGTGCAAAAGTGCATGGGCACATAATTGCATAATTCCCCAGGGTGTACATAGGTTTAGACAAGTTAATTTTGGTATTTTAATACTGGCTAAGAATTTGAGTAGAAGCAGCATCCAAATAAAAAACAAAAATCATCCAGCCAACTAAAAAAAATCCCCTCCCCAGTAAAATAAAAATGTTTTCCCTGAGTCTAGGGAAGTTAACGTCTAAGTCATGTAGACTCCTTTGAAAGTCTAAATGATGGTGCTTTAGAGAGGAAAAAGTTTATATAAAATGGCAGAGAAGCCTGCAAATGTTCAGAAAGAGTACAAGTTTAATTGTAGGAAGGTATGCAGCAATATTCATAAATGCCAAGGTTTTTGTACAAGTCAGATAATTTGTACAACCAAGCAATTAGAAGGATAACTTGGGTGTCCTTTAACATTACTATCAGAAGCATTTCAGATAGGAATTTCAATTGTCAGCACAACTTTAGGAGGCTACCTACTGTACCTGCTTCCCTCCTAAAGAACTGTGACCACTGAGTTAAAAAAGAACTAATCCTGCAATTTGAACACAGGAAGGAGAAAGAGCTTTGGGCAGAAGGTGTGCTGAGGCACAAATAGGGAGGAAAAGGGAAAAATCAGCACTCACAAGTGAATATTTGTGGCTTTTTGGAAAAATGACTGGGACTAGGTTGTAGCTTGGATCCATGAGGTACGCAACTCAATGGTAGTTTGGAGACAGACATTGTAAAGCACCAAGTGGCTGTTATAAAGCAGTAACAAGCCAAGGATGAATGATGTAAAAGTCTGTGTGCAGGCCTGAGACATTTTGGCTTTGGTGCTCAGTTGGCATAATAGGTACCTGCAGGCTAAATGGACACATGGCTTAGGGACAGACATTTAAAAAGCCTGAGCCTGAATTGATTCAATCTTTTCTATTAAGTTTAACCTGGCTGGACCAGTTTTTAACTGGACAGATATTCTCTCTGCACGGAGGAAATTCAGGCACATGCCTGCAGGGGCTCAGACTAGAAGCTGGGAGCTGCTAGAGCAGCCCTCCCTCCCCTTTAAAAGTGCTGAGCTGAGCGGGGGTGCAGCCAGGCCCTGGAAGGACCTCTGATTAGGAAGGCCTGCACCATCCCAGCTTTTCCTTACTGGCTGCTCAAGGGGTGGGAGTGTCCCCAACCCTGGGCTAGCCCTGCTAGCACTCTGAGGCAAGGGAGTTGGGGAGAGGTATGCACTACATGCATCTTTTGAAGATGCAGAGCTTTTCAATCTCCCTCCCTACTTCTTTATACTGTCTGCAGCAAACTGACAAGCAAGCAAGCCAGCAAGGAGCTGATAAGTGTTTATCACTCCATCAGCAAAACAATAGCCTATCTCCATTAGTTCAAACACTTCAACAGGAAGGGAAAGGGGGATCTCCCCCTTCAGCAGCAAGCAGTGAGGGAGAGCAGGGCAGGGGGAAGCCAGGCAGACCCTGCTGTACCTGCAGCCTCTGCTGGAGCTCCAGCCAGGGAGCAGAGGGGAGGGACCAGCTCTGCCATGGAGCAGAGAGCCAGCCCAGAGAGCATGCTGGGATGCCAGGGGAGTCTGGTTTAGCTTAAAACATCAAGGGGTCTTGGACAATTGCAAAAACTGGTTTGACACAAATCAGTTAAGTCTAATACTATATTCAACCAGGTTTCTCTCAAACCGGTTTCAGCCATTTTCAAACTGGTTTATGTGCACTGAACATGTGTTCTGTTACAGGTTTAAATCAGTTTCTGATCACTTAAACCACTGTAATGTCTGTCCCTAGCCACAATGAATCATGAACTCAGCCTCGAGAGAAACAGATTGTTTCACATTGCTTAAATAGATTCTGATGAAAGAAACTTCAGAATATATGTGGTAGAAATTAAGAAAAAGTTTATGTTCCTGTACTGAAAGACTGCAGCTGCTTTAAATCATGTGCCTGAAAGCAAAGGAAAGGCTTTGAGATGCTTTCATATAGGTTTTGGCTAGAGGTGTGTACCAATAGCATTATTGCTAGAAGTGGAACAGCAATAATAGGATAACATTAGGAATTAGATGTAGCTAGTGAAAGTTGTAGAACATTTACAATACAGCAAGTTGCAGTACTGCCATTAGTGATGTGACATAAAAATAAAATTTGACTTCTCCATGAATACTGTGACTGCAAATATTTTTAGTGTTGCTTGAGAACCTGGTGCACTACTGGCCTGGTGTTCTGGGAGGAAATACAAGCCTGTTTTACTGTAATTCTAATCTCCATGTAGAATTTCTAATATTAAAATGTCTGGTTTTACATTAGTATCTGCAGAAATTATAGCATTGTGCATTGTCCAGTACCTACTTAATTGCTTATAAACAAATTAATTTGCTTTGGCAGCCATCTGGTTTTGAAATCTGCACCAACTCCATTATGCCAAAGGGAAATGAGTTGGAGAGGAGAAAAAAAGCTCGTGCAGGTTTGTAACTCCCCTTCTACCACTGTCTACTTTAAATTTAAATCGGTTTTGTTTTCCATTGCAAGCTACATAGTGATTTACAACTTCATAAGAAAAGGGAGCAAAATGCATGTTCTCACATGGTCGCAACATAAAAATCAGAGGAAACTTGACATTCGAAACTGAAAAAAACAATTTGCCTGTTATCTTCCAAGGTGGACCTCTGTTTTTTATGTTTCTCCGTTTTCCTCACTTTTGCTCCATTGGAAGAAGGAGAATTCTAAATGAGATATCTCAATGAGAAGCAATCATTCTTAGACATTAAAAACTGCAGAACATTATGTTAGCTAGAGTGTCCATTACTTTTGGCAAGCTATCAAATCTAGTGGGTCAAATCAGTCACCCAGAGAACCAACCCTTGAGCATTTTGCTGTCCAAGGCAACCATCCATTCTGCCTTATTTCGACGGCCAGCTTTGGGAAGACAATTTGAAAATGGCCAATATTAAAATCAGAAGCATTTTCCCTTCTAAAACTCTTCAGGGAGCTGGGGCTAAATACTGCCAGTTAGAGTGCTCCCATGCTAAATTACCCTACCTGGCTGTACTGCTTCTGGTTTAGGTGACAGTTTGTTTGAAGGTATCACTACTGGGCAAAATAAGTTCACCATGTAGATGTGGTCCATGAGGCTAGATATACAAGCCTAGTAAACTGCCTATTGATAGCAATAATCCAGAAAATGTCTCAATCTAACATGAGTATGGAATTTTGAAAGCAGAAAGCTACTCTGCAACTGAGATGCCACATGAAAATGGTGAGCACAGTGGGCAAAATGTTCAAAAACACCTAAGACCAAATGAAAGTCAGCGGAACTTATGGTATGAATGAATGTACATTTTTAGAGGCTTCAAAAAGGAAATGCTGTTTGGGGGCACACAGTAGTGGTCACCATCTGTTACATTTGCATGAACCTAGAGAAGGGTATCACTCTTACTTTGGCCCTGGACGAAGGAAGCAGGGTTAAAGTTGGAGTGGTTTTGCTACAGCTGTATTGCTACAGGCTAATACACATTTATCAGTCACAGCAGAATACCAGCTTGGGTGGCCCAAACAGCAGCTGCCCTTCTCCTTTTGAAGTTGCTACAAATGTCTGCTTGTACTGGCCATTAGTTGCTTTTGAAAATGACATCTAGGTGGCATTAGAAAATGTCAAACCTTATCTTTTTCTTACTGCATGCCACTTGGACTTGATGACACGTTGCTACAGTTTCTCAAAAGAAATTTTACTCATTCTTATGACATACTGTTCTTTTATGGTATTTTGCAAACTGAAAGGAAGCAAAGAAGGATAGTCTTTGGATTATAGAGCAAAGAAAAGAAAATCAGTTGCCCAGACTGCTTTTTTGCAGCTTTGACAAAGACTCCCTGTGACATGCTGGGCATATAATTTAATTCCTGAACCTCCTATGCCAAGCAACCGCAACTCAAGCTGCTCAGAAGTTCTACGCCCCCCCCACTCCCAAATGTTTTTCCGTTTTCACTGTAAGCAGTTTCAGCCTCCCCTGGTGCCCCTAGCTGACCAAATCCCACAGCTGGGAAGCCACGTGCCTTCAGATTTAAGGCATAAGGAGTTATTAGGCATCTGCCATCACAGCTCTCCATGGCTAGTGTCCTAGCTTCCTGGAAGGGAGACTGGGGCCCTGTAACACCTAGGAGCTGGGGCAACAATCATGTTAATTCTAGACAGTAACTGACAACGTCAGGAAATATACTGCATTTCAGAAACCCTGAGTTAAATACTGCTCGGGGGGGGGGTGTGTGTGTGTGTGTGTGTGTGTGTGTGTGTGTGTGTAAAAAAATTGGGACACAATTTTTTTCAAAAACTCAAACATGAAACAGAAAACTCAATTCAGTTCCTGGCCACTTTTACCTGCAACCCTATGGGAGTAAAATACCCAGCATTTCTGAAGTACTTAAAGTGTCTACTCCTCAGTGTCCTTATCTGATGAATAGGGATAATACCCAACAGTACAGAATCATAGAATCAGAAGAATTAAATTATTAATGTGTGTGAAAGTGCTTTAGAATCCTTCAATAGGAGATATAATAGAAGCACTTCTGTTGTATAACTGTAATTTAATTTTAATAAATGCTTTGTTTTTAATGCTAGGTTTGCTTTTTTATTTCCCTAATACATGGTGGTATTAGTTTCCTTCCCAGATTTTATTTTGGCTTCATATTATCATTTAACAGTTTAGAAATGTTTTTATATTTTGGCCTCTCTTCCAAATATTCACTAAATGCAAAATGAGCAACAAATGAGCAAACAAAAAATATGGCAGAGGGAACAAACAAAAATGTAACAGGGGAAGGCTCTAGTCTGTTGGAAGAACGGTTGCCGACTGACCATAAATTTAAGGACAGTCCATAAAAACAAAGATAAAAACACCTGTCCATAAAGTCTAAAAAATGGAGCTATCCATAAAAAAGCTAAGCAACTGGGAGCTGCACTGAAGATCGCTGGTCAGAAAAAAGCTGCAGGAGGCTAAGTATTGGACTGACAAAGCAGAGTAGTGCTACCTAAGAGGGAGTGCATAACCTTGCATTCTCTCAGGGCTTTGTGGCCCACAGGAGCCTTTAAAGCCAATCCCATCCTGCCCCCATTTCTCCTTAGAGATATCCTACTGCTGCATCTTGTCACTTGCCTCTAACATTGCTAGACAGCATTTGAACAGACAGTAGTTCTTCTTTGGGGGTCTGTTCTGGGAGAGAGGGATGGGGCTACTGGAGATAAAGCTAGACACTAAGTAGGAGGGGACAGCATGATTTGGGGTGTGATTGCAGGGCATCAGGGTATAAGGTTGAGTAAGATGTCCCTGGAGTGGGGGCAACTCAAGGTAAAACCATTGGTGCAGTCAAGCAGGGTTACCAATCCAAGAATGTTTTTATATATGATGTTAAATCCCTATGTTCGAACCTGGCCCTTGCCCAAGGCCTGGCAGAAGGGTTACATTTATGTTAGGTAAAGTATGTCAGTAAAAAGTTTGGTTGTCAGTAAAAAGTTTGAAGATTGTAAGTAAAAAAATTAATAAATCTTGGGTTGGCAACCCTGGTCAGAAGAAAATACTGGCCAGCTTCCTACTGTAGCACATTACAAAACTGCAGGTTCCCTGCTTCTAGCCCACAGAAGATATTCACCTTCCAGCAAGCAAAACCACAGAGCAGTCATGTGGCACATATACAACATGTTAAGGCCACATGGCTCTCATCTAGTTCCCATCACGCCAACTCTATTTACAGGATAAAGCTCATACTTTATAGAATAAAGCTCTTAATATATGTTTTGGTCCCAATCCTGCTGCCACTGACTTAAGTGAGAACAATGTTTGGTTTACTACAGAATTTCTTATTTCCTATTTAAATGAATGCCAATATCGCCATGTGTGTTTCTGCTGGAGCATACTGGATATGAGACTCAGGTATCTGACTTGAAATTCCTTAGGTTATTATTGGGTCAAATACTCAGAACACAAGACTTGTTTGTAAAAAAATGGACAGTCCTGGCCACCATGGGCTTTTATACACATGCTCCAGGAATGCGGGAGGGGAGGTACAGGAAGCTTTAATTAGAGCAGCTCTTGGAGATAGATACCTACTCTCAGAGCTGCTCTAATTAGAAGTGCCAAGAGTGTCTCGTATATCAGCATCACACTACTTCAAAATGGTGGTAGTAGCATTTTATCTAAAATTTGTTGAATGCCATTCTGAAGTGCAGGGATGCTGATACACAAGACACTGGAGCCTGATGGAGCAGAGTAATTATCATGCTCTAGCAGACTCAATTAATTGATTAATCAGTAATGAATTGTGTCTGCTCTGATATGCTGTAATTGCAATGCGCTGGAGCAGCCTCCCTCCTCATGTGTAGGCACCCCATGTTCATAATTAACTATCACATGATGCATACTGTGGTCATGCAAGCCACAAGCTTTGCACTGGAAACATACTTCTAAAACTTTCAAATCCATAAGGTTCTCTGCATAAGGACAACTTTAGTAGCAGATGCAAAGATTCTATTCATATTTCCTAAAATAATGTTTTTTTAAACACAAACATCATATATTTTTTGTGGTTTAGAAATTTTTCAGCTGTCATATGGTCTGAAGCTGATGTCCATCTCTCTTTCACTGTATTTGTTTGCTTAATAGAGGCTTTTTCATGAGGTATCTATTACACAGCATGCCACTATGTCAATCCAAAGTGTGGGGAATGGGGTAGGTCACCCGGTTGTGAGTCACCCCAAAATCCCCGAATGGCCCCTGGAGAGGAGTGGGTACGCGCCGGACCGCTTGTGCCCCGTCAATCTCACCTGCCACGTCTTGATGGAAAAAGGGGTTCACCCAAAGTGGGGCGCTGACAGTCCAACGCAAGGGGGTACCCCGGCTCCAACGTCCGGGGGTCCTGAGGGCTCCTCGCTCCCCTACACCCTCGCCCGAGCCTCCGATAAGGATTTGTCCAGCCCTCGAAAGGCCGGTGTCTCTAGACCCGGGGGGGGGCTACCAA
>NW_017728911.1:14041418-14043349 GCF_001723895.1 Crocodylus porosus | reverse complement strand
CCCTAGCCAGGGTAGGGGTGCTGCTTTTATCGCCCCGGGCCGGTCTCACCCCGGCCCGGTTTATGTTCCGGGAAACTTTAACTCCCTGGCCAGACTTCCGGGTCTGATCCCGGAAGTTGGACGGCCCGCCGGGCTTTCTCGCTCGGGCCGGGTCCCCTGGGGTCCTGGCCCCCTCACACAAAGGCAGTTGATATGCAGCATTAGGTTATGCCAGAACCAGCACTACAGGGCAACATGTCTGTATTTACTGTCTTTAAACATTTGCATCAGGAAGATAACTTAGAGTTGTCCCAAGTTGGCATTATTCTGCAAGAGACTATTAGAATTTGGTTTCATATGCTGCCTTTTGAATACTGAATATACCACAGGATTTTGTCAAATAATTAGTCAATGCTAGTGCAGGGACTAAAGGCAATAGCATCTGATGCTATGCCCAGTACTATAATAACTAACATACTTAGCTGGATAGCTCAGTTTCATTTCATATTGTATTTAGACAGAATTTCTAATGTTAATTGTTTTCAACTACCATGCTCTTGGTTAATTAATATGATAGAGTATGAGCTAACTTGTTAAACTATGCAGATACCATGGTATATACCATATTTATTCAATTAAAAGATGAGTATTTTTCCTCACTTAACAAGGGGGAAAAAGCCCTCATCTTACAGTTGAATACGAGGCAGCACAGGGCAGACAGCTGGTGTGGCTCCGGACCCAACCTAGGGTTCAGACCAGAGTCACAGCTGCTGTCTGACCATCCCTCCCCCTACTTGTCCCTGTAGATTTGGCCCCCTATTGCCCCCATGTCTCCCCTGCACTCCCTCCCACTGCACCTCTTCCCCTCCCCACTTATCTTTGCTTTGGTGCTGGCACACTCCGTCTCTGCAGCAGCCTGCAGCACGGAGCAAAGAGCACGGCCCAGGCCTACAGAGAACTCTGCACTGCTGCTAAGGGGCTGGGCTGGAACTGTGCTCCATGCCATAGGCTGCACCAGAGATGGAGCAAAGATAAAGGGGAGGTGGAGGGGCAGGTGGTGGTGGAAGATGGGGAAGAAAGAGTGAGGCCCCAAAGCTCCAGGAGGCTGAAGCAATGTGGAGGGGGGAATAGAAGAAAGGAATTGCGGATCTGAGGCTGCAGAAGGCAGGTACAAAGCAGGTAAGTGGGGGGGGGCAGACAGTTAGCAGGGGCTAGCTACATACCTCTTCCACTGCCTGCCCCATTACTGCCTCCCCCATTTCTGTTCCCTCATTGCCTGTCCTCCTCACTGCCTGCAGTTGCGGGGGGATGAATTTAAGATGATACTCTGTAATGGGGGAGTTCCCAGAATTGTTTCCTACTTTAAGGTGCTTCATTATAATTTATGGGAATTAGAAGGGCTGTGCAAAGTTTGGGTAGCTTATTCAATTCGGCAGAGATTCAGCCCAGTTCAGTGGCTGAATCTCCTAATCCAATTTGAATCAGGAGACCCTTTAATCTTGCTGAATCAAATCAGAACCCTCTGAATCAATTCAGAAAGATGTTGGGGCGGATGGAGCATCGCACAGAAGCACAGGGGGTCCCCAGCACACTCAGCAGCAGACCTGGAAGTGGACCAGAAGCACTTCCAGTCCACTTCTGCGTCCACCCGGGAGCATGCAGCCCCCACCTCCCATATTCCCCCCTGCTTAGAGACTGATGCCTTCTAGATCTGGGAGGGGCACCCGGGGTCCCCAATGGCCAATCACCGAGCCTGAAAGGTCTGGAGGGGGGGCCCTCAGCATGCTCCCTGGCAGACCCAGAAATGGACCAGAAGTACTTCCAGTCCACTTCCAGGTTTGCGGCTGAGCATGACCGGCACATCGTGATGAGAAACATGCTGGGATGGGATGGGCTCCACCTTTCCCCTAAAGGTAAGCGTGTGTTCTCTTCCAGGTTGATGAACCTCCTTC
>NW_017728911.1:14034886-14041407 GCF_001723895.1 Crocodylus porosus | reverse complement strand
TTCCTGCCAAGGCAGGGGGTTGGACTAGATGATCTACCTAGGTCCCTTCCGACTCTAGCTACTATGAAACTATGAAACTATGTAGACCTCCCCCTCCCCGCCACCGCACTCCTACGGGATGCTCCATCCATTCCACCATTGTAGCATTCACAAGCCATGCCTGGTACCTTGAGGTATGTAGAAAAAACGTTTAAAGCTGTGTCTTTGGCCAAATCGGTGATTCTCCGAATCAGCATTGAATCTTCAGATTCTGCTTCAGCCAAATCGTATGGGGACAATGATCTGAATCAATTAATCAAATCACTGTCCCTGAATCAGGCCGAATCTAAATCTGAAACTAATATGGCCCATTTTGCACACCCCTATTTCTTGGGCTATCTTCCTTTCTTGTATGGTCTTGGTACCTTCATTATCAGATCCCTCCTACTACAGTAAACAATGACAGCTAGTCTATATCAGTGCACACAGGAAATGAATGCAGAGATGTTAATGCACAGTATGGAACCAGATGGAACCTGCAACACCCATGTAAAAGATGATTGGTATGAGCAAACAATCAAATTAAAGCTGATCCATAGTAACTGGTCATGTGCCTGTACTTACCCCACAGTAAGTGAAAACAATTCTGTGGCAATTTTGGTCTAGTTTCATTTTGGTGTAAACTTCTTCAGTTTAATGTTCATATACTGCAGCTTTACTGCAAATAGTTACCATGTATCAGCTGCAAGTCCTCATCCACTGTTAACTCACTTTGATTTGATGGTTTATCTGGATTCAGTGTTGTAAGAAAGTAAGCCAAGAGACTGTGAAGACATGAAGACGCACAGACAGACAAATGGCTAGTTAGGGACAGAAGGCAGACAGAGAATAGGTTGGGAAGAAGTTATAAACATGTTTCCAAAAAAGTGATATACAATATAAGACTTCTGTTCACCCATATAAGGTAGAAGGTCTTAATTATAACTTTGAAAAAGGTATTTTTCCACTCTGAACCAGGGATTACTGTATTCTATAACTACAGACATTAGTACAAATAACTATGTGTCAATGTCTCCTTTGTATTCAGAATACCAGCCTGAATCCAGATTAATTTTCCTTGTTCAATTTGTATTAGTTATTACATACCTTAAATAGGGAATATATTGCAATTACATGATAGCTTGAAGGTCACTTTAGTTGGTCCGTAAATATAGTACCTCTATGATGTACTAAAATGTTTTTCTATAACCCTTCCAGTAGTCAGACATATAGATCTTTACTTTTCTATGGGACAGATGTGGACATACCTGTCAGTCTCTCTGTCAACACACATAATTCTACACAAATTTATCTCACAAATTTTGAACAGGTTTTAGCATTTAACATCTTAATCTAGTTCTGAACCCATGTGGCTACCATATTTTTTGATGTTACTCTATTATCTGCATTGGGTAACCAAATCTACGTAGTGAACATGCACCACATTTAAAATAAAATGATGGAGAATGAGACATAAGGCTTTGGTTACACACACACACACACACACACACACGACAAATGAAAGCACTACCTCCAAGAATAATATACAAGCATTGCCCGGCAGATTCACAACAGGCTTCTGGAGACAGGTCTTCTACTTATTTGGTACACAAATATCTATACATGTGGCTAAATACGTTCAGAAAAATAAAGTAAAAATTTTGACCCAGTGCTATAATGAAACTGAACACAACCATTTTAAGGTTCCAAAGGTCTGAAAGGTTACGATGAGTTCTTTCACTTCTGATTTCCTGCCATGACTAGACGTGCCAAAATACAATGAAAAAGGCTGTCCTGTGATATCTACAGCTGGGTTTCAGAACGGACATTTATTAAATCTCAGAAAGCAAGTTTGTTCTTGTGAGATTTCAACACAGTTTTACAAATTCAGGAGGCCTAAATTAGCTTTATACAAGTATTTATACTTTTGGCTTCTTACCTGAACCATTTGTAAGCTTCCCATCAATTACTTATGGCTTGGCCTACAATTGTTTTTAAACAACTGTTTTGGGAAATTAGAATTAAAAATACAACTCCTATATAATATGGAAATACCCATTTCCATTCCATTCTAAGATTCTTCTGAAGCATCTTTAACTCAAAATATGCCCCATGGGAATAATACAGAAGCAATTAAACCCCACAGTAATAGCTAATAGACAAAAATAAAATTGGTGGCCAAAGGACCACATTTGCAAAGATACTAAGCTCCCAGTGATTGCAACTAAAATTGTGATTGATCAATACCTTGGAAATCCTTATGCAGGTATCAATTATTAAGGATCCAAGTTTGAAAATTTTGGCTCATGATCTTTTTTTCCCTACTTCATGGAGAAAAAGAACCCTATTCTTGACAAGAATCAAACTTTAATAACACACTCCGGGCAAAGCTGCTGGAGATTATGCCAGACACAGTAGCAGACATTTGGAAATCATTAATTTTCTCACTTACATAATTTTAAAAAGGTAATGAAAAACATTATTTTCCAACTTAAAATGTTCACATTAGAAAAAAAGCCATTCCCCCCCATAGAGACTCTTTTATTTCTAAGCTCTCATTTAACATACATGAAGACAACAACATTCTAGATTCAGAAGCTTTTGTCTTGCCTTCAGAAAAATTTTTAGAAATATAGCAACTATAAAAAAATTACATCATATGTTTACGCCTTTAGATAACAAAAAAGCTGAGTTTGGAGAACTAAAAAGAGAGGGCTAGGTCCTCAGTTTATATAGATGTGCTTTCTTGAACTTGGATTTACACCACGTGAGAATCTGGACAAGCACGTTCTGGGAAGGTTATTTAGACTTTACTATCTTTGTTGCAAAATGTTTTTTCCCACTATTATGTACAAGTGATCACTTCAATAATATTTTACAAGGAACCCACCTCTACTGATTAGACATATAAACATCAAAAGTCACTTTATGGTTTACAACATGGCAATAAGATACATACACTTTAGCTGTTAACTTCTCAGGTATTACACATGAAAATTTACATTAACAGTATCCTAAGTGAACAACAAATTCCTCTTGAAGTTTAAATATTCTATGATGTAATAAAGCATTCTCCTAAAAAATTGTCTTGAAAATTAATTGTGTCAAAACTACAGACTTTTTATTCTATAACTCCAGCTTTCCTAAGCTATAGAAATATTAAGAGAACCTTTCTGACCTTCACAGGGGTAGATTCCTGTGTTTTCATAGGAACCTGTGACAGGGGGCCATCTTGGGGCTGGATCTCATGTCAGCCCGCCCATCTAAGTAGGGCAGTCTGCCCAGTCTCATCTGCCACAACCTGCTGGTCCCAAAACAGTGTAGAAGTGCAGGAGGATGCCCATTTTATGCCCCAATGCCAGGGGGCTCTATCCACAGCTCCATACTGCCCCTACACCATGGCTCATACCTCACAGATGACATGCAAAACAAGTTCTTAATCTTTGGCCCAAACTCAGCCTCACCACATCTAAGGACTTACCGGGGTCTTGGCCTCTGGCGCAATTGTGGCCTCAGGCACCCATAGACTTATGTTGGCCTATCTGCCCCCTCTCTGGGGCTTCAACTTATGCCCTCCTGCTAGGACCTTCCACCTATGCCCTCTCACTAGGGCCTTCCAGATAACTATTACACATCTGGCTTAAGGCCAGGCCAAACTCAGTCCCGTGCTGGGCCTATAGCACTCTGCCCTTCGCTGGGCCACATACATACTGTCCCTTCTCACTGGGGCCTCTTACACTCTGTCCTCTCTCACTGGGCCTCTTTCATACCACCATACCCAGGGCCACACTCAACCTGCCCTTGCTCCCCAAGTGACTCCCTTGGGCTTAACTACTTTCATTCTGCCCAGTGCACATGCAGCCCTTTAGGTGGCTTGAGCTTCCCTACTCTATGTGGCACTAGCCTTGTGCCTTACATTGGGCTGACTCTGCCCCTAGCCCCTCATTGAGCCTTTTGGTCCCCCTTTCCAGAGACTACTGGGCTCCTGTGCCCCCCTCCTCCCCCCGTGGGACTCAGGCATCATGCTGACTTACCTGCCCCATCCTGTCCCCTCACTGGGACCACTCTATCTGCCCCCTAACTGGGGCCTCTGGGGTCTCCTACCTAGGTGTCCACAGACATGCCTGGCCCCCATGCCTATCCCTAGACTCAGGTATCCCACCAGGATGTGGGGGCTGGGGTTTTAGCCCTTTTACAGGGGAGGCAACTTGCCTGGAACTCCCACGCCACAGGGTGCAGTTTTCGGTCATACCCAGGATGATGCACACCTACCTGCCCTGGTCTCCTCCCTACTGGGCTACTTGTTGTTCCTGGGCTGCTGCTGGCTGCCTCTCACTAGCCCAATTCTCTGGACCCTCCTTGGACGCCTCCTTCATTTCAGCCTGCTGTCTCACTGAGCCTTTCCTCCCCTAGACAGTGAAGTCCCCACCATTGAGGGGACCTTCAGCTTCCTTAGGCTCTGGCCCTGCCTCCAGGCCAGTCAGGGTGCCAGATAGCTCCTCATGGCTCAGGCTTGCCCCTCACATTGGGCTTCATTGCTCTTCGCCCTTCTGGCCCTGGCCCTCTTGCATTTGCCAGTCAGGGTGCTCTGGTCCCAGAAGTACAGCAGCTGACCTCCTTGCGCAGCAGAAGTCACCTCCTGGGCTGCACTATACAGTCATTACCCCAAATTGGACTGGCCTAGCATCCCAGCAATGCTACAAAAACTTTGGGGCAGTATCTGGATCTAAACATTGGGGCTCAGGCCTATCACAGGCAGAAAGATAAATCTCAACACAACCAGTTGTCAACAAGTTCAGAGTCAGATATGATTCCAGATTTGAATCCATAGATTTAGACCCACGCTTGTGTCTTCCGTATGACCTTTTGAATCTAAGGGCCCCTCTACACATTACCTTTATCATGCAACTACCAAATTAATTGCACAGTTAATTTAGACCAGCTACATATGCAAATTAACAATCATGCTATAAAAAGGTCCAACGAGCTATAAAGTTATTGCTCAAAAATGCTTACCAATGTTATAGCTGGTTGCCATCCAACTTTAATTTACATGTGTAGCAGGGTCTGCCCCAACTGTGAGGGTGCATCATGAGCAGCCAGGGCTGGGAGTATCACCGCCAAAGGAATTCTCAGCCCTGGCAGTGCCAGGCAGCTGTGATCTCCCAGGCCCAGTCAGCTCCCCCTGCACTGGCAATAAGGCACAATGGGATCTAATTTATGATCCCACAATCACAACTCCTACCACTGCATGCGTGTCATGGCAGGGGGCTTAATTGTATGGATTGCGCATTAGATCTCATTGTACCTTTACTTGCATATGTAGAGAGGCCCTAAACCAGCCTGGATCCAGTTCTTTTTTTTTTATATGTACATTCATGTTTGCTCTTTTTCTGACCAATCTTTTAAATTCTGATATAGTTCAGTTGCTTTAGGAGGCACAGATTAGACACACACAAGAAAGTAATGAAAAGCCTTACCCTGTCACTCCATTCTGTGAGGAACCAGCTCTTTGCACAGGGCCCCATGTCGCAGTTCTCAATATCACTAGGCCGTAGTTTCATGTTACACTCCTCATCATCAACAATGTCTCCAAGATTGCTGACACACTTTACATCTCGGGTCCTCTGCCCCACTCCACATGGGACTGAACACTGTAACAAAAGGAAGTTTGTTAGAACTGCATTAAACCATTAGTCATGGTCTTATTTTTTCAAGCTAGAGGTCTATTCACTCCTGATATCATAGGTAGGAAAGAAAATGACCAGAAGAAATCCTCTAAATTGCTGAGGAAAGGGGGCAATTGCAGTCATTCTATAGATCTGAAGCTCAGCCAGGTGCATTTGTGAGTGTGGCAAGATAAAATGTAAGGTGATGTATGCTCTCCCCTTCTATAGATATGAAAGGTCTAACCATAGCAGGACCATGGTGGTTCTACTGTACTGCAGAACCCCTGCTGCAGCAGTGTAGTTTTACACAGTGGTTCCTACAGAAGCACCACTCTTTATTCCCCTATCTAATTAAACAGAAAAGTTATAAAACTATCCAGAAGGATGTGCAACTGCAGAACTAATGCTATTTCTTCAGTCATGCTCGTGAGTTATGTCTATGGGCAGGGAATAAGGTAAAATAAATTCAAAGGAGTGCAGCTTCAAAATGTGTGCCCTAAAACATAAAATGCTCAGACATGGTTCTGCTCTGCTAGTGCGCTCCTCTCACCACCCAGGCACAGCATGAAAACAGAAAAACAAAAAAGTGTAGAAGATGATCATGAAATTAGAAATCATAATACAGATGTACAGTAAAAAAAAACTAATTAAAGTTGAAGAGGCAGCCTTATTGTAAGTGCTTGACTACAACTTCATATTCTCCCAACAGAGATTTTTCAATGTAATTATTACATACATTAATGCAAATTAATAGTTCCTACAGCAACTTACCTCACTATTTTCCTATCTAATGGGATGGGAAAGCCATAAAACTATCTAGAATGGGAGCGGGCA
>NW_017728911.1:14015006-14033801 GCF_001723895.1 Crocodylus porosus | reverse complement strand
TTTTGACAGAAACCAAAGGCAGATAAATATTAATTTTCTAAATTTTTTAGAGGCCCCACGGATCAGATAGAATGGCCTTGTGGGCCAGATGTGGCCCGCAAGCCATTTTTTTCCCACCCCGATCTAGAAGTACATCTCTCTTATAGTACTGCCATTATTTCTTTCATCATTTTATTCAGCCGATTTGTCGAAACCCTGCTTAGATGTGTGAAACTAGCCAGTACTGTAGCAGAATAACACTAAGGAAAATAAGAAGAAATACTTTTTCTGTCATATTGTGCTTATAACTGGTTGATCTTAAAGTGGAAAGATGCATCATTAACCCCACTTCACAGATGAGAAAAGAGAGGCATACAGAGATCCCAGAAATCACAGAAAATTAGGGACGTCCCTGTGGAATCTCGCTAGGGACAGAATCTTTGGATTTAAGTTGCAGGGTAAAAACAGGTTATTGTCTGTTATTTTCCTATAGAATCACAGCCAATTAGAATTGGAAGGGACCTCAGGAGATCATCTAGTCCAACCTCCTGCTCAAAGCAGCACCATCTCCAACAGATCATCCCAGCCAAAGCTTTGTTTTTGTCTAGCCAGGTCTTGAAAACCTCTAAGGATGGAGAATCCACCACCTTTCTGGGTAACATGTTCCAGTGTGTTACTACCCTCCTGGTGAGAAAATTCTTTCTAATATCTACCTCTAAACTTCCCTTGCTGCAACTTGAGACCATTGCTCCTTGTTTTTGTCATCTGCCACCAACTGAGAACAGTCCAGCTCCATCCTCTTTTGAACAATCCTTAAGGTAGCTGAACGCTACTATTAAATCCCCCCTCAGTCTTCTCTTCTCCAGACTAAATAAGCCCAGTTCCCTCAGCCTGTCCTCATAAGTTATGTCCCCCAGCCCCCTCACAATTTTTGTTGCCCATTGCTGGACTCTCTCCAATTTGTCCACATCCTTTTGGTAGTGGGGGGCCCAAAACTGTAGTGGGGGGCTTCTCTTATGCCATATGCTTTCATTATTTTATTCAAAGGTAAATTAAGCCAAAATTTTAGTTCCAGTGCTGTTATAACTTACATATATAAGTACTAAAACAGTGTTTAATTTATTATATGTATTTAGTTTGCTTCATAACACGGATCAAAAAAATCTCTATCCAAGTCTGTAGATGACTTTACATTGAAATACTACTCCAAACTGCTTACAGTAGAAGAAGTGAACCAAATGCTGCTTTTCAACACCAACGCAGAAAATAATCCTAGATGAAATCAACCTCTGAATAAAAATATGCCCATAAATTATCAAAGCAAACCATTACTGAGCTCTTCCTCCTCATAGATTTAACAGGTAGAACTCAGTTAAAACAGACAGATCATGAATTATATCTTAATCAGCTAAAGCTCCCTTTGCTCAGGGAAATAACTGAGCTCTTCTGCTTTAGCAAGTAATACCATCAATCACGTGGAACAAAATACTAACAAGGCTAGTTTGTGTATGACACTTTTGTTCTGATGGGCAAGTCTTTGAAGTTTTCTCTGGTCCTGAAGAGCACATTATAATTGATCATAAACACACACAGTTCCTTTACGTCACCTACAATCAACTACTACCTATTTTAAAAACTTTTTCCTACATTCCCATCCATGTTTTTTAATCAAAGCTATAAATAGTCCAACAGCATCTGGTTAGAGGCAGCTGAAGGAAAGTTCTACCCCCTTATAGCTTTCCTATGGTTTCATGCTATTCATGTATTAACCATTTCCATTTACCGATGTCCACTCTGTCCGAATTTGCCATTCACTGCAAATCTTCAGTTGGCAAGTGCTAGTTGTTTCTGGCTTTTCCAGGTGATGGCAGCGGAAGAGCTGAACTGTCAGAGTCCGGTTGGCATATATTTGTCGACACAAGACTTGTCGGTGCTGCATACCAAGACCACATGTTTTACTGCATTCAGACCATTCCCCTATATCCCAGCTAATTAAGAGAGGAAAGAGAAAAACAAAATAACTATTCAATGTGAATGCAGATGTTCCCATGCTGCAGAAATTAATCTCATCACAATTCTGATGATAGACAGTGAGATGGAAAAGAGCCTTAAAATATCATTTAAACTTCTGAATATTTCTAAATAATGCTGAAATAAAGAATATGGTAGCATTAGACTGATGTTGTAGCCTTGATGATCCATGAATTATGTGAAAGGCATACTTTATAAATAAATGTAGATGAGCTTTCAAACAAAAGGCATTCTTCATTCTTCCATTTGATAGCATCTAACTTTATTCCAACCATTCAGTTGGTCCAATAAAAAAATAACACCCCAAGTAAATCCTTGAAATATTGAAAATAATATTCTTTAATCTTAAAATAAAGACTATTTATTCTTTATGTATGTAATCATTACATATTTTAAAAGGTGTCTATTTCAAGGGATGGTACCATTAAATCTTTTTAAGAGATACTGAATTGGTTCCAAAGTGCTAAATTATTTAGCGATATGCATTATTAGCACTTAATAGGGGTGCATGATAGATTTTTGGGACCAGTACTGATGGCCGATTTTTTATGAGCCCTATTGGCCGATACCAATCTGATTGCAAATATAGAGCCAAGCAGCATGGAGAATAGCTTTTGGCTGTTAAGTCTGTTGTGGTGGAAGGGGTGGAAAGGGCTGTGGGGGGAGGGGAATATAGAGGCCCCTGTGGTGAGGGAGGGAGTAGGAGTGGGCCTGGGACTGCGGCAGGGGCTGCCTAGCTAGGGAAGGGCAAGGTACAGGACAGAGCCATGAGTGGATTATCCGGGAGTGTAGGGGGAAGGGGGGCAGGCTGCGGCTCTTGCCACTGCACACACCCCAAGAGGACATGGCAGGGTGTGCCACCAGATCTGCAAGTGGAGCCAGGGCAGGCTGCAACTACAGACTAGGGCCAGGGCTGTGCTGGGCTTTTCCCAGTAGTAGGGGCTGGGCTGGGCTGGGCTGGGGTGTGCTTGAGGTGGGAAGTGGTGGTGCTGGGAGGGAAGCTACAGGGGGTGGTTGCAGCCACCCCAAAACTTGCCATAGCTCCCCAAGCCCTCCCTCCCAGCACCACTGCTACCAGGTCTGAGCACAGCCCAGCCCAGCCCAGCCCCTCAGTCAGGAAGAGCCCAGCACAGCCCTGGCCCCAGCTCGCAGCTGCAGCCCACCTTGGCTCCATGCACAGATCCAGGACCACATGCCACCCCATGCCCTCCTGGGGACCGCACAGCAGTGTGAGCCACCATTCCCCCCGGATGAGCCACTCATGGCTCCATCCCATGCCCTGCCTCACCCTGGCTGGGCAACCCTTGCCCCACACCCACTCCCATCCTCACTGCAGGGGCCTCGATCTGCCCCTCCCCCCCACCACTACAGACTTACTAGGCAGATACTGCTCTCCACACTACTTGGGTATGCTCCTCACCGCCCGCACGCTGCACTATAGCTGCACGCATGCATGGGGCATTTATCAGCCACATCAGCCAAAAAAGCCAACTGCCGATACTGTCAATTTTCCTTTTATCAGTGCCAATCCAATATGGGTTCGATGTATTGGTGCACCTCTAGTAGTTAATAGCATCTCCAAAAATTTACAAAAGGAAAATTTCTCTCTCTGTATAAAAGGTAAAGTCTCTAACAAGGATCTTATGCACTTGTTTTAAAAATAACACAAGGAAGGTGCTAGAAAGAGAGAATGGTAAAGGGGTCACCTAAATAGATGTTAATTTACATAAAAAATGAAACCATACATCATGAAAAATGAATAAAGGCATTTAATTGTCTAGATAGAAAGACTGCATTATATGTTGTACTCATTTCAATGGAGATTTCATTTTATTTGTTCACACAAACATTCCATATATTTTATCTAAAAATTAACACACATAGTTTCTATTTTCAATTTCAGTTTCATGCTCAGAAACTTTCACAAATAAGGGAGGTGCATAGTTAACACAAAGGCTGTTCACACTGTGAAGAGAGATATCTGCATTATTTTTATGACTCTTACATTTACCCCAGTTTATCTGCTTGATATTATTCTGACTACACAGTGTTATAGTAAAAGGATTTGTTAGGAAAAAAAAAGAAGCAGGAAATAACAAAAATAGTTAAAAGTGAGCACTGGGCAAAGGAAAATACTTTGTTTCCTTTTGGAACTGCTCTACCTTGCCTCTTAGCTATGTCTCGGACCTTTGGCAGAAAGCATACCCTGGCCACTTGCTTCTGCTCAGTGCATAATGAATCCTGGGAATGAGGCAACGCAGCTGCCTTAGGATATTATGCCAATAAGCATGCCAAGGAAGACAGACTACCAGCAGCCTGTGCCTGTGCTCAGGGCCCCTCTAAGCTACACTGCTAAGCTACATGGCACAGAGGTGGTGTAGACAATCTAGTCCTTCCTTGGGAAGTACCTATTTGCCTGGCTCCAGCCAGGTAATGGGCAAGTTCTTCCTGAGAAGAGGCTTTGGTTCAAAAAGATGCTAGGCCTTTAAGAGTCCTTGCTTGGAATAGAGAGCAGTTGTTCAGAAGTGGTGAAAACACATAGAGGAAGATTCACTGAGAGAGGTTAAAAATGCATCAGGGCTAGTGGGTCAGATAAAGAGGCTCTACAGGATGTGCCTAAGGCAGCTAGACTTGCCTAGAAGTGACAAGCTTTAAGCTGGGCCTAGCAGCCTGACTTTTCTTTTTAAGTTTAAAAACTTTTCCCAGCTTGTTCTGCAACTTTGGGTGAAGGTATGGAAAAAGCTGTCACCCTAACCACTCCCAGGCCAAGGAATTACCTTGAGGCTATCAAATAGAAATGGGCCCATTACCAGACTTGGAAACAGGGGGCTATATCCAGGGATCCAATATAAAAGTGGTAGAAAGTGCAGGACTCCACCTGGAGGAAGATGAAGGCTGAGAAAACATTCAACTAACAGGAGCACTTCAGGGGAGCTACCAAGAACGTGGTATGAGTAGGTGGTGGAGTAGCCTGGAGATGCAGTTGGAAATGAGATGAACCACAGAGGTCTGCTCTGAAGTGCAGTCCTGTCACTAGAATGTCCACAAAGAGACTGGGAGAGAGATCACAGGTGCAGTTTGCCCTTGTACTGTCGTGCCAGTGCAGAAGTGGCTGCATTAAAACTAGGCAGTGGTTGCCAATCTCTCCTTAGTGCCTTATCCCAAATGGCATGACTACTGCTATGGGAAAACTACTGTGTGCTACTGCCATTTCCTCTGAAAGGAATAAAAACCACTAGCTAAAGAAACTGTCAACTGTACTTCCCTGATCTTAGTGCCAAGTACTTGAGTTATTTAGCCTAGTTTCCTACTTAAAACAGCCTTTTTCATGTGCAAAGCCTCAGTGACATTGCTTCCTGTATTTCTCTATAATTTGTGGCACAATCTTACAAGGCTGGACATGGGAAGGTGTTGCAGGCTGTTTCTTCTGGAGTAGGCTTGGTGTTGGTGTCGCAGTAACTCTCAGAGACCTCTTCATGAGTGATTCTGTTGACACAGCGGAAGATTGGGTATTGTGACCCTGAAATGGCGAAAAAAACAAAAAGCAGTAGTAGGCAGTGCAGGTAAAAAGAACATACAGCACACACACGACTGAGCTACAGAAACTAGGATCTGGTGCAAGAAAACAAAAGCACAAAGCTGCAAAAGGCAATGGAAAACAATCAAGATTAGTAATTTATTCCCTGTATATAAACATAAATCTGAATGCTATAGCAACACACTGACTGGAGCTGCCAGCAGTCACATAACACAGGACAGCACTGGAGGAAAGACTAGGTAAAAACACCCTTGAACTGTGTATAGGGAGAACCATGCATAGTGTGGACCTGAAGGTCATTCAGAAGTGGCAGATAAATAGTCTGAACACAAGACTGCAAGCACAAACTCCATGTGTAGCCCCTGATTCAGGCTCCTTTTATGTTCTTGTTCAAGCAACTTGCTCCCCTGGCTTCAAGGTTGTTGTCAGTAAAGTGATATGTTACCTACTTCACTGTGGTTTGGGACAGTTTGATGAGTGATGTAAAGTACTGGAACTGGTGATACTATTAGCTCTTTCCTTATATAATACCCAGCCTTCATATAAGTTCTGTATTATGCAGAAAGATATGCAGCACTCCCCTTGATCCACCCACTCCTTCCCCCCACCCTGATTTACTTCGATCAGGCTCCTAGGACCAGTAGATGCCAGCAAAACCACCCCCAGGAGTGGTTTGTGGGATCAGGGGCAGTTCAGCAACAATGGAAAGGGGAGGGGGGGAGAAGCAGGGTCTGGTGGGATTAGAGAGCCTCTTCAATCCTGCCAACCTCCCCCCACCAATCCCTCTGAGGCTCCCATGGACTCTGTTAGCTCCCATGATCCCCCAAACCTCTCTGTGGACTCTGCTTTCCCCCCTATATCCCCAACCCCCCACAGATTCTGCTAGCCCTTCAATCTCCCTAAGCCGCTCTCAGACCTTGCTAGCTCCCCAATCACCTCCAACATCACTTCCAGCCCCATCCAACCCCCCCCCCAACCATTCTTACCTTAGATTAGGCTACTGGCACCTACCTAATTAGTAATTACTGAGTTAGATGGGGGGGAGGGCATTTTTAACCCAATCTAACCCCCGAATTTCTATCTGTAATATTTGTATGAATCCCCCAATTAGGGTTTGAGCCCTTTCCCCCAAAACCAACAGAAGATTTGCTATTTTTCCCCCCAAGAAGAGCATTGCTGGATCTTTGTTTCTGAGCTGGAACTAGTGAAAAACTATAGGAACCCATATTAAGTTTCTGTGCTTGAAAATATAAGGAACTACAACATGCAACTTCAATAAAAGAGTGTCTGCCAGAGGGAGCTAACATAGGAAACAAGTGGTTTTAGGCTGCTACAGAAGTCTGCTGGCTATCGAAAACTGCACTTCATTCACCCCACTGTAGCTGGCAGTAGTATTTGATGCAAGCTGCTACTTGGTCTCTCAAAGGCAAAATCCATGTCAGTGTCTCCAAAAAAAGTGCACCGAAAAGATTTCCATCCTTGGGTCAAAGTAAAGCAAGGCATTGGCAACCTGTAGAAAATATCTGAGAAAGCAGCTCATAGGATGTTAATACTGCAGCTTCCTCCCTCCAGAAAATATGCCTATCTTTACAGAGCAGGGTAGAGTGCTAACTGAATAGCTCACAGGAAAAGGCAAAAGCTATCACATGACTAGAAGCCTACAAAGTTTTTCCACCATAATTTGATGATAAAATGTAGCAGTGTGTTTTGTTTTTTTGGTGTTTGCAGTAAAGAGTAGTACAAGAAAGCTTACTATAATACTGACACCTTGCACATCTTAGCTGACATGGGTTAAGCCTATTGAGCTAGGAGTCCAGTCATACTCTGACTTGCATGACTGCTGACATCACAAGCCACATGGGTTGAATGCTCAGTTCACTTCAACTCTCTTATCATCTAATTAACCTCCTGGAATATGCAGTCTTAGTCTATCCTCTGTTATTGACTATAACCCACCTTCCTATTATCTCATTTTAATGGCAACTTTTTATAATTCCTTTAATCATGTTAATAGTTTTTTTGCAAGCTCCTGAGCTCATCCTGCATTTGTAAAAAATCCTGCTTTTCTTTATCCAACCAATCGGATAATTATGTGTGCATTTGTGACACACAGGGAGCGAGAGAAACAAGTAAATTAAGACAGCAGTTTGATTTAATTGATGTTGTACTGAAGTTCTGCAATAGCTTTAACTCATGCTCATGATTTTAAATATAATAAGGCAGTTCTGATTAATGTTAAATTTGGGCTGACACGTAGAGAAACAGAGCATTTTAAAATTAAAAATTAAAAGCTAAAATTTCTGCCAAAGTTAAATGTATTCAACGGTATATTTATTCAAGAGTGTTGCATCCCATATTCCAGTTTACAGTAATACTGCATAGAGTGCCATTTTTGTTATCCCAATCCTAATAGAAAGTAAGTAATTTAGCAATCAGCATTGCTCTATATTCATTAGCCTTCTTTTATGAATTGGCTTCTTAATAAAGAAATGAGCACGCTATTTTCTATGGCATCATGGTCACTAAATTATATATTTGGAACTGGCTCTGTAATGTGTTCCATTTACATCTAAGCCAAGGCCTAGATTATGGTTTTAACAGTAACAGCCTGCACTTGCATAGCTCTCTCCCCAGTACAGCCTCCCTCAGGTATCTCTCATTTTCTGTGGTTCCTTTCCTTATCAGCCAACATTACTTTAGAAATACCTCAGTGCCCTCTTGGAGAGGCTAGCAATAGCTATATGGCCTTCAGACCAAGAAATCCACTTCCTCAGCCAGTTCAGCTTTATGCCTCCACCTTGGTATAAGAACTGTTGGACATACCCCCTTCCTCCCCTCCCCACAAAATCAAAGCTTTCTCAAAAGCATTTAAAATATATAGTTTTCCATCCAAACTGACAACTGTGTTGCCCTTTTCCCCATCTGCCACTAAAAAGAACAGGAATGCAGCTTAAGAATTTTTCTTCTTCACATTTTTCATTTTGCCTTTGACTTTCCAAAGTTGACGGCATTTTGAAAACTTAAAGAGTACCAAGAAGAAATGAATAAATTCAGAAAAAGAACTTGGCCTCCTATGTATTTTTGCAGTTATAGACAAAAAGGAGAAGAAAAGGAAAAACTAAAAAATCCTGAAATTTCATAAATTAAAAAAAAAAGGAGGTAGTTTGATTGCATCGTTTTAATGGTGCCGGTGTTTGCACGTGTTGGTGGCATACTGCGTACTAATTCCAGCTGCTGTAGAAAATTCGGTGGTGTAATGCACCTTAAACGACTTTGGGTGCAGCAAACTAAAACTCTTTTGAGGAGCTGTGGAGCGAAGCATCGGGCTCCATGCAGCTCCACGGCTCTGAAGGAAACTCTGCAGGCAGCCTGGCAGCAGCCCAGGAAAACAGGCTCCATTCAACAAAAGTGGCAAGCCTTATTCCCCACCCCTGCCGCCCCCCTCAGTGCCTGCCTGCCTGCCTGCGGGGGCCCGGGGCTTCCCTCTGTGACTGTGGTGCCCCCCGGGACCACCCGAGCCAGGTGCCTGCAGGTGGGTGCTGCCTGGGGGGGCTGCCACTGCTGCGGAGGGAAGCACCAACCTCCCCGGCTTCCCCTGCAGCACAGGGACCACTCCGCCCACCAGCAGCTTGCCCTCCCCTCCCCGCTGGAGAAGCAGGTAAACCATCGGGGTGTGTGCACGACATGGGAGTTTAATCAGCCCTAAATTGAAGCGGTGTTTTTTAAAACTCACTGCTTCAATTTAGGGCCCCGTTTCATCTACACACACATCCCCAAATGCTACCTGGGGTAAAGCTGGCTAGAACATTGTGCTGGCCATATGCTAACCTTATGTCAAAGTTAAAGAAACAGAGGTACCCTGTCTCCTCAGCCTCAGTGATCTGTAAACTAGACACCTTTACTTTTAGTTAGCCATACAAACACTCCAGGCTTAGATTTTGTACACAGTATTCATGCTATCATCAAACTATAGTATATTGCTCTCAAAATTATGATTTCTCCAAACAATTTTTTCAGACTCTGGAACACAAGGGTTAAGGTACCCTCAGAGCTCAGGGAAGGTGGGATTTGACATTCCCATAGTCTCTAATTTTCTGGAGGATTTCTCAGCTCTTTGACATACTAAAAGCTTCCCTGCGACACTAAAAACTTCCCGTGTCATACTCCATGATATACTAAAAGCTCTCATATGAATGATTTTTCACTAGCTGCAAGATCTTTAAAGATACAGCAAAAAGGAATGGTGAAAACTTTCCCCTCGTAATCAAAATGTCCAGCTTTTCTTCTGCAACAGCTGAAAGAAACAACTCTTATTGATGTGTGCAGCTGCATTTTCATGCAGTCTTATCCAAGTTGAATACTCAAGCGTACAATTTTTTTGCACAGAAACTTCAGCTTCCCTCTCTTGAAAATATGATGGTCCAAAGCTGCAGCTGGTGATCTTCACTGATTGCTAAGGAGGTGAGTCTATGCACACCACCTGAGAATTCTGCTATGTGCACTAGTGTTACAGTCAACGCTAAGAGCCAACCAAAATAATTTTGGTTTACTTTTCCTCCTCTCTTCCCACAAATAGTCAGACTTGCAGTAATTCTTTCTTTTATGGGCTTTAATTTTAGTACTATAACACTTCTGCAGTAATATCCCAAAGCAGGACAGGTTTCCTAGTACATTGTCCAGGACCAGAAGGAAATAATAAAAAAGGGAACTTCAATACAGTGTAATTTGCTGTCAGAAATATAATTAGAATTCATTATTGCAACAATGTGCCTAAGGATCAGGATACTATATATGCATTAAGCTTTCATGTGCTAGCTCAGTTTCGTATCTGGGAACAAAAAGAGAAAATTAAACTAAAATTTCCCCCAAAGGAAATAAATTTGCAGAGCAGTTGCAGCTCTCCAACAGCTCAGTGTTCCCTAATTTAGCCAAATACCTTATCAAACCCTTTACATCACCATTCTTAGCTGCTTTCCTGAAGAAAATGCTGCCAGCTGCAAAGAGTATATTACCTTTCCTTTAAGTGAAAATTTAAAATTTCAATTATTCTATTTCAGAAGCACCATATATTTGCCAGATATCTCTAGCAGCTTTACACATTGTAGGTAATCGTATGTTGGTCTGTTTAGGTTTTTAAAAGAAATTGTTTTATTAGGTCTCCAAACTCCTGATAGCCCCATATGGCCCAGGACCCAGCGCTTTGGCAGGGGCCTCATTTCATGGATCATCTGGGAAGCATATGCTGTTGATACTGGGGTTTGGAATATATTTTATTTTGCTAAATTTCAATATCTAGTGTTATACTGTATTCTTCATAAGGACAGAATTTGCAAAACTCCCATTGTGATGTTTTTAATAATTTTTTTTAGCTATCTCCAGGACCAACACACATTGCTTGTCACCTTCTGCTGAAGTATTTGAGCCTTCCTTTCTTGTTCAGAAAGACCTTGCCTTTAAGGTTGATCAAAAACATCAGACTTCTTATTCTGCTACCATTTAGAAGGACGACATACTACGCTTAAAATAGTTTTGCCTCCTCACCCAAAAGGACATTAATTGTTGAGTATTCAAAATACTTCTAATTCACATAATTTATGTTTTAAGGACACCGAACTCTCAGAGGGAACTCTGAGATATAGCTGTCTGAGGGGCTGCTACTAATAAAAAGTGAAAGCCCTACAAAAATAGGAAGATATCAATGTGGGTTAAAAAGTAAGTGGGGAATTTAATGTAGAAAGGGGGAAAAGATGACAAGGAATACTGGGGAAAGCAGAAGTGGTTTCTACCTTAGAGAGAGGTAGCTTGAAAGACAACTTCTCATCCTCAGCCTTAAAAGCCTGGAATATCTCTTTCAGCAACAGATGCCGTTCCCCCCTGCACCTTATGTCCACAGTGCTCTACTTCTTTTCACTTGAGTGTTATTTTTATTGACTATATTTGAACCAACTTTATGTTGCAGATTTTTCTGCTTTTCACCTGTGAGAAACAATAGAGACCAGTGTGTCAAGTTTATGTCTAGTATCTCCAAGGAGTTGCTGGGTTGGGTTTTCTAAACTGCTCTCTCCAGGCTGGAATCTTCCAGAGTGTAATATAACATATATTCTGTGCACGCGCTGTGAAGTACTTACCTTTCCCACATGTGGTTGTGCACTCCGTTGTTCCAATCTGTTTCCAGTTGTAGTCTCGGTTTCGCCTTGGTGGCTGCACAGCAGGCACCTGGTTTTCTGGCTGATGAGAAGGAAATCTTCCTGGTTGAATAACTGGAAAGGTCCCTGCTGACTGTTCAGGGTTAGCGTCTGTCTCCCTTTGTAAATCCCGATCTTCCTCATTTTTACCGTCTGGCACTTCTAACTGGCCATTGAATGGCTCCCCTGGGGACAGGCAACAATAACAAATTAAAATAATGAGCATCTTTTGCAAATATTATCCAAAGTGGATGGTAATTAGTAGCCATAACCATGGTCTATAGAGTTGTCCAGCTTGGAAATAGCTTTTATCTGCCATGAACAGATTTACTGAATTATTTCATAAACAAAAACTGCTGCTTTTGAATAAGCCACCCAGTTCTCAGCAAGGAAACACACAAATACAACCATGAACATTCACTGCTGTTTGTAATCCAGTTACTGCACCCAATGTCAATCAAAGTTTCCCAAAGACTTTTTGCACTAGGCTCTGTAGTCTGTGTGCCTCCCAGTGTCAAAATCCAGCTGCTCCTCATTAAAAATAGTCTATAGAAGCCATTACAAATCTGACAAGGAGAGTTACGAACATGAAAAGTGGTCCTCAATTCACTTGCAATTTTATATTTTCCTTCAGATTTCATTACTGGTACATTTAACACATCTCTTTGCTGTAGAATTTTTAATACAAGCTGTCGAGAGGATTTTAGCTTTTGAAGCTTAGAAGTTTTGTTTCCCTAGGTTAGGAGAGAGAAAGAGAAATTGAGAAAGATTCTTTCAAAATATCAAGAGACAGAAAAAAGTATATTGAATTTTTTAAAAGCAGACACAACAACTTGATATGTGATAGTAAAAGTTACAGTGTGTTTTTATCCCATGTAAGATATTAAAGACACAATACTGGAGTGACACGTCCTGACTATGATGTGGCCAGACATGCCTCTAAGATACAATCCTGGGGTGCTCTCTCATCTTTTGAGGTACCCTTCAGATCCAAACCCCTCCCTGCTGTCTACTGCTTGACCACTGAGAACCAGCTGAGATATGCAAGGGGCCAACCCCACGGCATGTGGTGCCTCAGCTGTCCCAGCCTTGCCCAGGCCTCGCCAGCTCTTAGCAGGGGATTTTGCCATCTAAAAGGGCCACACCCTATTGGGCCATATGCTCAGGAAAGGTGCTTCCTCTCCCCCATCAAGAAGGCTGCCTATATGGTCAAATGTTCTACAATCAGCCTGCTTGCAGATGTGAAAACAACATCCCCCCTCCCCCTCCAAATGGTGCTTTAACTTCAACTCAGCGCGCTGTGCCAAGCCCAGCACATGCCCAGAAGAGGCACTGCAGTAGCTGGACCCAGCTCGCCCAATGTTGGTATAGATTGGGCACTTTAGTGGGGATTTTTCGCTGCTTTTATCTAACAGCTGAGTGAATCACCCCACTGAAGTGCCCAATCTACACAGACGCTGCAGAATATCTAACTAACATGCTGCTTGCTCCAGCAAAGTGCAGTTTGTTGGTTTTTTTTCACATTTGTCAGCAGCCTCAGTTAACACTGACGCTAGGTGGCTAAAAATATAACAAAGAAGACTTCTTACAAAACACAAGAACAAGAAAAAGAAAGCCATAACCCTGTGTTGAGATACAGACAGAGATAAAAAAAAGAAAAAGGAAAAAACTATGCTCTCAACTTGCAGCACGGGAGGTTTAAGTTGGATATTAGGAAAAATTCTCTCACTAGGAGGGTGGTGAAGCGCTGGAAGATGTTACCCAGAGAAATGGTGGAATCTCCATCCTTGGAGGTTATTAAGACCGGGCTTGACAAAGCACAGGCTGGAAAGATCTAGGTGGGGATGGTCCTGCTTTGAGCAGGAGGTTGGACTAGATGACCTCCTGAGGTCCCTTCAACCCTAACTTTCTATAATTCTATAAGAAAATAACAGAACAATAACCAGCTTTTATCCTGCAACTTAAATCCATGGATTCCAGCCCTAGCCAGCTTCCATAGATTAAAAAGAAGTTTCTCCATCTACCTCATTGCCAGACCTGCAATTTCTCCTGCCAATTTGCGTTACTCAGCCTGCTCCACTCAGACTCCTGGCCTATACCCTGAGAAAACTGAAGACAAGGCTTAAGTACAGTTGCTTATCTGGGTATTCATGTATGTCACCTTTTACATTTTTGAGAGGCCCACACTATGCACTATTCAACTTCTTACCCCCTCAAATTTGCATATTTATCAGTGCAGAAATCTTTCCTGATCTATTAAGTCAGAGAGAATATGTGCATCCTTTCAGACATGGAGATTTGCTAATCCAATGTAGTCTCTCTTCCCCTCAAACGTTTGACTGGTCAGGTTTTAAAATGCAAATTCAAGGGAGACAATAAACAACTTAAGTCAAATGCTAACTCTTAAGTCATTACTACTCTTCAGCCATTTAGGACTGGAATCTTTTTTAGAGGTCAAAGAAATACATTGTTTACTGCTTGAAAATCTTTATCATATTGTGAAATCCTAGCCCTATTATAACATAAAACAATACAGTTTAAACCAAATACTGCAAGACACATATACACAAGGATGAAAGGGTAAATAAATCTTGACGCTACCCTTGTGTAGACATTACACATGCCATAGCAGTAAAACAAACTCAAGAACCCTGCAAACTCCCAAGTTCATGACCCCTGGGCTAGGGACTGACATTACACATAAATCAGTTTAAGTGATCAGAAACTGGTTTAAAGCTGTAACAGAACAGATGCTCAGTGCACATAAACCAGTTTGAAAATGGCTGCAATCAGTTTGAGATAAGCCTGATACTAAATTTAACCAGGCTTAACTGATTTGGGTAAAACTGGTTTATGCAATGTGTATCCCACACCCCTTGCTAGTTTAAGATAAACCAGACTCCCCCAGCATCCTGGCATGCTCTCCGGGCTGGGTGGAGCTCTCTGCTCCACTGCAGAGCTGGCCCCTCCTCTCTGCTCCTTGGTTGCAGCTCTGGCAGAGACATAGCCCCCTGCCACTCCCAAGTCATGCTGGTGCCCCTTACTCCTAACCTGCAGCACCCCATCGCTGCTGGTACCCCATACTCCTGACTCACCGCCGTCCACCACCCTGGCTTCCCCCTGCCCTAACCACCTCACACCTTGCTGCTTGCTGGATAAGCATGGATCCCCCCCATCTCCCACAGCACAGATGCCAGTCACATGGTATGCTAGCTAATTCCAAGAGGTGTCTGTGTGTGCATGTCTCCAGTTTCACTGGAACAGGCAGACAGAACAGTGGCCATTTAGGGCTTTTGGAGCTAATCAACAAGTCAGCTGGTAAACTGTTTAAGAAGAGTTTGAATTAATGGAGAGAGGCTTTGTTTTTGTTTTGCTGATGAGGTGATAATCACTGATATCAGCCCCCTGCTGTCTTGCTGGTCTGTCAGTTTGCTGCAGACAGTATAAAGAAGCAGGGAGAGGGAGATTGCAAAGGTCTGTATGTCAACAGATGCATGCACTGCACACTCTTGCTTGCTTCAGAGTGCTAATAGGGGGCTGGGTTCTGGCAACACTCCTGCGCCTTGAGCAGCCAGCAGGGAAAAGCCTGGGACCATGCAGGCAGACGTCCCTAATCAGAGGTCCTGCCCAGGCCTGGCCACGGCCTCCTCAGCACTGTGGAAGGAAGGGAGGGCTGCTCTAGCACCCCTCTGCTTCTAGCCTGAGCGACTGCAGGCATGTGCCTGAATTTCCTCAGTCCAGAGAGAATGTCTGCCCGGTTACAAATCAGTTCAACCTAACCAGGTTAGACTAACTTGCAAAGATTGAATCAATTCAGGCTCAGGCTTTCTGAATGTCTGTCCCTAACCCTGGAAACAGAAATCTAAGGCCAGGTCCTCTGCTGGTGTAAAACAGAACAACTCCATTCAAGTCAATGAAGCTATATTGGTTCAGAGAAACTGAATCTCTGGGGTGAAATCTTGGCCCCACCAAAGGTAATGGCAAAACTATGTTTGACTTCATTGGGAACAGAGTTTCACCTTTGCCCCGCAACATTACTGACTGTGCTTAATAATTTAAAATGATGAAAAATTTACCTGGTCTTCTGTGAGCAGGCAACTGAGAGCTGATGATGTTAGCTCCTGGGATGATATACTCATAGTGTATACCTGGGTTAGGCTGCTGATGTATCATCTAAAAGGAAATATGACCAAATTAATGTTACCCCGATCAAAACAATTACATAATTACTTCATCTATTGGTTACATCATTCATGTTTAAGATGTATTTCTGATTAAATATATTTCATCCATGGCACAATTTTTGATCTCTTCAGAGAGGACGAAGGTTTGTTTAATGTGCGTCTCTGAAAAGTGAAAAAAACCCCCCAAACCTGTAATTTGTTCCTGGAAGGATGACACAAGTAAAGAAAAGAAGGGTTTCTACACTTGCAAAATTGTTCTAGATTATAATGGCAATGGATATAGTCAGGTGGTTTTCTAAATCCCCTCCTGTGAGTAACTGCATGATATGGATGTGTTGGTTCAAGTACAAAATATGCAACTACAGTAGTAATGGGTACTCTTTTTTGGACACTCCTGACAGATGGGCCAGGAGTGAAATAACTGACCCACCCAGAGGCCACCAAATTACTGCCAGGTGTAGAGACTTGACAGATAACTAAGACAAGTTAAACAGGAAGGAAAGAAAGGAGGAGAGAAATAGGGAGAAGGAATAAGGAAGGAAAGAGGATTTACATTTCACTGTAAATCCTAGTGCCCCAAATCCAGGTAGCACTCTCTTTATGTGTTCACCAGACATACCTGGGCTGGGCTGAGTATGTATAAATAGTACATGTTTGTTAATCCAACTGTGCCACCTCATAAATCAAGCTGCCTTTTATAGCAGTGTAGTGCAGCACGTACCAATGTATAAGAAAACAGCTAGTAGAATAGTTTAAAATGTTTATATTTGCATAGGATTTCTAAAAGAATCATTTAAAACAAGGCTGAAATAAACATATAGCAAGTCCACACAAGCCTGGGAGACTGTATGATGGACAGAAAGTTGTGCTTGCCTTCCAAACCCCTCTACATTACTTCAAATTCATTTTCAGCTAACTGGACTGAACATTTCACATACAGCAAAACTTGTTGATTAGGTCCCATGGCTTTTACAGATGAACAAAGTGATTTTTCCCATGTCTTCAGGTGGGAACCACAAGTATCTTTGCTATATAAACAAAGACAAAGTTTAAACTTTTATGTATTGCAGTACTAGCAATTTAGATGAGTCTTCCATTAAAGTCAATGGGACTCCTTGAGTAAGTGCTCACTAGCCTAAGACTACCACAATAATGCCCTTTAAAGCTTTTGGCAGCCTCTGTGATTGTTTTCACTACCATAATGTTGCAGCAATTAAAGTGTTTGAATCAGAAGTTACAGACACTATCAACTGCTGATTACATTTATCTGGTCACAGTGACTTTAATACTTGCTGCTGCTCACAATGTTGCCTTTGAAGGACATATAACTCAGCATGGATTGCTCTGGCTGGAGCTTGACATTTCACTTCAATTAAAAATTCTTATTTTTCAAGAAAATGACAACCACAGCCTGCAGCAGTTATCTACACCAGTCTTTTGGTTATAGCAGAATAAGTGTTAAAAAGAAAAAATTCATATGACTCACTACAGCCCTTGTACCAATAGGTTTGTTTTACAATAATGACAGCCATGATGGGATCTGCTAAATTCAGAGTTAACCCAAGTGATACCTGTTGAACGATAGGATAATACTATGCAAGCCTTCCTGTGTGAGCCGGCCATTCCTACACGGCTTTTTAATTTTAAAATACACTTACTTAGTGTCCATCCCTGAGAGGAGCTCATATGGATTTCAGTGGTGAACAGAGTGCTCCCCACCTATCAAGGGTATGATCAGACCTGTGATCTTTGGATAATTTCAAAAATAGCTTTTCTATGGAACCCCCAGTTTTCTTATAACATTTCCAATGACAACTCATAGGGCCATATAATAACTCCATAAAGACAGTAGTTGGTAAAGCCTGTATGAAAATGCTGTCCTTGGGCAGATCTAAGATTTTGAAAAAGGTGTGGGGGGATACAGATGGTGTAGTGCTTCATCACATATATTACATAATACATATTGTCCTCTCATTAAAAAGAAACTAAAAGCTTTACTAACAAGCCAGAGCCCTAGGGCTATCTTTTTCAGTGCAAGATTGAAACAAAACCAAAGATAGCTTCATTGGAATGTGCATTAATTTGCTATATATATTATATTTTATGTATAAGAAAACCCAATGAACTAGGCAAAAATTAACCAAAATATGTTGTTTCATTAGTCCTGTAGTCACTGGAATTAAATATACATCTCTTTTTTTCAGATTCATAAAACAAAGTCTAGCCTTCTTGAGCATCTTGACAGTGCATCCAATCCTTCACTGAAAGTTATTTCCACACCTGAGTTAATTTTTACTTGAGTTGTTTGTTTCCATACCTAAGATAATATTTCGAGCTACAGTTAAAAACAGTTGGCAAGGCTGTAAAATAGGAGCTACTTTACCAGGAACAGCTAACAGAGCGCAGAGTTGCAGAAGAAAGGATAGCTTGATTCATGGAACATCAAGGCCATTAAAAAGGAGAGAGGAACTGAACACCCAAAGGAATCAGTTAGATAATAACGAGCTATGAAATCAACTGACTCCCTCCATTCCTGAATGCTGCTGCCATTGCCAGGCACTTCATTTTAAACTTTGATGAAGAAAAAATCAAATGGGGGGGTGAAAATGCACTATTGCACTCCCCCTTCCTCTGCCCCCTGGATCCACCCTAGATGCTGTCATAGATTTCCTCTGAAACCTCTGTAGTTCTGATCATAATGTGCCTCAATGGCATTAACTGGAACTGCAGAACAGTTTTGTTATAAAAACTAACATTGTAGTATTTGTGCAATTACTATTTTATCTAGGGTTACCATATTTCCAGTTTCAAAACAGATGACATCTAGGGGAGGTGGGATGGGGGAGGGAGTATATGATTGCGGGGGGGGTGATATGCC
>NW_017728911.1:13952869-14014659 GCF_001723895.1 Crocodylus porosus | reverse complement strand
CAGTGTGCAGACCATGTGATGCTCCAGCCTCCAATTGGCCTGCCCCGCTCCCTCAAGCAGCTTGCTGGGGTCAGCCAGCATGTGCCGAAAGCAGAGGCAGAGCAAAACCCTGGCTTTGCTGATATTTAAAAAAAAAAAAGGCCTAGATGGAGATGGGAGGACCCAAAAGAGGACATGTCTGGGAAAACCCAGATGTACAGTAACCCTACTTTAGCTGTAAAGCCACACAGCTTTGAGTCTCAGTTCTTTATCTCTTTTTAAAATCTGCTATGAGTTAACTAGAGAGCTTTTGCCTATGCAGTTGGAGAGTGAAACAAAAACAATCAACTAAGAAAAAAGGACGGAAGGACAGACACAGTTGGAATGATCATTTGCAGAACCCTTCATTTGATTTATGGACAGTATGAAAAATCTGAAGAACCCAGTGTGTGTAGCTAAAGAAAATTTCAAGATTCAGGAACTCAGAAGACAAAGACTAAGATTCAGGTAGTTGAGGAGTTTGCAGTTGGTTTAAATCCAGGATAACTAGTAAGTCCTAACTTATAACAAGTAGGTTATTCTACTAAAAAGGTCCTTCTTTTTCGTTCAGATGCTAAGCTCCTGTTCCCATTTTAGAGCAACCACCAGAAGCAGCCCTCCCTGACTGCAGTGGTAAGCTTGTTAAGCTATCAGCCATCTTAAAAGAAATTCCACTGTTCAACAAATGCAACAAAGAGCACAGTAACTGGGAGAGTGCCAGGCCCCACAGCAATAATTCACAACTCAGTTCACTAAGCACTGCCCAAATCCATGAAAGTTTTTTCCGTTTTCATGGTAAAAACTAAGGAGAGAAATAAAACAGTCATAGACCAAATCAATAAATAATAGTAGCTGAACAAACCACCACATAATAGGACAAGCTGTAAAAATAAAAATGCATTATATTACTCATTTTATGGTCAGTTTAAGTTTCTCTAAAATTCTAGTGACACTTATTTGGGAACACCTGCATTATTCACTCATTGCTCCTCATCTCCATATGGGTTATGTAGTCATCATAGATTAGACATCAGTTTCATGGCAATAAAACCTTCACAGCACTTCAGTTAACGCCCCACTTATTCTTTGTGTGAGGGCACACAATGTGCTACTTTGGTACTATGCAGTTTGAGGCCTGGATAGTCAGAACCCCATTTATCTGATCATCAAAAGTTTTACAACAAGCCTATCACTCTGTGTATCCCAAGCTGTACCTTGTTAAAGCAATTTAATAATAAAACAATTATTATTGTTACTTATATTTGTCAGCACCAGATGAGCTTAATGGAAACAAAATCCTGGTCAGTTAATAGTACTACCAGAGGGTACCTACAGCATACTCTATCTTGTAACTAAGATGTTCTGTCTGTTTGAAAATCTTGATATCTCCAATTTATATTTCAGGAAGTTATTAACAATCCACAATTGTACTTTTATCTCAATATTGCACAATAGTGAAAACTGAGCAAAATCCCACCCCAAAATGAAATCAGGGGTTTTGCTTCCCTCTGGCCACAGTTCAGTTCCTCAGTTGCTTTATTGAGTGTCTGTTGTTCAGGACTTCCTAATGAGGCTTTCTATTAAACCCATGTTTTGTCTCATGCATACTATAGCTTTTACTTGTATATTTTCTAAAAAATGTAGGAGCAAAACTACTTGACTCTGTAAGAGGTCCTGTCCTGCTGCAGACATTTGGTTCAGTTCACTATAAAACTAAATTGTGCCAAATTAGCTTAATTAGGAAAGTGTCTGGAACCAAACCAGTTCACATGAAGTAAGGAATAGTGAATGCTTTGCCTCTGATTTTGCTCAACAAATAAAAATTGGTTTTACTGATTAGTAAACTCTGGGGGCAACACATCTGTTACTGTTTAGATTTCCTACAATCTGGAGTAACTGCAACTGCAGAGGATAGTACAATATCTAAAACACTGCTGGTTTTAAGTAAATAGAATACATGTATTTATTTCGTTTTACTGCTTATATTTAGTGTGCTCTGTGAACAAAGTACACGACTCTCATTTTCCACCAGGAAGGTTAATCCGAATCTGAGCAACTTACATAGACATCCAGGATCTCGTTTGTTGGACCATCTGCTAAAAATGACTCCCCCGCAGTGCTAGAGATTTCATTTGGGCGTTTATATGTGAACATTGTCCCGCCTCCTTCATATCTCCCCGGTCGATCAATTGCCCAGTTTCCATTGATGATAGACCGTCCTGATCGACTCCGAAGTGCTGTTGAGAGGAGGGAGGACAAACACATACAAATGCTGATCAGATGAAATCATCTTGGCATACCAGTGCCCAATCTGCTATACATGTACTCAAACAAATTCAGGTAACTGGATTATGCTGGAATGAGGCAGTATGGCTGGCTCAAAATAATGCAGAAGGTATGTTACTGGTGCAGAAAAAAATGACCTAAAAACCCAAACCCTTAAGTGAATGCATGAATTAGTATTCTGCAGGAAGAGAAAAGTATACAAATTGACTAGATAATTTTTCTTAATGGTTTTTCATAGGCTGTCATGTGATTCTTTGTTTCAGACAGCTAGACAGGTATAAAGAATACACCTGGATAAAAAGGAAGTGGTTCCTAAACTTCTTTATGCATTCCTGTGAGTCTGTATTTAGTGGTTTGAATACAGTGGAACACCAAAGTGGTAATCACTACATCTGCTACACAGAAACACCAAGAGCACAATTCATAAACCAGTGTGCACATTGGCTCACTGTTGTGAAGTGTTCTAGTTATTATTTTTCATTCAACCATTTGGCAATTTTTCTATTTTCCTTTACAGAAAACACATTTTGCCAGAACAGCTGCAAAGTCCTGATCCGTAAAGCCATTTGGAATGAACGGTGTCTGAAAACACCAGTGGGACATCTAGCATAGTGAAAAGTGGCTTGCAGAGTAAGAGAGTAGGCAGGGTTTAGGATCCATTTGTGAGAAATTTTGTTTCTGTGACTTTGGTAAGTCACTTACCCTTTCTGTAAGTGTCCTCTGTCTATCTAGAAATGAAGATAAGTTTCTTTTTTCACTGTCTGGTCTACCTGGATTGTAAACTCTTGGGGACACAAACTGTGATTACATGTGTATACAATACCTAATTAAATATTATTACTATTATAACTTCTGTTCTACAATAGTGTCTAGGTATCCAAATAAAAGTGGGGTTACACTGTCTAAGCACTGTACATACGCATAGATTCTATGCACAGCATGCCTTATAGTAATTGTAGAAAGCTGCTCACATTTTGGATAAATACTCACAAAAACAATGAGGTTCTATGATACCCTATACTCTGTCCTGCCTAGAAGTACATTTCTGAAAAAAATGAAAGGAAACATTCAAGGTGCTGATTATCATTTATAAAGTCTCTCTCAGAGGAAGAATCAGATACTTCAAAGACTTCCTTTGCAGCAGTAGTAATTGACAGCAACATTCTCTGTTTTACACACAGGTATTTAAGCAGTCTAGATGAATGGGAAACTGGAGAGTAAATGAAACATTGACAAATGTAAACTAATGCAGATGGAAAGAGAGAACATTGATACTATTACAAAAGTCTAAATACCTTACAAGGTTCTAAATTAACTGTATCAAATCAAGAAAGGCACCTGGACCATACTGTAGGTAGCTCAATGAAAACCTCTGCTCAGTGCAAAATTGTGGTCATAAGGAAAGTTGGGACATAAGGAATGGAACAGATCACAGAATTATATACATAAATGATGCAGCCTCTAGAATACTATGCACAACACCAATTTCCTCATCTCAAAAAGGAATATTGCAGAAAAGGAGTTCAGAAAACAGCAATAAAGTGATCCAAGGTTCGGAAAAATATTTTTGAGAGGGTGAAAAGATTGGGATCGATTATGTTACAAAGGAGAGAAGTACAAGAGAACATGACAAAGGTAAATAAAAAATGAATGTAGATGGGTAGATCTCTATACTGCCCCTCATCTCAGAGACACTGACACGTCTACATGTGAAATTAATGGACACAATAAACTCCAGTGCATATTAGTGCTCCAGCACTGCTTTTACACATACACCCAAGACCGCAGCACACTGAGTTGAGTCAGAGCAGCCCCAGCTGGCAGGGTGCCTGGGCAGGTCAGCCCAAGGTGCTCTGACCCAACTCAACATGCTGCAGACAGGCTGGCTGGGGCACAAGGCTGCTCCAGTGCAGGGCTAGCCAACAGGCAGCCCCCACCCTCACGCCCAGACAGCCCCATCAGTGTCTACATGTGCACTGCTGTGCATTAAATAAGGCTGTTGTAGAACAGTACTTGTGTTTACAAGTACCAACCTACAGAGGAGTTCATTAGTTTCCTGAAGCCTAACAGGGCTGCATGTGTAGGCACTGGGACTTTACTGAGAACCTAATTAGGCAACTCTACAGTCTTGTGTAGATGCATCCACTGTTTCCTAAATAAGAATATTAGAGGGAGAATAAATGGAAATAAGGCTGTGTCAATAGCTGGGCTGATATCATAGTAGTTAATGCTATCACATAGGAGACTCTAATCTACCTACATACCAGAGGGCACTGCTATTTCACAGGGCTTAGCAATCCTTCCAGTAATAAACTCATGTAGTCGCAGTGCTCCAGATGCTGTTGGTTCTGGAAATTTGCAAACACACTTACCAAATAAACTGAAGAACTATGAGACACTTATGAGTGAGTGATTTGCTCATATAAAATATTTTCCAACATGGTCAGAATGTATCTGAGGTAGCCAGGTATAACTCCAGCTAAATTTAACAGGTTTAAAATGACAGACTGTGTATATAAGATTTTGACCAGAAGTGGCCAGCCCACACCACATGGGCTACAAGCAGCACATGTAATCCGTGTGTGTGATACGTGGCAGATTGGGCAGGGGGCAGAAAGCAGAACAATAGCTTGGGGAGGCAAAGGGAATTGGAGTGGCCCTTGGGAAGGGTGCAGAGCTTGAGTTATGACACAACTGCCAAAGAGACTGCCCTCCCTTGTTTAATTTATTGGGCTCCCTCTCCTGCAAACAATAAATTATACATATATTGTTTAATGAAATGCCTGCTGCAAAAGTGAGATGGCAAATGAACGTCGTAAGTGATAAAGTGTCTAGTTAAGGCCATCTTAATGAAAAGAGATTGTATTTAGAATTCTTTCACTTTGTAAAGCCCATACTGAGGTTGACCATAGATGTAGACCCTAATCTCAATGAAACATAAAATTACCTCTATTCCTCCCAGGCAAATGGTCCTCCAAAATGGACTGGGACTAGCAAGGTCTGAAGTGATGACAATGCCCTTATGTACAACATCCAGTGGTGTTTTCTGACACCACACAAGGGGTATCTACACATGCTATTAGCATGCAGCAATAAACTCTAGCACATATTGCGCAGAAGTTTATTGTTCTCAGGTGTGATGTTTGAACATACGCCTGGGTCTGCAGCACATTGAGCCAGGCTGGAACACCTGGCTGGCATGGGAGCTAGGAGGTTAATCTGCCAGCCCAGAGCTGCTCTGACCTGTCTAAGAGGGACTGGATGGGGCACGAGGGTGCTCCAGTAAGGAGCTACCTAGCAGGTAGGCAAAGCACTTGAAGCACCTTTGTACTCTAGCCAGCTGGGTCAGCCTCTACACATGCATGAAAAAACCCCACAGCACGGTGCATAATTATGGTGCATTAAGCTTAATACCTGTAATAACAAGTACTAACTTAATGTGTCGTAATCAGTGCTATTGTACATTATTGTCAACATATTTTTTTAATGTGATGCTAATATGCAGTAAATTAATTCTACTGTGCATTAGCACAGCATTTGCTGTGATGTGCTAATGTGCATTTGAATTAGTCTACTGCGCTTCTAACTTCTAGTGTAGATGTGACTAAAGAGGACTAAGTTTCTCCCAAGAGAAGAAAGTAGTAGTGAGCATGCATTCACTCGGCATGTGAGAGATGATAAAGATAATTCTTCCTGGTGTTCCCCTTAGAGAGGTGGTAGAAGGGAGCAGTTCTCCAGTGCTCTCAACAAAGCATTACGCTAAGTGACCTAATTACAAAATTAGAAGAGTTCTACTTTGGTTTTGTCTTGCTCATGGCTCTGAGTACACTGAAAAACTCTGGGTGGCTTTAATGGAAGGCAGGGTAGATTTAACCTTATAGACTAACTAGAGATATAGCTAGCACAAGCTTTCGTTAGAAATTCTGGATAGACACTAGACAGATGGAGTGATGTTTACATGAAAGAGTGAGTGAACACCAATCTGACATCATATAGAAAGACAGAGGGCATTTTTACATGAATTTTGGGACATGGCGCTGGGTGCTTTAATTAGTGAGCCACGCTAATTAGAAGTGCCCATGCATCACGTGTACCAGCATCTCTGAAAAATGCTGAAAAATGGCTATGGGGCACTTTGAACTAAAGCTCATTGAACGTGTTTTATTTCAAAGCACTCCACCACTATTTTTTCAGCACGGGGGCGCGGAAGCCTGCCAGAGTGCATCAATTTCCGTGCTCCAGCAGACTTGATTAATTTCCAGGTCCTGAAGAAGACTGCCTGCCCGTCTGTAGGAGCCCACAAAGCCCTGTGGCAGACAACTTTAATTTCCCTGGACACTCCATTGCTGACCTCAGGGTAGCTGTTCGTGGGCAAAAAACTTTAAAAAGCTGATTTAAATAGGAAATTGTAAAACAAGAAATCATTCACAGACTGGATTGTGTTAGGTATGGTTTAAAAAGGGACTACAGATTCTTATCATATTACGTGGATCAGTTTTTGTGACCCCTTTGTTCCTATAGGTGCAGCTCCATGGAGACCCTGAGCCATTTTCTGCTGCCTGAGGCTGAGGGAATATGCAATGACCAACCTACCAGACACCAGACTCATACACAGCAAAAGGACAGTTCCTGAACTCCACCTGAGAGCTGCAGCCCTACTCTGGACCTATATATAAGCTGTTTCCACTCTGAGATTATGAAAAAACCCCACATTTATGTTATAATCTTTCCTGCTGAACAGAGCAGTAACTAGGATGTTATCATACAGCAGGTGCCACTGTTGTCAAGGACAAAACAACATACATACTGGCAGCCTTGAGACAACCGACCAATAAGGAATTTTACAAAATCCTAACAAAGGGCACCATGGCACAATACCAGGAGGAACTAGATGACCTCCTACAGAATCTACATCAGAAAACATAGAAGGACTACCTCCTTTGAGCCCAGGCTGGCAAATTTGCTTAATACCCAAGATCCACAAACCAGGCAGCCCAGGACACCACATGGTCTATGGCACTGGCACCATCAAGGAGGGAATTTGTGGCTACGTAGACTCTGTCCTCTTTCCATATGCCACTGATGTTGGAGCATCCAGTTATTTGAAAGACATCATAGATTTTTTAAAGAGATTGGACTCCAGTGACAAATTTCCAGCTAATACCACACTAGCCACCATGGATATCATGTCTATACTACAACATCCCCCATGAAGATGGATTACAAACCATTAAGAATATTATCCTCAATTATTGGTACAGGCTTTAATGATACAATTTTATTTTAATTTATGCTCTTCAGAGATGCATCTATTTAGGGATGCCTTAAGTCTATTTGGTGCCTGAATCTCTACTTTTCTGATATGTTGTTATAGTTTCTCTACCTCATATCTTAGCTGACACAAATAATATATTAAGTCAGAAAGCAGGGTAGAGATGTACCTAACTGACTAGGAGATGCCTAAGCTTTTATGAGCAAGACCTCACTTGGTCTGATGTAGTGAAACATGGCTTTATTTTAGTTATACACTCTATAGTCTCATTCATTATAGGTTTCTGGGAGGCAAAGTTAAGATGCATAAATTGTAAAATATGGATTATTATAAATAGCGATGAAAAGGAATAACTGTAAAAGACATGTTATTTATGTTGTTACATTAAACACCTGCAAAGCAGACTGTTTTGCAAACTCTACTGGATCCTGGTTTTACATTATCTTTAATACAGAACCCCCCTACTTTTAGGGGTCTAATTTTATGATCTGAACATTTTTCTTACATAGTTACTTAAAAAAATAATCAGAATATCAGAGTTCAGAAATGAAAAAAGTGCTGGTAAATATTAAACTATTGTTAATAATGAAGCTGTAGAAAGATGGCTGTCTGGAAAACTGTAAGTCTATTAAACTGTCATTTGAAATTCATCATCTGACAGGTGTAAGAGAGGCCTTCCCATAAAAAAAAGAAAAAGAAAATTTAACCTTACAGTTTGATCACCTTGCACTAATTGCCTCCAGCCTCAAGAATGCTTATGATGCTGATATTCTTAGCCAAAGTATGAAAAAGTATAAAGATTATTAAGCAATTTCTCATTAAGGTACAGCTTGATTTCATCTACTTTAGGGCCAGCTTCTCAGATAAAACTGTGCATGTTACAGTTCCCTTCAATGCTCTGCACCAATAGTATGGTATGTCTTTGACTACAAATTCTCATCAATGCTTTTGTTTGGGCTGGGATTCAAAAAAAAGGAAAGCTCAATATGCTATAAAACAAAATCTGTACTTGGGGTTCTTAAAAGCATTGAGGTTTGCAGAGTTCAGCTTGTAGCACTTTTTTAATGACAGTGTTTTGTAGCTCTTTTCTCACTGTTTATAGATTCTTTATTGCTTCTACTGTCTCTGACACTGGAAAGATGAGGATAGATTATATCAAACTCTGCAGAGTAAAGTTCTGAAAACCACATGTTCTAACGCTTTCACTCGTAGCAGCAGTTCCCTACAGCCGGTGTATAATGATACCCGGCATGTGAAAAGATTACCTTAATTTGCATTTTCCCACAAACAGGAGAGGTAAACTTAAAAAAAAAAAAGCCTAGATCCCCAAATTATCACCAGCCCAAGAGGTAGGGCTTTGAGAGAGACGCCAAGTTATCATTAGCTAGAATGGCAAGAGTCAGCAAGACTGAAAATACAGTAAAATGGTTACCTTTTATAACCTTGACACGTGGACTGCAACTGAGGCCAGTACCCTCAGCCAAGTTTTGTAGTGTAATTCCATTTTACATTAATTCTACTGTGCTGTAATTCTATTTTTTTTTAAATTGCCCTTCATCCTTGTGGAGAAAATATGACCCAAGTCATATATACACAAGAGATATACACAATATACACCAGAGACACTAAAACCAGAAGATAAAGAAAAACAGCCTACCATGTATTCTTCTTTTATTATACTTTTAAAATACATTCAGTTTTAGGCCAACCTCACAATTCTAGTTTTTGATGCTTCACGCTACTTGTATTTGCTATAGCGCTAGTAAAAAATCCTACAGTTGCGAAATTAGTTGTGCTCCCCGCTACCTAAAAGTTTCAAAGTTTTACACCTTAACATTTCTGGGGTTCCTCCAGACCACATCAGGACTATCTGAACCACTCCTACATCTGTAGCACTGCCAGGAAAAGGAAATGTTCACTACTGATTACTAGAAGCTGTAAAGGGCTTAGTCAAGATAAATGGGCTACTTCATCTTTTCCCTCTCCTTCCAATCAGCTAACAAGTAAACAGTGATGGTCTGCTCTTCAAAAGCCCTACCTAATTTTATCCATTAGCCAGTATCTTGAACAAGATTAAGACACTTCATTCATTTTACTCAATTCCTCAAAGGTGCCCTGCTCTGGAATATATGTGTAGCATTACTTAAACTCCAGATTCAGGAAGATTTAGGGAAAATCTAAATAAAAGCTTTCATACCACTGCACATTCCTTGAATGCAGCTTCCACAGATGTCCACATGTCTGACAATAGCAGCTAGCAAATATGATACAGTGCACCAAGATTGGAAGATTGTCTATCCGTTTAAGCTAAAAAACATCATTTCCCTACTTGGGCCTGCTCTCCAGACGCAGTGTATGGCTTCCTAATGGCAGAAGGACTGCGTTCAATTATAGCAGGCCAGGAAGCTTTCTGGTCTTTTTGGAATCTTCAAACTAAACTGTCCAATTCCCAGGGACTCATGTAAGTGCCGCAATGACAACGTAAGAGACGTGAACCTGCACAGTAAAGCAGCACTCTCTCATTGTCCATACTAAAATGGCAGCTTCATTACAAGAGTGAATTATTAGTGAGTCAGTGAACATAAATGGGACATCAGTCACTTAACCTCTGGGTGCCTGGGCAGAACAGGGCTGCTTAGACATGCAGATAAAGTTGGGGAAATCCCAAAACATTAGTGGAAGACAAACCACAGGAGAGGTACAGGGAAGTCCAACAGTGAAGTGGCTGTGACAATTGCCCAGGAGACCCAGGTTCCAGGCTGCTCCACAACCAGAAGGGGTCTGAATTTGCATCTCTTGCTTCCCAGCAGGATAATCTAACTCTAGTCCAACCTTTCTGAATGTGGGGCAGGATCATGAACTTTTTATCACCCAGTGGGCTGGTGAGCCATATTCAACGACCTCACAGGAAGCGGTAGCACATCACCACCCCAAAACAAAAGTACAGTGTTTACTTTTGTTTCCCATCGCAGCACCTCGGGCCTCAGAAAACAGCTTGGAGGGCTGCATGGCAGCCCGTGGGTTGCATGTTGGACAAGCCTGCTCTAGTCCCTCTATTGCCTGACTTGGAGGCCAATTTCAAGAGGAAAGCTAAAAGAATGCTCTGCCTAATACCTAATTTTTTTCTTGGTGGTTTGAGTGCCCTAATCAGTAGGCTACTGCACTTTAACATAGGAAGGCAGCTTCCTCCTCTTTATTACTTCTGACATATACCTGGACAATCTCATTCTACCACACCTGGAAATAAAATCTAACCTGTATAAGTGGCAAAAATTGTAGTTATGCTTCTTAGTAAGTGTGCAGCCCCAAATGTCCACGGTTCAGAGGAAGGTAATGGAAAACTGTGCTTATGGGAAACCTCAGGACAATCCCAGGTACTGAGCAATAGACTTAACAGTAAATAAAAACACATCTAACAAACACAAAAGTGACTAGTCATATTAGCCTGAATTCAAGGACGAGGTAGGACAGGATGGCAACAATCTAATTCATCAGATGCTATGAACAGGCTGGTACAATGAAAAAAGATGTTATAAAGAAGGGAAAAGGGATGGGGAGGCATCTACTAAGGCCCCCTCTATACATTACAAGTATTGCACAATTAACTGGTTAATTGCACAATTACCTTATGACCAGCTACACATGCAAAATAGCTATTATACAATAAAAAGCTCCAACCAGCTATAAAGTTAGACCTAGTACTCAAAATTGTGTACTAACTTTAAAGTTCAATATCAACTAGCTATAATTTACACTGTCTCCCCCAGAGCTGGGAGCCCCGTTATCTGTCAGGGCTCCTAGTTGCAGGGGTGCACCATGCCCAGTTTGAAACCCCTGAGCTCAGGCAGCATGATCCCCAAGGCTTAGGGGTGTCTGAAACCCCCATCCCACACAAGGATCTCTGTCCCAGCTATGTCACATGCATAGCCAGGACTGACTGTCCCCAGACCTGACAGGGTGCAAGTCCTTCATCTGATGGGGCTCTCAGTCCCAATAGGGTTCTTTGTCCAGGCCGTGCCTCACGCACAGCTGGGACCAAGAGTTCCCACAGCTGATGGGGCTCTCAGTCCTGGCTGCAGGCACGTGTGAGGTGTAGCTGGGGACAACAGCCCCATCACTTATGGGGTCCCTCTGTCTGAATTGTGCAAGAGGTACAGCCAGGGCCAAGAGACTTGGTCAGCTGCAGGACCCTCAACAAAGGGGGCTCCCAGCCATGGGAACCTCCTTCTTACCAGTACAGGGGGAGCCCAGGATCAGGTGGCCCCTGCATTGGCAATAAGGCATGACTGGATTTAATATGTGATCTCACAATTGTGCCTTCTGCCATGTACATGTGAGCCACACAATCATGCCTCCTGGCATGCATTTGGCATGGGTGAACATTAAATCGAATTACACCTTTACCTGCATGTGTAGAGGAGGTCAAGAGGTGTAACAAGTGGGTTGATTAAATCAATGGAGATTAACAAGGCAGCTGATACCTAGAGAAACCCTGCAGTTAACAGCTAGTCAAGTTAATGGGCTAAGAAAACATAGTTCCTGTTGAAACAATGGTTGATACAATCTTATTTTTAAGTTAGTTTTTAAAGTTTTGCTTTTTAAGGACAACTACTCCAAGGTCACTTAAGAGGTTAAATGGATGATGCCCATCCATTCTTTTACATAGGCATTGCCCTGTCTGGCCCATGTGGAAAAGAGGGACACGGTTAAGTTGGTGATGGCTTATATGATGCTGGTAGAGGAGGAAGTAAATGAACCCTGGGGTCACAGTTTGTGTTGCTTGGTCCAGTAATGATTTAGTCAGTGATGTTGAGGGGACACAACTAGCATCTGGGTCAATAGCAAGGCTGGTAGCTCAGTGAGATCTGGAGTTGCGTAGCCTACTGCTGGAGAGATAGCATTTGAAGTCCCAGGGGCTGCCGTAAGCCAGGACAGGCTTTTCACTCAAAACTGCGTTAAGATGGTTAGGATTTCCAGGAGAAATTGTAGGCCATTAATAATGTGTCTGAGGTCTTCAAGCTGGAGGCTGTAAGTGACAAGTAGGGGGACTCATGGGTGTTGTAGCACACTGGGGCAAGCTCTGAGTCAGTTCCATTGATTTAAGTGGCTATAGTTTTGGCACTGTATCGTAAGTGTAGGATGTGTATTGCCATCCTTGGCACACGGTGCTACCCGTGGCTGTGTCCAAATGTTTGGGACCTGGGGTGCCAGGTAGCTTTACCCCTACTCAGCTCACCTAGAAACAGTCAGAGGCTCCTGAGAGGAGAGGCTCCCTTTTACAATGGAGATACCTTGCAGATGCAAAAATAACTATTTACAGAATTTAAATTATATACAGGAAATAATATCAAAAGTTTGAAATACTCTTTTTACAATACCCAAGGATGAGTTTATACAAAAATAATACTTGATAGCTATTACACTTAACTTGATCTTCCCTTAAAAAATATAAAGCTAATAGCTGATGTACTATGTTAAATACTCATTGTATTAATCCCCCAATTAATTATTTACAGCTAACAGCCAGTCACCCTGACTTGTGCCCAATGGATGCAAGGAGGGGCAGTCCCTGACTCTTCTCATTACACACTTTGGAGGTTCAGTTGGCTCAGATTATCCCACATAGGCCCAGGCATCTTGCAGTGTGCAAAGGCTGTTTCCACTCCAGACCCCTGCAAAACACAATTATTCCATGTGTGCTTCTCTGCCTGTGCATGGCCTCGCCAAGCCCATGGAGCAATTTAAGCAATTAAGCACACAGAGGAACAGCAAACTGTCACTGGCAGGCCGGGCAGCAACTCTGGGCTCACTTCTTTAGGCACTCAGGCACGCTGAGGCTTCCCCTCAGGTCATGCTTCCCTGGGTCTCAGCCCACAAAGACATCCTGGGAACTTTCCCCTGTCGGTGTCTATTTTCACCAAGCTGACCCAGTCCTGCCACACTTCTTTCCCTGCCCACTCACATAGGGGGTTTAATCACTAGCACTTAATCAACCTAACTTTAATTAATCTCCTCGCATCACTGGACTACTGGCCCTTGTCTGCCACGCCCCCCTGTCACTGGGCTGTCCAGCCTCCTTGTCTCTGCACCCCCCAGGTGGTGGGCTCTCCAAAATTGTGCACCCCCCACTCTCTGGGCACTAGTGAAGCCTCCAAACCTCCCCTTCAAGCCTCAGCCCAAACCTCCGGTAGGAGTGACAACATAAACATATGCCCCTAAGCTACAAGATACTAATAACATTGGAGAACACAGTCTGCCCCTTTAAGAAGGCAAACTTCTCCCCCAGCATTGTGTGGCTCATAGCCTTAGGTACGTTATGAGCTCCTGGAGCCCTATTAGTCTTGCAAGCAGCAAAGCAGGCAACCAAGTGTCTCCAGGTAGTTCTTTCATGCAGGAGCTCCTATCCCTGGCAGCTACCAGAGAATGTATGTGCCCGGAGCCCTGCCTCCTCCTGGCCAGCTGACCATGTGCAGGTGTCAGCTAATTCACTCATTAGCCTGTTGCCAAGCTGTGGAGCTCTGCCTAGATCCCAGGGCTCTCTACCTATGCTGCTTCTGCGCTTAAATGGGCAGGCACACCTTAGTGCCCTGCAACATGGAGAATACTTCTTACTTTTCCCAAACATATTATCCTATTCTATCCTTCTATTATTATCCTATAATGACACCAAGGGGTGTCCAGGAATTCCTGATTGCCAAAAAGGCGGCATACACCCAGTGGAAGGTGCTATGTTCAAAGAGGAGTATACCTCCTCTGCTTGGACCTGTAGGGGGGGCTGTCAGGAAAGCTAAGGTGGACATAGAGCTAGGACTAGCATCCAAGATCAAAGATAATAAAAAGTCCTTTTTCAAATATATAGGGAGGATGAAAAAAGCACCGGGAAATGTGGGGCCCCTGCAAGATATGTTGGGCAATCTGGTGGTTGTGCCAGAGGAGAAAGCAGACCTCTTTAACCAATTCTTCACCCCCATTTTCTTGTGCAGGGACCGGGACTTCCCCACTGTGATGCCAGATGGACTCGAGGGGAACACCTCCAGACCTCAGGCTGGGGAGGACCGAGTTAGAGAGCTTCTGGAGGGGCTGGACGTGTTCAAGTCAGCGGGTCCAGATGCTCTCCGCCCCAGGGTGTCGAGGGAGCTAGCAGGGGTTATTGCAGGGCCCTTGGCAGGGCTTTACAACCGCTCGTGGTGCTTGGGCCAGGTGCCAGATACACAGGCCAGGTGCCAGATAATTGGAAGATAGCCAACATGGTCCCCATCTTGAAAAAGGGAGGAGGGGAGACCTCGGCAACTATATGACTCGGTCCTTGGGCCCACGCTGTTCAATTTCTTTATCAGCGATTTGGACAATGAGGTGAAAAGCAACCTGTTTCAATTTGCTGATGATACCAAAATTTGGGGTGAGGTGAGCACACTAGTAGGGAGGGAAAGACGGCAGCAAGACCTGGATAGGTTACAGGGGTAGGCTAACAAAAACAGGATGCGTTTCAATACTGACAAGTGCAGGGTGCTTCACTTGGACAGTAGTAACCAGCAGCACACTTATAAGATGGGAAACTCCCTCCTTGAGAGCACGGAGGCAGAAAGGGACATGGGCTGACAATGCGAGGTCACGGTTGGCAGGGCTAACTGGACCTTGTTGTGCATCCACAGGTGCATCTCAAGTAGGGCCAAGGAGGTGATCCTCCCCCTTTACACGACATTGGTCAGGCCACTGGTGGAGTACTGCGTCCAGTTCTGTGCACCCCACTTCAGGAGGGATGTGGACAACACTGAAGGGGTCCAGAGGAGGGCCACCCGCATGATCCGAGGACAACAGGGCAGACCCTACAGTGAGAGACTGCGGGACCTGAACCTGTTCAGCCTTCACAAGAGAAAGCTGAGGGGAGACCTGGTGACTGTCTATAAACTCACTAGGGGGGACAAGAAGGGTTTGGGAGAGACCTTGTTTCCCCTAGCGCCCCCTGGCATAACAAGGAATAACGGCCATAAGTTGTTGGAGAGTAGGTTCAGATTAGACATCCATAAGAACCACTTCACAGTCAGGGCAGATAGGAGCTGGAACCAACTTCCAAGGAAAGGCTTGATGCCTACCTGGCTGGAGTCATTTGAGCCCAGTTTTTCCCGTGCCCAGGCCGGGGGTCGGACTTGAAGATCTGCAAGGTCCCTTCCGAACCTACTTCTATGATTCTATGAATTGTACCAGGAACTTCCATGGCCATTGGGTAATTTAAATGATAGCAATCAAGACATGTATATGCATAATGGTTCCATGACTTCAGCAGACAACAAATAGTACAACATATTATGAAATTATGATTACAAAACACAAAACCACATTCAGCTGATGGCACTCATAAAACTGCCAGTAAAGGGAGACTTTATGAGATGCTGGAATGTAAGAACAATATCATAAGATAGCATTAAAACCCATCATACATACTTAAATACTCATGAGAAGAAAAAATAATAAAATGTGTATTTTGAGAAGGAATAAGTCTTTAGAATGAATAAATGAAAAATGCAAAATCTAGTAATCCCTATTTAAACATTAATCATGAAGATGCCAAATGGATTTTTAGAGAAACATAAATTCCACGCATTAGACTCTCCACAGGGGAACATTTATTATGAAGTTTTGGAACATAAGAGACTTGCATAGCTTGGATTTGGACTGGGTACATGGATAAAGAAAAAAATCTGTCTTTACAACTGTGACTCTAGCTTTCTGAGTGATGTGTACAGCAAATGGCAATCCCAATGTCTTTTCCTGTTTAGCTGCCATTTGCAACCAATTAAGTTTGTGACACATTTAATAGTGAAGCTCATAAATCCTCGACTGTAATATAACTGTCTAATTTTCATTCTATTTTTCAGAATAAAATACTTGCTATGTTTTATTTTGCGGAGAAGTGAAGTTAATTACTTATTAACTTTTTAAATGAAAGAATCCAGGTTCTATAAAATTTGGCAAATTACATAGTAGGGCTGTTCAATTTGGTGGATATTTGGCCCAATTCAGTGGCTGAATTTCTGAATCCGACTCTGATCAAATCAGGAGACTCTTTAATCTCTCCAAATTGAATCGGAACCCTCCAAATCGATTCAGAAAGATTTGGTGATTTGGCCAGCTTTAAATGTTTCATAGTAACTAGTGTCAGGAGAGACCTGAACAGATCATCTAGCCTGACCCCCTGCCACAGGCAGGAATGAATGCTGGGTTTACAAGATCCCAGACAGGTGATCATCTAACCTCTTTTTGGTTTTACCCAAGTTAGGGGTGAGGGCCACTTCCCTGGGAAGTTGGTTCCAGATTCTGGCCACCCTAACTGTAAAATATTGCCTCCTGCTCTCTAACCAAAACCTATTCTTCATCAGTTTATTACCAACGTTCCTCATCACCCCAGGTGGTGCTGGGGAGAATAGGGCTCTTCCTATATTTGCTGATGATCTCCCCTGATGAGTTTGAAGGCAGCCACCAGGTCCCCCCTCAGCCTCCTCTTGCTGAGGCTGAACAGATTCAGGACCCTCAGTCTCTCCTCATAGGGCCTGTCCTGCTGCCCTCTCACCAAATAGGTGGCCCGCCTCTTAACTCTCTCCAGGCTGGCCACATTCCTTTTAAAGTGTGGCACCCAGTACTGGACACAGTACTCCAACTGCAGCCTGACCAAAGTTGCATAGAGGGGGAGCATCACCTCTCTGGACTGGCTTGAGATGCATCTTTGGATGCATGACAAGGTATGGCTGGCCTTGCTGGCTGCAGTCTGGCATTGGCAGCTCATGTTCATCTTGGAGTCAATAATGACTCCAAGATCCCATTCTGCCTCTGTGCTTTCAAGAGGGGAACTCCCCAGCCTGTATGTATGCTGTGGATTCCTTCTCCCAAGGTGCAGCACCTTGCATTTATCTATGTTGAACCCCATCCTATTATCATCTGCCTACTTTTGTAGTCTGTCTAAATCTAGTTGCAGCCTCTCTCTCCCTTTGAGTGTGCCCACGTCACTCCACATCTTAGTGTCATCAGCAAACTTGGACAATGTGCTTTCAACCCACTCGTCCAAGTCGCTGATGAAGATGTTAAACAGTGCAGGCCCGACGACTGAGCCCTGGGGGACCCCACTGCTCACATCTCGCCAGGTTGAGCACAACCCATCCACCACTATTCTGGGTGCGCCCAATCAGCCAGTTGTTTACCCAACCAACTGTGTAAGCATCAGTGCCACAGTAGCTTAATTTATTAGTGAGAATGGGGTGAGAGACAGTGTCAAAGGCCTTCTTAAAGTCTAGAAAGACTATATCCATGGTGACACCATCATCCAAGGGTTTAGTTACCTGGTCATAAAAGGCAGTCAGGTTGGTCAGGCAGGACCTGCCTTTGATGAACCCATGCTGGTTGCCCCTGAGCAGGATCTCTCTTGCTGACCCCCCACAGATGTGCTCCTTGATGATTTTCTCCAACGACTGAGGTGAGGCTTATGGGCCTATAGTTACTCGGGTCATCCTTCCTCCCTTACTTAAAAATGGGGACCACATTAGCTAGTTTCCAATCCCCTGGCACCTGGCCAGATGACCATGAATGCTCATACAGTCAGGCCAAGGGCTCCGCGATGACCCCTGCCAGTTCCCTCAACACCCTTGGGTGAAGGACATCTAGACTTGCAGATTTATGTTTTTTCTACATACCTCTAGATGCCAGATGGCTTGTCAACACTGCAATGCTGGGTAGGATGTAGTGTCCCACAGGAGTACGGGGGGCTCCCCAGCATGCTTGGCAGCAGATGGGGAAATGGACCAGAAGGACTTTCAGTCCACTTCCGGGTCCACCGGAGAGTGCGAGGGGGGCCCCTTCGTGCCTTCCCAGCTCGGTGACTGGCATCTTCTGGGTCTGGAGGGGCACCCAGGGTTCCCCCATGGCCAATCATTAAGCCAGGAGAGTTGGGGGGGGGACCCCGTGCACTCCCCAGAGGACCCAGAAGTGGACCAGAAGCATTTCTGGTCCACTTCTGAATTTGCCACCAAGCACATGGGGGCCCCCCACATTCCTGTGGGATGCTCCATCTCCCCCAGAATCACAGCATTCATGAGCCACGCCTAATACCTTGAGGTATGCAGAAAAAACATTTAAAGCTGTGTCTATGGCCAAACTGCTGATTCTCCGAATCAGCATAGAATCTTCGGATTTGAATTTGGCTGAATCAAACTGGGGACAATGATCTGAATCAAGGAATCAAATGACAGTCCCTGATTCAGGCTGAATCCGAATCGAATACAGCCCTTTTCACGCACCCCTATTACCTAGGTAGTCTGTAGGCCTGTGCAAAGTGGTTATAAACTACTGCAAGACCGTTTCAGGCTGGACATAAGGAAGAATTTCTTTACTGTCCGAGCCCCCAAGGTCTAGAACAGTCTGCCAGCGGAGGTGGTTCAAGCGCCTACATTGAACACCTTCAAGAGTAAATTGGATGTTTATTTTGCTGTGATCCTATGACCGCAGCTGACTTCCTGCCCTTCAGGTTGGGGGCTGGACTCGATGATCTCCCGAGGTCCCTTCCAGCCCTAATGTCTATGAAATCTATGAAATCAATTCAGATTCAGCCAATTCGGGGGACAGTAATTCTATTTGGTGATTCGAATCACTGCCCCGAATCAATTCGGCCAAATCTGATTCAGAGATTCAGTTACTGCCAAATCAGATTAATCTCTGAATCACACAGGCCCCATCCCCCACCCACTCTCCCAGCCCCACCTGGCTCCAGCTCTTGGATCAATGAAAGAAAAAAAAAAAAAGCCCCCACTCACTGGCTGCTGCCAGCTGGGGGGGAGATTCCTGCTGCTCCCCACTTCCCCACGCTGTGTGGGGGGATCTGCCACGAGCCTCCCAATCCCCGTCCACTCTCCTACTCCCCACCCCCCATGGCTGCCCCACCTCCCAGCCCTTTAAAAAAAAACAACAACAACAAAAAATGATGGGCTCAGCCTGGTGCCTGGTGGGGGAGGGGGGAGTGATCCTTGCTGTCCCCCACTGCCCTGTACTGTGTGTGGGGGAGGGGCTCTGTCCTGAGCCCTCCAAAGCTGAGGCCACTGCAGAAGCCAGTGAGTGAAGGGCTTTTAGTTTAGTTTTTTTTTAAAGGTCCAGGAGCTGGGCCAGGTGGGGCAGCCTGGGAAAGTAGGCAGGAGTCAGGGGGCTCATGACAGAGCTCCCCACGTGGTGTGGGGCAGTAGGGGGCAGCGGGGATCGCCCCCCCACCTGGAAGCACCTGGTGAGTGGGGGCTTTTTTTAAAACAACTGGGAGCTGTGGGCAGCAGGGCAGTCATGGGGTGGTGCTAGGGCAGCAGGCAGGTGTCTGGCGGGGCTCAGGGGAGCTGGAGAAGCAGGTAGGGGATGGGGCCTAGCAGCGGTCCCCCTGTGGCCCCACCACTGCATCAAGTGGGGACTGTCCAAATTACCAAAACTCTCCAAATCTTTTCCAAATTGATTCAGAGAGCTTTGAATTGATTTGGACCTTTTAATTGGTCCCCTGATTTAATTGGGCCAAATTTCCTCCAATCTGAATCAGCACCCAAAGCATCACACAGCCGTAGTAGTCTGCCATATTTAAAGACAGTAAAGGCTCTAGTCTTCATACCTAAGCAAAAAAAACAAACCTAAGAAAAACCTCTTAATCATCCCTGAATAAGCACCTAGAATGTTTATTCAGTCTTATCTCCCATTGAAAGTGTCAGGAGACTTTGATGAGAAATGACAGAGTAAGGATTTCAAGATAGGGTTCTGCATCACTATAATGTCTGATAGTGAGATACCTTGGTACTGCTGTATAGTTGTACAAACTAAGATTAACAAGGTCTGAATTGCAAGAGTGCTACCCAGCAGTACCTTTAATGGTGATCAGTGGAAATGATCGGCAACCAATGCTTACAGGAATCTGATCCATGCATATGGGCTAAGTACAGACAGTCAAAAAGCCTGAGGCTGAATTAATTCAATCTTCACAGGTTAGTCTAAGCTGCATAGATTGAACTGATAAGCAAATGAACATTCATTTCTGATTCTGGAAATGCAGTCACGTGCCTGCAGTGGCCCCGGCCAGAAGGCTAACCCACCGAACCTAAATCAGTTAAGTCTAATGCTACATCTATCCAGGTTTATCCTACACTACTTTAAGCCATTTTGAAAGCAGTTTATGTGCACTGACCTTCTTTTGTGTTACAGAACTGGTTTCTGATCACTTAAACTGGTTTATGTGTAATTTCTGTCCCTAGCCATGAAGGAAAGAAGAGTTTCACTTTTATTGATGCTAATGATTATTACATAAAGCCTGCTGATATGGCACTTATGCCAGAATTAGGTTATATAATGTTAAACTCAGGCAATAGCTTGCAAACTGTTTCTGGTTCAGCAATGCAAATGTATAAGACAGCTGTTAAAAGTTTTTTTGGATCCAGAAAGAAAATGAATATGTTAAATCCCATAGGAAGAGCATAGGGCATCCAAAGTTTCCCGGACACTTCAAGTAATTCTGATAATTTGCAGAGCTGTAAAATGACTTGTAAAGCTATAAAGCTATATTTTCCAAGTAGTCTGCATTTGAAAAGATGGAGAGAGACATTATCCAATGATGCGTGAGTGATTAAATGAATCGGTTTATACTGGGGTGACCAAATATGGACCACATTTTCTGGCCCCCAAAAATGTGGTTAGAGGAAAGGAGAGGTGGCCTTAGGAACCACAGCAATTAACGCCACCTCTGCCAAATTCCAGCCTGTGATCTGAACAACACAGCTCCACACTACGGACCCACTCCATGGACTCTAGATACGGTCCACAGACTGGCCCCATACCATTTATCTGGTCCCAAGTTGGACAGTACTGGTGTGCATCAGCTAGCTATCTTAGACACTTCCCCATACATTTGTTAGCTCTGTATTAAGAGTAACATGTATATAAAATCAATTTCCTCTTTTCTTTTTCCCCCCAAAACTCCATGAAATCTGGTAGAAGCACTATTAGGGAAATAACATTTATTTTCTGTCCTGAGACCCTGATGGACTGAGAAAACAATGTTCTTCTTAAACTTCTTCAAAACCACACAAAACCTTTACCAACAGACAAAGTCATTCTCTTTATATTAAGATTCTTGTAAACTATAAGAATCATTTAAAAGTCTAATTTTGCCTTGCCCCAGACAGAGCTGTAGAGAAAAAGCACAGGCAAAATATAAACAGTCAAACTACATGCTATTTTCAGCATGATTTCTTATGAGACTAGGTTTAATAGATTAACAAAACCGGACTAAGACCTTCATGGAGAGTGCACAGCTTGCTGAATGAGCATCAAGAATCATAAAGGGAAGGAATTCTTCAGTTTGGAAAAGAATGAGGACTTAACTTATAGAGATGTGGGAAGCAGGGAATGAAACCCTGCTGACTTCAATGAGGAAAGACAGCAGGACTTTACTCAGGGAATTTAATATTTAACACAAGACAGATACACCACCATGGGCTGATAGCAGTAAGAGACCTATGTACATGTATGCACAAGGACTTGCTAGAGAGACTGAAAATTACATTGTATCAAGACAAAGGGTACCAAGTTAGAGTATGGCCATCTATAGTGTAGTGCAAGAAAAATTAGCAAAAGGGTGGTGACATTTCAAGTTAGGTCTATTTTAATGGAGAGCAACATGCTAAACAGCACACATTCATGGCAAGAGGGCAAGCACATGTGGCATGACCCAATCAGCTACCAGAGTGTACAAAACAGTAAGTATTTTTCCAGAACAAGTCAGGAAGTGCTGTTATATGGCATACCACTGTATATTAAAACAAAAAAGTGTTAGATAACAGAGCAAACCAGTTATGCAAATTGTTGTTATAGTATTAAAAGAGAATACAGTATGTTTTCAGAACCTGCAGTGTTTGCACACTGACATACAAATTTACATTTTATACACTGCAGAATAATGCAGCTTAAATTTTATTTTACACTCCAGTTTCCTGCCATATACTGCCTGTGATATAAATTTAGATTTCTTCTGGTCTCCACTGCCCATTTTCACTACCCATATTTTTTTTTCACTATAGTGCAAACTTGTTTTATTTACCATATCATATTTGTAATGTAGTTTTGGTATTTGCATTTAATAAAAGCAAAATTTTAAAAATCCATTTTTTCTGCTGAGGTGTTTCAAAGTTGTTTTGTTAAAGACTTTTCTTTCTATATCACTAAGCACTCCTAACATTTTCAGAGACAGCTCTCCAGAAATAGCTGCAGCAGATAATGTGAAGGCTACTGATTATGATTCAAGAAGGTAAGAAAGAAACACAATTTCTTCTTTACCACCCATTTTCCTCTATGAAAACAGATTTGCAGTAGAGATGTTAAAGGTAGAGGCTGAAAGATTTACAAATGCAATGAAGATGAAATAGCCCATAATGATACTAAAAGAAGGATCTGTTATGTTGGAGAACAAAATGAGCCTGATGATAAATGCTGTACTTAATTCAGTATTGGAAAATTTCATTGGGACGTATTTGCCTTGGATCAGGAAAGTTATAACAGCCCAGTATATTGTGCGTGCTAAGTAAACTGGCTGCTAAGTAAGAACAGGTTAACAGCTTGCATGCTGGCCAAGGGCCACACCGCAAGTTAGGCAGTATAACCCTTAAAGGCACTGGTAACTTCTTAATGCTTAAAGACTGTAAAAAGTATAAAAAAGTCTCTCTATAAAAGGCTTTAAAAACATCTTGAGACAAAACAGCTTTTAGAATTCAATATTGCAAACATAGCACACTGTAGCAGGTTATCCATTTGCACAGAACAGTCTTTATTTCCTTGGAGCAAACTTGCCCCTCAGCACACTACATAACTCATAAGCCATTAAATAAACAAACAATGACATCAACAGTGAAGGATTAAATCACACACTGTGGTCCTTTCCTGGATCCAGAGACAGGGCTCTGACTCAATACTGAACCCTCTGCCTTGCCACTTTCTCCAACCCCTCCTCCCCGGGAGCTGTTAACTTTCTCTAGGCCAGCCAATTATCCCCCTCAGCTGGCCCAGTCCTCCTAGGCAGGCCTGTAATCAGCTTCTCACTCCCTGTAGCTGGGTTCCAGCCCCTGAGACATGCAGCCTACTCTATGGACCTTTATATCTGCACACTTACAGTATGGATTGGGTAGTCCAAATGAAATCATTAAACCAATGCAGCAAGGTGAGTACCATCTATACATAACATAGGGTTTAAGATTCCCTGGGAATAGCTCCTGACACTAATTCAGGAGGTGAACAAAGAATTCTTTAAAGAGTAAGAATCAATGGTGACATATAGGGGGTGCACTGGGGTGCATGTGCACTCCCTGGGAGCGCTGATGCATCCCCTGACTGGCCTCACTCACCACTCAGGCGACGGGCAAGGGGGGCAGGTGGGAGCACCAGTGCCCTCCCCCTGTGAGTGCCAGCCAGGGAGTGAGAGATTGGCCACGGGGGGACTGCCCCCAGTCAGCGAGACTGGTCACTGACTGGTCACTTGGGGCACCTGACTAAGGTGGCACCTGTCACCCATGGTAAGAATCAACTATCTTCAAGACCCCAATCAGATGAAGTGCTGACGCCAAGAGGAGCTGAGAATTCTTCACAACTTTCAAGAGATGTTCAGCAGCTCACAGGGCCCTAAATCAAGGATTCTATTTTATGGGTCAGAAACATACAGGCTGCAGAGACACTATATGTGGCCCATAAAGCCAAAGAACTGGATACTTTCCTGTATCACCACTGTTTCTTCCTGCCCATTGCCTGCCTCCCTCTTCTCCATCAAATTCCCAGCTATAGTGCGGGTGCAGCTTCCAGTGCTGCACCTGGAAGCAGGGCAAGTAGGCAGAAGTAGCAGCAGTCTGGATGCAACTTCCAGCTACCCAGCTCAGTTTCCAACCTGCTAGAAGCTGTATGCATGCTAACAGCTGGGAAGCGGGGGGTGCAGGGAGAAGCAGTGGCAACACAGGCACAGTTTCCCAGCAGTTAGAGTCTGTGCTCATGCCCCAGTCAGGGAATGGGGGGCTGGAAGAAGCTGTGGCAGTACCTGGTGCAGAAAACCACCACCACCACCCCTGACCCTATTCCACCCCCCCCCCCCCCCACTGCTGATGAGCTGCCAAAGCCCCCAACCTGCACTAGCCTGTGGCATATAAAGGCTGCCAACCCCTCTTCTATTCCATGCTCTAAATCTGAATACAGCATTCTATCAGGTCTGACCTTTTCCTCCTGTAATTCTTTTTTTGTCATTGAAAAATATAAGAAGGGTGAAATAGAAAAGGAATAATTTTCTAAGATGCATATAAAATTTCATTTTGCTCACTTGTATAAGAGTTCATCTAACTCACTTCTGCTTGGTAGCCTTAAATGAACAGTTGCTAAACTTGCAATATTTTCTTTTGGTTTAAAGCTATAATTATTTATATTAAAATAATATCTAAAGGACCCAGGTCAAGATCAAGCTTCAGTTGTGCAAACTCCTGTATAAACTTATACAAAGACATTTTCCATGCCAAGAAGAGCTAACACTTTAATATTCATGTAACTAAAAAAAAATCCCCCAAACCAAAAAGAAAAAACATGCATATTGCCTGTGCTTTCCTAGTTTCAGCCTGGGCCAAAAGCAGACATACTAAACAAAACAAAACAACTTTTTATGTGGTCTTTACAGCTAGGACAAAACCAATTCTGAGTCTGATTTCATAAGATTTGGAGTCCATTTTCCTAAACCTAGAGACTAGAACTCTATAAATGAGCAACCAACACTTCCGGTACTTGTTCAGATTTTAACCTCTGCATCTTTGACTTTGTCATCCCCCACATTTCCCATACCTTAGATACCTTCATTATCTCCCTGTCTTTTCAGGACTTAAAAAAATCTGCCCTAAAAAAAATCTCTCTTCTGGAACTTATTTCTTCAGTGTCTTCATCTCCTACCAGTGTCCCAGCTACAATGCTGGTTCTTCTCCAACAACTGATTGTTTACATTTATCTTTAACCTTAGTTTCTTTACTAGCTCTGATGCACTTCAGTTAAATAAATGCAATATTCAGTAAAGTATAAAAGTTCTATGAGGGTGTTTCAGAAAGTAACAGCAATTTTGAAGTAAAACGATTTTGCTTGCAATAAACAGAAAACTCCACAGTAGGAGAGAACACTGAAGTCAAACGCATCTGCTGTTTAAAACTACATAAGTAAGCAATGCCCACAGATTGTTGCACACAAAATAGTTTTATTTCCAAACTGGTGGTACTTTCTGAAACACCTTTGTATACATGTAGCACAAACTGACAAGTAGATTTCAGAGTTCATTTTTTATATTTTTAAGAAAAACAGTGCCATACACATTAGAGTGTCTATATTTTTCATGACAAGATTTATTATTTATTTGGCTTTTTAAAAAAATCTAAAATGCTATGTAGTGGCATTCAGACCAGGCATTATGCTTGCTATTTGAAATAATTTTTTCTTAAGACGTTGCCATTTTAAAAAAGGAATTGGTGCAATATTCTATTTTGAGATCTATTTAGTTTTCCAAAAAGTAAGGATAAATATATCCATGCTTCTAACTTTGGAATGTCCTAATCTTTCTATAATGGCACCCTGAAAGCTGCAGTTGCCTGTAGCAACATCGGGTCATTGTATACATGAGATTTTAAAAATGCTGCTTTCTCTTTTACGTAAATTGAAGAAGTGAGAGACAGCAACTTGTTCTACCAGAAAAATATGACATTTTATGCAAGATGCAGCATGAACTAATAAAATGTGGCTGTCAGATGAATGTTTTGCTAGATGGGCTGTCTTATAAGCTGAATGTCAGACTTGATGGTTGTAGTGTGTCTTTGTCAGCATGTACTAAATGACTATCTCTTTTGTTGGTAAGTGAATTTACTGCTGATAAAAGATGTTGGGCTACCTGTCATTCACACATTGGAGCATACTAGCATAGGCAGTGGCACACATGATCTCTGTAGTGCACGGGCTTAAGACACTACCAGTGACCTTCCATACAGTTCACAGAAATCTTGGTCAGTGAGAGCAGTTTGGGATGAGAAATGGAGAGTAAACTATTGCTTTTCTTTTAAAGAAAGGGTAATAAAAGCAGAAGACGGGATGTCATACATTATTCCAACAATGTATTCCACGCCTGATCCAGAAGTCCCACCTCTGAAGTGGAAGAATAATTTGGTCCCTATGTTCATTTACTTCTTGGACTCTGATGAGGCTGGTAACTAAGAAGCCAATGATTATTACCCAGATGGCTTTTGTAATATATGGACTCCTATTTATTAGGAAGTAGACTGGCAATACAACTTCTTTTCACTTTTTCATGGCTTTCAGATGTTACATCTAACTTTTGACTGATATCGGCTGGGAGCGAATTTAGGAAGCAATGCCTCGGAACTGAAAGGCGCTAACTTCCATAATACCAAACTCCCAAATATACATTCCCTTAAAAGTAAGAGGCTATGTTTTGATGAAATCACATTCTCAAAGATAATATTACTGTGTCTTGCTTCACAATTGAGTATCAATGCAGGCAATTAGGGAGGAAAAAAAATCAAATAGTACTTATGTGCATTATCCCATGCTATTTAAGCACTAAGATGAGCTAAATAAAATAACTGGTGAATTTTATGCCTCAACTTAGTGGCCTGCACTAACTTCTGGATTCATTAGCATAAAGAGACTTTTATTACCTCATGTGTTAGAATAAATATATGCTAATTTCTGGGACATCTATACAAGTAGGATCCTTTTTCTTTCTGAGAAAAAACAGAAAATCAAGGGCAATTATTTTGGTTTTGTGCTAAAGTAATTCTATTCTACTCTACAAAATGTCAAAAGTGATGCAGGATGGAGAATGGTGCACCTTTAACAGGAAGGAGAGGTGGAAGTTCAAATAAACTGTCTTTGCTATTAAGCCTGTCTTTCCCTACTGTATCATTCCAACTCTATCTTTACATGGCATCACATGTCCTTTTTGAAGTACCTGTTTTTATCTGAAAATGTCTGTCAATAAAGCTGTCACCAGAAAGGCTGGAGGTCTGTATAGGATCACTGTGTTATAAATCAGTGAGACCCTGTTTCCCATTAAAATGAATTAGATGCATGAAATTGATTTTCCAAGTCTGGCCTGAGGATCTGCTTTGGCAGGTTCTGCTTTTCACTGCTAAAGCAATCTATAAGACACAATAGATGGGACTTATACTCTGCCATCTCAGATCAATTTAACTTGTGCTTTAGCAGCAAAGGTTCAAAACTCATCATGGATTGAAACAGTCCCTAATGAATATGACACAACCTTTCTTTTAACAATGTGGGACCTACAATGTTTGCAACAATTTTCAGTCACTTAAAATAGAACTTTTAAGCACTATTCAAAAATATAATTGTGCTCCCATTTGGGTAAGTATGCAAAAGAAAATGAATCTTAAAGACAGAATACTGACAATAGATTGGTAAAGTGAAGGGAAGTGGTGCTCGCTTCTACCCTGGGGGTCTTCAAAAGGAGGCTAGATAGACACCTTGCTGGGGTTGTTTGACCCCAGTACTCTTTCCTGCCCATGACAGGGGGTTGGACTTGATGATCTGCTCAGGTCCCTTCCAACTCTACCAGCTATGAAACTGTGAAAGTAAATTACCACTTTATATGAATCAGTTTTGACTTTTTAGATTCTTCGCATGTGAAGTAATGGTCAGCTATTGATACTGCAAACAGACCACTAGTATTTAAGGGCACTTTTACATATGCTTTGTCTGACACGTTCTATTCAGAATGCTGCAGCGTGCTGCAGTGTTATGCATTCAGCATCCTGCGTTTCAAAATGATGGCGGGGGCACTTTAACCAAAGACCCAGAGCAGTGTACAGGCATGTCTCTTGAATAACTCATGAAACATTTTTTTAAAATTCCTAAGCCATTTTTATCTTGATTCACCACTACTTGTTGGCTACTTTAGAAATTCATTTTTGATATTAGGCACACTACTTTATTGCTATTAAAAGGAGATGATGAATTAGCTTCATTTGAAGGTTATCAATGGGAAAGACACAGTAAAGTCCACTGCCTAATACAGACTGTCCCTAGCACATACTATAGCTTTTCACCTCATCCGGGAATGTCAGACTATATTTGTCAGTCACTGGCTTCAATCCGGTACTCTACAATTTGCAAGCAAGGGGTATGTTCCTTTTTTCATGTTCTTGTAATAAAGAATTTAACAGAATTCACAGTTTGGTTGGAATCTGAAAGGTTGTGCTGTACACACTTCTGCTATGGCCTCAAACCTGCAACCCCTGGGCTATCAACTGTGCACCTTAGCACCCATGCCACCCCAACTCCCAAGGGGTATGTGAATTACACAGGGGTGTGCTGTGTGCAGAAAACACTGTCTACAGGGAACACTGTCTTACAGCTTTTCATTTCCAATTCACAAAATGACATTTCCCATTAGACAACCCAAATGTTAAAAAAAAATCCTTTGTTATCATCTGCAGATTCAGCATATTGCACAGATCAGTAACAAGAGATACACAAATAATCAGTTTTTGATTTAGTTCTCAAAATGAAGAACTGTGGGAAAATAGTTTTTTTAATTTTGGAGAATGAAACAGAAAAAATATTTTGACCCAGCCGAGAGCATTTGACTTGACCAAAATAAAATATTCTGTTTCCACTTAAGGTTATTTAACCTTTTTTGTTTAATCTTTTTTTCAGGTCAATTTTTAAATGAAAAGTATTGCTTACAAACAAAAAGTTTAAAATTTCATTTCAAAATGTTCCTCATGGCCCACCCCACATTTTAAACCAAAAACTATTCATTAACCTTGACCTGAAATCACAAATATTTTTTGACTTCCTGGAACACTGTTTTTCATTGAATGTACTATTTGCCAAAAAAATCACCCAGCTGTGTTTGAATCATCCATACTTTCACTCTAATTAGTATTCTTCATTTCTCCAATGGGCATGAGTTGGGCTTGAATTAGGAGTTAGGCCTCCTCACTTTGTTATCAGGCACAGTCCTCCTGCAAATATGTAGGTGAGCGCAGTCCTAAGGCAAATTAAATAACATGTCTAAAGCTTCATATAAGGAAGCAATAAGGGATAGAAGCAGCTGTATGGGCTATTCCTGCTCTTTGTCGATAAACTTTATTGTTTTTTAGCTCAATTTTCAGATCTTGAAAAAGGAGGAGGAAGTTCAATCTGAGTTTCTTAGGCTTTTGTGTTCTAAGATCAGCTCAGACAGTAACTGATAATGTAGCTTGGTGGAAAGTATGTAATCTTTGCCTCAGCTTGCTTATCTACAAAGTGAAGCTATCTACCTGCTTCAGGAGGCTATCATCACAATCAAATAATGAATGCAAAGTGAAGTGTATTTAGGTTATGATTCTAGCCTGACCAGTTTCTTGCCTCTGGAGGAGTGAATCACATTCACCTTGGAGTATTCACTGTCCTGCTGCCCTCTAGTCTACCGTCCCATTGATCTAGCTCCCTCTTCGTTCCGTTCCTTCCCATCTTTTGGAAACCAAAGTGCTGTTAGTGAAATAACACTGGGTAAATACTACAGCAGCACAGAAAATTAACTTCTGATACAAACTAATTCAATTGGCTGGAGCAAAGAGATTCCAGCACCCCCCCTTCTCTTTTTAGAAAATTTTTTTGTGGGATCAGAAACACTTCAACTGGGAAACAAGATAAGTCATTCAGTCAGGTTAGTGTGTTTTCCACTAAGTTGTCATTATCTGCTTGGCTCCCACTGTTCAGTTCTTCCAACTGCCGGCACAAGCAGATGCTCTTTAATATACTGGATTCCAGTGTATGATGTGAATTCACTGGATTCCAATGTATGATTTACTGGGCTGCATGGCAACCCACGCACTATGGCTCTTCCTCTGCACGTGGCATGGGTGCAGCTATTAGGGAAGAATTATGAACATCACAAAAAAACCTGAAATAAAGTGGATTTTTTTAAAATAAAAAAATGTAAATAGTATTGTTTCCTGCTTCCTATTTTCTTTGAAGGATTCATACTCAGACATCTGCAACCCAAAAATGAAAACATAGCTACTGTATTTCCATTTATGGTCTGCAACTTTTAAAATACGAGTTCCATAAAATATATGGGATGATGCAAATAGAAAAGGATAATTAAGACAGAATTTCAGTCTCTTGACAGTTCTACTTAACAACTAAGATCTCCTTATAGACCTAACCTGTGATCACATATATGATACTTACTGCAATGCACAGACTGCAGTAAATTCAACCCATGTGAAGATAACAACAAAAAACACAAACCCAATTTTTCATTGATATGGCACCATAGCCAGGAATTATGATATACAGATGTTGCAGTAAAAATGTAAGAAACTGTCAATAAAAAGACAATCCTAGAACAGAACCAAAGAGAAGAGTCCTATCCAACTATAATTGCAGATATTTAAACATTTCCATGTAGGAAATTTCTTATAATTTTCAAAACAGACAACATTCTGCAGAAATTATAGAATTAACACAGAAAGATTTTCTTTCTGTAGTATCTTTCTAAACTACTGTTACCATCAATGATTTTTCCATGATTATGTTCCCAAATAAATTGCAGTGTAAAAGAATAACCTACAGAAAGGAGATTGCATTCTTTTGAATTAAGTTGGAATTTGTAAGGGTAGGTGGCACGAGGTGAAATTTTTGTTCAAATAACATCGATCATAATTTTCCCGCTAACCTCAAAGGTGCTAGAAGTTAACCTACTGTTTAGACTCATCCTTAAAACATTGGGAAAAGAAGAGGTAGCACAAAACCTGGTTGAGTGAGAACAGCAAGATGACAGAGAAGAAAAGAATAGGACTAGAGAGAGCCAGACTGAAAAGAAAATTGAGCATGTCATCAATCTGTCTCCTGAATCTCTATAGAAAATAAAAAAGATAGATATACATGGAATTATGGCATTAGGGCATATGCTACCTTAAGTTATCTCTTGTGGTTTAGGATGTCACAAGAATTGATAATAGAATTGTGGTCCCATAATTCACAGTTGCCTATTATTGTACTGCCTATTATTCTGTAGGAGGTTTTTTCTGTATATCTTGATACGCATCTTTAACTTCTGCTTTAAGGAATGCAGGCTGTAATTAAAATCTGTAAATTCTGGTGAGCTGGATTATCTGGTGATGTAAATCAGCAGAGCTCCAATGACTTCAGTGAAGTTACCCTGATTTACACCAGCTGAAAAATAGCTGGAATTTTTTTTGTGATACAAGTTATTTCCTAACATACTTCTATATAACAGTGAAAACCTCCCTTGCAAATAGCTGCAATCCAAGTGTCTAGAATCAGCAACCATGGTTCCTGGATATCAACTAAATATTTATGCTGATAAATGTCCAACATAGTAGGTACATCTACTGCAGAGTTGACTAATTAGCTCCTCTGCAAACCATCACTGTCTATACATGTGCCAGTATTTGGGTACAGTAAATTAACTCTGCTTTGGGATAGTACTCTTGGATAGTACTATCCTACAGCAGAGTAATTACATGTGCTGAAATGCACGGGTAGACAGTGACAGAGGCTAGAAAGGGCATGAGGGTGCTGAAGTGTGGGGTCTGCCTACTGCCTAGACCCACATTAACATCCTTGTGCCCTAGCCAACCCCTTCACCAACTGATGCCACCACCCAGAGCCTGGGGCTAACCCCCTGAACCACCTGCTAGCCTGGGGTGGGCAGTTGAGCACAGGAGACTGTCTGGGTACACCATTTACATGATTGAGGAGCATTGGACTTTATGGTGGGGCTTTAAGGAGACCCTCAAATAGTCAAGTTGTATGGAAATGGGGGGTCACAGCAGGAGGGCAGAGGTGCAATGTGCAAACTTAAGGCAAGTCTTCTGTGGCAAGCCTGCAAGGATGGGAACAGGTATGACCCTGAATTTCCCAAGTGCATGCTTGAGGCCTGTCCTTCCTCCAGGATTTCAGGGAGAGCTGGGCATGAAGGTAAACATTTTGCCCAAGGGGCAGAAACTTGGAAGTTTAATGAGACAGCTCATTTATTTTCCCATCAGGGGCCACCCATGCGCCCTCAGTTGGCTGTCTGCTGCGCATCAGGAGGGGCCTGGGCTCTTCCCGGGGATGACTTCCAGTTATTGGCCTTACAGCTGAATCCAAGTGTAATAACTGGTTTTCAGTTTATTTCTTTAAGTTAAAGAAATAATCATCTTTTGTTGTTATATCGTGTTATACTGTTGGGTGGACCAAAGTGGCACACACCAAATGGGGGACATGGTACCAATTCGGGAATGGACTGAAGCGATGCGCTCACAGACTGAAGCGGTGTGCTACACTTTAAAGGAAATATTGATTACAATGTACCTGTTATCTGAGAAACATTTGGGTAACACAAAGTTTGCGTGAGTAAGGAAACAAAATTTGTACAACCAGGTAATATAAATGCAATTATAGATAAAGTTTCAAATAAAACTACACTGAAATTTGTAGGAGTTTTACATGAATGTTCTTGAAATTTAAATATAAATTTATTCACAGAGCTAGTAACATGATTGTTGCTAGATGCTGCACTTTAATAATTCATTATTGTAAACTGTAGTTCCAGTCCTAAACATTTTGGTTGCTAATTTGCTGCCTAGTCATAAGGCTAATCAAAGTCAGTAGAGGAAGTCCTACTCCTACTGGCTACCACTATGTACTAACTGGAATTTTCCATCTATGAAAAAAATTTCCATTTCTGGAAAATATTTTCATTCCAAATTGGAACAATGTATTGGATATGTGAAATTTGCCTTGTTTCAGAAAAATGTATAGACCACATGTTCAGATGTGTGGGTATTTTCATAAATGTATTATTCATTACCCAACAGCCCAAGTGAGGAAACTAATTTAAAGCTCCATCACTTTAATTCTTGCATCTAAAAGGATTAATCTAACAGTTACAGTATTTTTTTTTATTAAAAAAAAAGTTACATTCTTCACTTTTCTTCATTCCAATGAAAGCTGCCAACAAAGAAATAAATCTTGGTCTTCAGCTTAAAACAATATTAATTTATTAAGGATCCTCCCCAGCATTTGGCTTCTAACAAAGAAAAACAGTAAAAGGGTGTCTCCATTTACCTAAGAATTCTTTGCAAGGGGACGCATTCCTGGCAGTGTGTGTTGGGTGGTCAGAGAAGCGTTGGAAACATAGCGTGTAGACTCAGCACTGATATCTCTTTTCTGATACATTTTCTCCCAAGATAATCTCAAGGCTCATAAATGTTTTCATTTATGATATTTACATTACATTAATGCCCAGTGCACCAAAAGTAAAAAAGATCCATTGTTAATGAAAATGCTTGTTAATGAAAAGATCATGGATTAACCTGAGACTCATAAATTGGGTACACAGAAATCTGTTAGTAGTGTAACTCATGTCAGCCGAAGAATAAACCCCTGTGTGATGGTAAAATTAGGTGAAAAAACTGACCTACATTCCTATAAATACAAATACACAAATACTAATCATTTTACTTTATGTTAAAATTATATTTTATGTCATTACTGACATTACTAATATAAGTTAAATTATTAACCTATTGGCCCAAGTTACTCTCTGGTCAAAATCCATGAGAGCCCTATGCAAAGCAACAGAGGTCTCTTGGGATAAATCTATACACAAATCACTAATTAATGGCATTGCTGCTGTGTATAGGACACGTGCTAAAGTTTTAAACAGCTAACAAAAAACATCAGTGAAAGGTAAGTATAATTATGACAAATGACCTGCTAGCTGCTTTGCTTTCCAGATTTTAAGTTTTATATAGCTAATCTGTTGTGATACAAAAGATATAGCTGAATACCAGAAGAGCTGTTCTTTACTGTCCTACTAGAAAAGCTATTCTTTATTTCCTCTTCTGCAAATTGTTTCCTTCTTGCCTCCAGACACTGGGCAAGCAGGCAACATGCAGACTGTTCTAAAACTGGTTTTAAACCTCCTCAGACTCAAGGCACTGTTTGATAGACTCAAGGTACCCTTGAAAAATGCCAGCTCCTAGCTGTCACTCATTTTTTGACTACAGAAAAATAATTAAGCAATTCTTCTGTTGCAAAGAACTCAGAAGGACCACAATAGGGCAGAATGGTTTTGATACTGTGAATTCCTCTTTGAAATCTTGAGAAACATGTGCAAGTGTTTGCATACCTAACAGTGTTAATATTATGCAGCATCCCACAGCACCCTTAAAAGGACCTCATGGCATTCCAACATGCCATGTCACTCTGGTAAATGATAGCTCTAAACACTTCAGTGCTGCCAAAATACCTCCATTTTGATCTTCAACATGCCTTCTCCTTCTGGGCCTCTGCTCTTTCGCCTTTTCATTTGTGCAGAAATTGCCAGGTCTGCCACATTCTATAGATGCTGATGTGCAAAAAATGATGAGATAGCCAAGTTCATTTACACTCTTGCTTGCATTCAGGTTCAGAGGACAAATGTACGTAGCTGAAAGACCAGCACTACGTGGTCCTTAAAAAAGTCAGTTTCTGAGACAAAATGAACAAACTGGAAACAGATGCTTAAATTAGAAATAACATGAGGGGGAGGAGAATGAAGAGAGGCAACAGCTTCTCTTATGATCACTTTCCCTGCATTTGGAAAGGGAATGTTTCTACTTAACTCTATTACTCCAGTTCTCTGAATCACCTGATAGAGTGTAATTGTAATTGCAGCAGCTGTCAAATTACTGCATACCAGTACCATGACAATGCATTCATTTAGCATGGTATGTCATCTTTTTTTGCAACAGATAATAGCATGCTAACAGGTGAGATAACATGTTGTTAATCACCTGTTGTGTTACTTTCCTGTGTGTAACAGAATCTCCAGAAAGTTGCTGTTACATAATTAAATACTTCTTTACATTTTCTTGACTAAGTTGGCTTCTAAGGACAAAGGGAAATGATAGTATTAGGTCTCCATTAGCAGCTGAAGGAGAAAATATCTTCAAGACAATGCAATCCCAAACTGATTGGCTTTTTATAGAATCAGAGAAAATGAGGGTTGAAGGGACCTAAGGATGTCATCTAGTTCAACCCCCATCACTTGAAAGCAAGACCATCCCCATCAAAGCTTTGTCAAGCTGGGTCTGAGAAGCTCCCAAGGATGGAGATTCCACCACCTCGTGGGGTAACCTGTTCCTGTGCTTTACTGCCCTCCTAGTGAGAAAATGTTTCCTTATAAAGTTTTTTTTATTGATATCTTAGACAGTAAATGACTGATGAGTACAGAACTATTTTTCCTCATAAAGGCTTTTCAATTTGCAACTAGAAAACAGATAAGTTATGAAAGAGAAAGAATAACAAATTACAAAGGAATGAACTGCTATATATGTCAGTGGTTACAGAACATAGTTTGAAAAAAAATTACAACATGTTTAAATGGCTAAGAGAAAGCCTTAGTCTCCAAATGAAAGATGAAGAATGTAACGAGTTAACAACATATACCAGGAGTATGCAGTCCTACAGATGGGTCATCTCACATAGCAATACCTATTTATTTGGATACCATCTTCACTATCAGGTGGTATAAGCACTATGGGAAATTCTGCAGTGTTCACTGCCCAAACTATAGCTTCCACTCTGATGAAAGAGATTTCCTTCTGGCAATGTCCAGAGTCCTAAAAGCCTAAACATGATGGGTGTCTTTACATGTGCTCTGGGAGTGGGAGGGAAGTTTTAATTCAAGTGGCTCTCACAAGCCCTCCCCCAGCACCAATCTGAAGTGCAGTGATGCTGAATACATGAGATGCCAAGGATGCATTGGGCCTGCTCTGACGAGCTGTAATTACAGTGCACCAGGGCAGGTGTTCCACATGTCTGCAGGCAACTGATGATACAACTTTGTTATGATGACATCAAACGATAGTCCAGGTACATGTTGTATAGGGCCAGATTCTCAGACCAAAACTGAAGCCACAGGAAATTGGCCCTTTAGTTTCCCTGTTTTGCACCAGGATGTCAATGCCAGTGCAAAGCCTGACCCCAACATTGTAATGTTTCCTCAGCATAAGGGTAGATACGATAAGGGGTTCTAGATTCAGAAGGATACAGTATTTCAAAGAGGAGGAGGGAAAGGAATACAGTAAAGTAAAGAAGTTCTGCTGTGCCCATTTCCCTCCTGGTGTAAGTTCTGCCAACTTAAAGGTGTAACCTACACCTGAGAAGGCTGAGCATCAGGTATTCTTTTTTTATTTATTTTCTGAGCTCTGACTCAAAAGCTCAACTTTTCAAGAAGCAGAGAATAAAGCTTACCAGGCCCCACTGAGCTTAGTGGCCATACTCTTCCTGACTTCAATGGGAATTGAATGTCTGTCATGTTCCACCTAGTCAGGGTCCTTCTTTTCCTCTGACATTGATTCTGAATTATTTAACCCCGTCAGCACCGTTCGAAGGCTATCCTGCTACTCTAATGTGAAGATTAGAGCCAAAGCGGTCCCAAGCCCCATAGAGAACTCCCTGGAAACCAGGGAGTAAATGATTAAATCCATGGAAACAATCTTTTTTCAAGCTTTGTTCTTTCTGGCCCTTGCTCCACTAACCAGGATCTTACTATGGCTTTTACCTGTTTAATTTCAACTGTTAAATTGGAAACATATGATATGCCGTTCAATTTACCTATATTATTACTGAATAGTACAAAATAGAAATGGTTCAGCTGCTGGAAAGAACCCAAGAAAAACAAGTGCTGGAAAGCAGGAAGCCATAGAAAGTTCAAATACAAAAGTCTCAAAAAGATTTTAGGATCCTTCAGGGTCCTTGAATGCTCAGTATATAAATAAGTTATATACTCCCATTGCAGAAGAGGTAGCAGATTGCCAAAGTTAGCAGTCTAGCTAGCTACACGTAACTTGGCAAATGAATCTGAGATGCATACAGGTACACACACACAATTAAGATACACAGTCATCTTTATGTACTAAGGTAGAAAGTTATTTAATTTGCACAGGCTAGCTAAGATCAAGGTCTTCTGCAAAGCTATCCACTAATAAGCAGATTAAACTACACACTGCAACATAGGGACAAAGAAAAATATTACTTTAGGTTAAATTACATTTTTAGTAATTTAAGGAATTAACTGAAAGAGCAAATCTTTGGCAGAGTTGGTATTTGCTATTTCTTTCTCCTTCCACTTTTGTTTTACAATTTCCATTTTCTTTCTTTTTTTTTTCATGTCTTCTCTTCCTTTACTCATATTATGCCAGTTTTTCACTGTTAATTGCCAAAAAATCTAAGTACAAGACAAACCCTGCCCAACTCATCCAAAGAAACCAAAACCAGCTGATCCAACAACAGTAATCTTCTCACTTAAGCCAACAAAATCATTGCACGCAGCTGCACTGAAATCCTCTTCTGCTTAGAAAAAGGAATAAAAGGCATAGAATAATACTGCATGTAGCGGCAAAGTAAATAATATGCTGGGTGAATAAAATACATAATGGCTTTGAGTGGCATATTGTATGTAGCCAAAAAGTATCAAAAGATCTCTGAAGCTCACTGTTGCTTTCCAGCTAATCAGCTAATGGCATTTTCTTCTCTCTCAAGGGAGAAATACAATACATCATGCACACGGACTCCTTCTCTCTTTCTTCTTTGAACTGTGTAAAGTGAACGTCTGATGAGAAAGGCCTTAAGATTCTCCAACACCTTTCTCCATTTAGTAGCATTTCAGGAAAGAAGGAGCCCAGACAGCTTCTCTAGCTTGATTCTCCATGTTAATTACTTCATCACACTGACCAATACCATTCGGTCTTAGCTTGGACTGAGGAAGGAAGATCATTGTCTTATCCGATAAACAGCCTTCTAAATCAGGGGAGAAACTTAGTTGTCAATTGGTAACTCAGAATGGCTTCTAGCATAGGCTGGGGTACAACAACTGAAAAGCATTTTTCTATGGATCCCCTCCTTCCACAGGTCTTATATTTCATATAACTACAGCCTTGTATAACTGCAGCCTATAAGGCTCTTCTTGTGGGCCCCCAGATCTGTGTATGCATGTGTTGGGATGGAAGCCATTAACCTCCCATGGCAAAACCTGTTCCAATCCAGATTCCTGCTGGTTTCTGAGAAGTCTCCAAAAAATCTCAAATGTTATTGTGGCTGCCAACTGAACCGCCCCCCCCCCAGCAATATGTTCCTGAAAACTTAACTTCATATATGCACAAAAGAGTCTGTAGTCCATTAATAATACTACTGTGCTTGCTTAAAAACCTGTAACACCTTCCCCAATCTCTGAGAGACCATTTTGTCCTCTATAAATAGGAAAAAATGTCACTGCCGAGAGAACAGGCCCAATGAACTGTAAATCAGCAAAGCTGCTGGTTACAATTTGAACTTTGCTATCTGAACTCACTGCTCTTGTCTTTCTTATTTGATCAGTGGACGTTTACTATATTTTTTCTCCCACACATAGGTACCAAACCATTGATGTTCAAACTGAAAACAAAGTAGGGGAAGGGAATGGCATCATAGTGATGAGATCCTTTGTCACCAGTCATGAAAAAATCCTAAGGTCAGTGGGTGCTTGAACACATGACACCATTAACATGTACATGTGATGAAAATATCACTTTGTGTAGCTTAAAGGCATCACAGTGTACACATGCAAGACTTTTGGGGGTTTTAAATAACTTTGCATCATTGCAAACTAAATTACACACAGATGTAGTTTAGTCTGCAGTGTTGCAGCTGTCAGCTTACCCCCTGTCCACAGGAGAAGCAGCAAGCTCCATGGAAAAAAGAGATCAGGCCCCTCTGCCTTCCTCAGGCTCCTGCGGCCAGCAGGACACCTGGGGCTGCCTGGGAACAGGCTGGCTTGCCCCTGGAGCAGCACGTGCAGGAGGGCAGGCAGGGTTTGCTGGCAGCAAGAGAAGGTGTTGGGAACAGTGCACTGTGCTCTGGAAGCCCAGGCAGCCTACTAGCTGGCCAGGTGCTGCCCCAGCTTGGAGGTGCCTGATGCAACACTTCCCTGAGCCCACCCAGCCTTCCAGCACTCTGTGCATTGTCGCTATCGCCTTCTGGGGCCACCAGCAAACCTACCTGCCCTCATGATGCCTTCTTGCACTGCCTCAGAGCAAGCCAGCCCATTCCTGGGCAGCCCCTGGCATCCTGCCAGCCACAAGACCCTGCTTTCCAGCAGAAGCAGTAAGGGGTCCAATCCTTACTGTTGCAGAGCCTCCCCATCCCCTCGACCCCCACCTTCCTATGGCTGGGGTGTGAGCTGCTGGTGACCTAAGGGCGGCCCCAATCCTTCCCTCCACAGTGGTGGCACCTGCTGGGGCCACCTGGGTGGGCTGTTAGCAGGTTGGGTGTTGCTCCAGCTCAGAGGCAGCACCCAGCTCAATCCAACTGTTCCCCAAGCCTGCCCACTGGAAGCCTACAGGGTGCTCCTTCGCGGACAGGCTCAGGGAAGAGTTGGATTGAACTGGGTGCTGCCTCCGAGCTGGAGCAGCACCCGGCCTGCTAGCAGCCCACCCAGGTGATCCCAGGGGTGCTGCCACCATAAGGGAAGGACTGGGGCCCCTTGCAGCTCAGGAGCCACTCAGTCCACTGGCAGCTTGCCCCCAGCCCCCAGCTGTGGGCAGGCTCCAGTTCTGACAAAAAAAAAAAAAAAGTGACAGAAAATTTAAATGATTTAGTCCTCCATTTTTTTACTTTTGCCTGCAGAGCTCAATAAACTGTTTTAGTGCCTTTCTGTGAGTGCAAGGGGGAGCAGGGGCACTGTTTCAGCACCAATGCTCTGGGCATCTTGGAAGAGGCTCGGCTTTTCCCAGCATCAGATATGGCCCTGAGAGAGTGGTTAGGGAGGCGTGAATGAGGCATATTTATGTTCTGATAGAATGGGAGAAGGTTTTATTCTATTTTATTTTATTCAAATAAATGGTTTTATTCTATGCCCCACCTTTTCAATTATGGGGCACAGAGTAAAACCTTGAGGATTTAACCCTCATTATGTGTACAAGTACCCAGTGCATATATCACTGGCAGCCTGAGTACTTTTTTCAGAATATAAAAAGAGATGGTAAAAGGGGAAGGAGGCTTGAAGGATGGAGCTAACACAAAAATACAGAAATGTTTCTGACAAACTCAAGTCTAATTAATTGAAAATATAGCAAAATGATTCCTCAGTGGAAATGATAGACTGGAATACCATTCATTGGGGCATGTACAGGGATGAAATTTAGACCAGTCTCCAGAAGGCAGTCACCAGACCCAACCTGCTGCTCTCCCTCTATCTCCCACAACCCCTGGGGAACTGGTGGCTACTCCAGGCCATCCCCATGGTCATAGTCCTTTTCCAGGTTGTTTTGGCAGAGCACCCCGGGGGCGGGGCTGGTGTATGGATGGAGGGATGTGGAGGGCCACTGAATCACGCCACCCTGACCACTCTTAGTGCACGGCTCCAGGCAGCTGATTGCTCAAGAGGCTCCTTTCTTTCAGCACTGGGCAGAGTAGTCAGCCCCTTCCCTCTTCCTCCCTTCCTGGAGTGCAGCTGAAGCACCAGCCCCTGCCCCTGGCTCTGGCCTTGGGTGGTTAGCAGGCCATCTCCCATTCTGTCAGAACATAAATATGCCTCATTCACACCTCCCACACCTACCTCTCAGGGCCATATCTGATGCTGGGGAAAGCCGAGCCTATTCCAAGATCCCCAGAGCATTCATAGTTTCATAGTTAGTAGGGTCGGAAGGGATCTGAGCAGATCATCAAGTCCGACCCCCTGCCATGGCAGGAAAGAGTACTGGGGTCAAACGGCCCCAGCAAGATGTTCATCTAGTCTCCTCTTAAAGACCCCCAGGGTAGGAGCCAGCACCACTTCTCTTGGAAGTTGGTTCCAGATCCTAGCCGCCCTGACCGTGAAGTAGCGCCACCTGATATCTAACCTAAACCTACCCTCTGCCAGCTTGGGACCGTTATTCCTGGTCACTCCTGGAAGTGCTCGGGGGAACAGGGACTCCCCCAGTGCCTGCTGGTCCCCTCTGACTAGTTTATAACAGGCCACAAGATCCCCCCTCAGCCTTCTCTTCTGGAGGCTGAACAAGTTCAGGTCCCATAGCCTCTCCTCGTAGGGCCTGCCCTGCTGCCCCCGGATCATACGGGTGGCCCACTGTGTAAATGTATATGAGCTATTAGAAAAGATAAGAATGATACCCATGTTGTGGGCTGACAACATTTTGACCAACAGAAATACTGAAAAATATCTTTGACTAAAGCCAACCAACTAGAAGACCCTTTCTGTTGATGCTGATGTGCTGGTTAAGTGCAAAGTTTAATGTGTACAACTCTCACATAGCCCTAACAAGTTGTTTACATTTATAACAAATAATCTGACGGATAGTACTATTTGACAATGACTTCAGTTTAAACTGGATTAGGCCACAAAAGCTCAATGACTTGCTCATGCTCAGAACTGAAGTACAGGTTTACTAACAATTACAGTTGAGAAATAGAAAACATGCACTAGTGATGAAACTTTAAATGAAAAAATATCAAATTATTATTGGTGCCATAAAAACCAAAACACTTTTTGTTCCATTACTGCAGAGGAATGTAACTGCAAATACATCCGGGTCTGGGTTTTTTAAATTATATATCTCTGTTTCTTCTCCATTGTTTTGTCTTTCTCTAAACTATAATCTTAAACAAATCTGTTCTGTTTGCTTGTACATACATTTATTGTCACTGTTATCCTTAGGTTTCTAAGTTATTTTCATAGATCAGGTATTAACACAGTATTGTTTACTTCTCAAATTCAGATTTACTTCCCAAATCTTTAGCTGTTGCAAATGAGTAAAGCCCCACTGATGTCAATGAAAACATACTAATTTATACCAGCTGAGTAGCTGTCCCATTGTTTCTCAAAAGCAACACTTTATGCACTGTGGATCTTAAAAGCTATGGAGCCCATGCTCCCAAAATGCCCCACCACATTCCCCTGGATCTCTTTTGAGCATTTCATTTTAAATGTACTGTGATTATTTCCATGAGAAGGAATACAATTACAAATAGTCATCCAGGCAGCAAAAAACAAGCACCTCAAGCCCTACTGAAACTTTAATAAAATTCATGGAGGCAGGAAGGGAACACATGGTATCTGCTGCTCCTTACCTACCTCAGAGTATCACGAGAATCCAATTAGTTAAAGTCAGGAAAACACTTTAAAGATAAGAAGCGATTTGTGTGGTGCTTAAAAAAGCAGAGAGCTTTTTTTTTACTTAGCAGTCAAATTCTTGGTGTAGGCAGGAAACATGAACCACATCTAATGGAAAGTTTCAGCCTCCAGCACTGCTGAGAAGGATGAGGGAAGATACTGTTGCACTCTAAAGTATAGGAAGAACTTTTGGCATCTGCAGTCATCTCCTCTATAAAAAAGGCAAGCCATTTTGCATTGTATATAATGTACAGTAGTTATATTAATTCCTTTCTTAGCAGGCCACCATCTGAAAAGACATTTAGAACTTCATCGTATTCAATGGTGGACCCGGGGTCCTTGAAAAGTTCAAGCCAGGATGGACAAAGCTCCACCTTCACTCATACACAAGTACTTGGGCATCCCCATGAAGAGAGGCCTGGCACATTTTATTTTTCCTCACCATGAGCTCAGTTCAAGCAGTTCTTCCCCCATTGTGTGGGGCTAGAGCCTCTTTGGTCAGGACAAATCTTGGAATATATGAAGAGTTACAAGCATGGTGAATCCTGTATCAATTCCACTGGGAACCAAAACATACAGCTGTCCCCGTGGCCTTCTCTTCTTTCATGTGAAAAATTCAAGCAATATTCCAAGAAGTCAGCGTGCATGTAATAAGGTAACGTGTCATTTAGCTTACATGCCACGTACCTACTGTATTATAGCCAGAACATGATAAACCAAAATCTGTGTGTATGACTTCAGAACAAGACATACTGTGATTGTTAAATGCATTTACCTTAATATTAAACATTTCTACAGCTCCTTCTATAAAGCTCTGAGTTGCACAGATCATGAGATCTGCAGGATTTAATAAACCCATGTATCTATTTAAATTAGGTTGAGCAGAAATGCCAGCCATGCAAGTGGAACAAGCACTGCTGCGGCTTCCCTTAAGGTCCAGAGATCCTTTCCAATCACATTTACTCTTTCCTATACAGGGAGAATGGAAGGCAAGGGAAGAGAACAAACCAGGGGTAGAGGGACTCTGCACCTAGCAAAGGTGCAGAGGAGCCACAACCAACTTTGCTTAGACCTGCTAACCATTCTGAGGTAGGACAGGAGAAAGGAAACAGAATAGCGTAGTTGCCATTTTTAATCTAGAACAGAGGTTGCTAATGTTTTGAAGTGGGGGATACATTTTAATGGAGCTTAGCTGTGAGCCAGGTTCACTTCCAACACCATCCACGTCACCACTGTCACAGCCTCTGCCACAACCACAGCTAATCTCCTCTCCCCACCCCTGCTGTACTGCTGCCACTCCCTCCACAAAGTCCCCCATCACCAAAATATTGCTGAAGCCCATCACTACAAAGATGCTGTAGAAACTCCCTTGCTCCATGGACCTAATAAAAAATGGGTTCACAGGCTAAAACTGGCCTGCAAGCCACAGATCTACAATGCATAGAAACATGGACTTTGGCCCACTGAACATATCAGTATGAATCTGACAAACACACACACACAAGAAGCAAATGATTATTCATATACAAATGTGGACAATTGTTACAGCTTATTTTTATTGTCCACTCTTCCTTATCTCCTAAAGGCATTAAGCAGGGAGCAGAAATCTGTAATAAAAAACTTCCTATCTAACAATGGCTGAAATGGCAAATTTCAGTCTATGGAAACTGGAGGAACAATACTGCATGTATCCATATTCAAAATTCTACCAGAGTCAATAGGAAAATCTAGGTTTCTGGACAGAAAAACCATCGGCAATTTTTATCAAATATGTCTAAAAATGTTGGGTATCATAAAGTGGTATCTATTCCTTGGTACATTTTGCTTAGCAGCTGTGTATGGTTTTGCTAGGTTCATAGACTTGACATTGCAAAGCCAGGTACAGAAGTTACACTTATTGTGTGGTAAGCGCGCAGAAAGTACTCTACAGCTGTAACCAAACAGACAGGCCCCAGAAAGCTCTGTAAAAATAGCAGATCCTGCTCTAAGATAACCCTGGATGGATGTGTTATCAGACTTGAGTGTAATAGGTTACAGCACCATAACATCTGTACCAAATCCCATCATGACTCACATTAGGTCCCATTCTGCCAGCAACCCATGGGACTTTGCGGCTCACCGCTCCTCCCAGGGTGGCATTCTAGCCTTGGTCTGGTCAGACCAAGCACCGGGCCAGCACCACTCCTGGGCTGTCACTGAGAAGAGTCAGCGAAGCTCCAAGGGGAGTTTCCACCCCTCCCCTTGTTCCCTCTGGTCAGCTCTACCCTCTCTGGGCACTTCAAAGACTACAGCTTTTAAGTAAGGGCTGTCCTGTCTGCTCGACACCACATTCACACAGGGGGCTGTCCAAGATGTTCATCTTGTACTGTGTTGTTTTGAAGTGTCCATATCCAGATCTCAGTCTGTTCAGCTTGATTCATGCTTCTCTGTCAAGGTTGCACCCAATGGGGGACTCATTTGGTATTGGTATAAAATGCTGTGGGAATAGATTTCAAACTGAATTACTCTGAACAGTCATTTCATTTCCATTCACCTGACCCCTTATCTGAATTTAATGCAACACACAAGGCCACAGTACCCCTGCTGGGCTCTCCACAGGTCCAGAAACCTGGGAGCAGGGAAGTGGGTAGGATCTGTTTTCTTACGTCACTTGGTCTAATGCCCTAGAGCAAGGGAGTACATCTGTGTGTAAGTTGTGCAGCCTGTTATAAGTCTCTGTGCGCTATTCCGTACAGTGTCAAGCTTTTTAGTGTGACAACTTCTAGACAATACAGGAGCACAGTAACATGCAAGTGTGGTGGGTCTGAGCACTTTGAAATTAGCACCCCATGTCATGCTGGCTAAATGTCGTAAGGCAACTACCCATGCAGGCACTTTACTGCTGACCTTCTGAATGTGATGTTTATAGGTGAGGAAATGGTCTAATCCAGGGGTATCCAACTGTTTTTGACTGTGGGGCCAGATAACAAACTTTTTATTACCCAGTGGGCCAGATAGCCATATTCAAAGACCTCACAGGAAGCAGTATCACATCACCTGTGCGAAACGAAAGTACAGTGTTTACTTTCGTTTCCTGTCGCAGCAACTTGGGCCTCAGAAAACAGCTTGGAGGGCTGCATCATGGCCCGTGGGCCATATGTTGGACAAGTCTGGTCTACTGTGACTCACTGGTAAGTTGGGGTATGCTCATGGGGAAGGATATAGTTGCCTAGTCTGACGTTCAATGTGCTCTTGGCTTGATAACTGTCCAAATGGAAGACTGATGGTACTGATTTACTGAAGCTCCCCACTGACCCTGTGCCTTTCAAACACCTCCCCCACAATCCCTTCACCACTGGCCTGAAATAAGGGAGCGGTACCAGGGCCGGTACCCCCTCCTATTGCTGGGGACTTATCACTCTTCTACACTGAGGGGGACCATAAATCTGGTTAACTGACAACCGGCTGCCCCATCCGTCAAGGTTACACTGCTTTCCTGAGAGAGGCCAATGTGTTTACATGAATCCACCTAATGCAAACCCACACCCAAACACACCCCAAAAGACACTTAAAGCTTTGCTAGAGGCCCACTGATGAAGTGTTACAACAATCACAACTCTGGGTTTCACTGGCGCACCTCTGGCCACCATTCAGCACAGCACTTACTTATGAGCACCTCTCCAGGTAAAGCACAGTGGGAAATGGGAATTCTCCCTAACAATGCCCTTTGCTCCCCCCAGTCCCTCCCTCTCTCTCCTCCCAAAGGACCAGAGATCTGGATGCCTGGTTTCCCAGCCTCCCCGGGTCCCACAGCAGAGAGATGGGACCCATGCATCTGGGTTTTCCCAGCTGGGAGGGAGAACACAGGCATTCCATGGTGTGCCCAGTGCCAGGTTTTGAGCAGCTGCGTGGCTCTGGCCTCAAGTGGGGAAAGGGTCCAGACAAGGGACTCACCAGAGGTTTCTTGGCGTCTCCCTTGTCTGCAGACTCCACATTTGTGCACAGAAGGCCCAGTCACGGAGCACAAGACGCTAGATCCAGGATGGTTGTCCAAACACGTGTGTAGATGGTGCCAGTGAAATGAGGATCAAATGGGACCCTCAATGTGAGGGGTTGGAATGGACAGGTTGGCAACTGCTTACACCCATACTACCACAGCACTTGAAGGATCTGCCCAGGGCCAGGAACACACTGCAAAAATCCAAGAATGAGGTCTACAGACGGCTACCTACTGATGGAGGATGCCCTCACTGCTACAGAGATGAGAGTCACAGCAGCAGGATAAGGAGTTTATGCACAGGCATAACACAAGCATCCAGGACACATGCACATGTACATGCATGCACACACAGAACCCAAGCACCTGGGACATAACACACATGCAAACACAGAACCCAGGCATCCAGGACATGCACATGCAGACACACTGAATCCAGGCATCCTGGACATGCACCACATACACACAGAACCCAGGTATCTGGGGAAAGCGTGCATGCACACACACACACACACACACACACTACATACATTTGACAGGTGCAGGGTGTGGTGGATGGGCATGTTCAGGACAGTTGGCTGGTGGCTCATAGTCATGACAAGCCACTGCCACATCAGGTCCAGGTGGGTAGATGGGATGTCTCCACCAGCCAATCAGGGGTGGCTCAATCATTTGGCTCCCGTTGGGAGTCTTCAGCAGCCCAGGGAGACCACAAGGCATACTGAGAAGCATATGAGAGCCTTCCCTATCAGATGGGCTTGGCTCACGCAGGCAGGATCTGAGCACCCCCCCAGCCCTCCCTCCCCCCCGGACTAATGTGTGTTCTGCTTGCTCCCTAACCTAACCCTGGGTACATAGAGTAAAGCTTGAAAGTTAGAGTACTTCTGCCTCAGCTGCCTTGTGCACCTGTACTTAGCCCTAAAGTCCATGAGAACTGATAACTTGTAGCACCTATGAAGGAAAGTCCTCTTATAGCATAAGCACAGCGTATCTATTAGCACAATCAAAGTGTGTATAGTAGTGATCCAAAACGCTGGTAAACTTTAATGTGCTTGCACTTGGGTGGAATTCATAAAAGAATAAAACCCATGGTACTCACAGAAGGGAGGTAAGGAAGACTGTATCATACTCACATGTTTCATATTAGAGATGGGCCCAAACCAAACCCCAAGATCTAAATCTCCCCCGAGCTTTGGGGAAGACCATATCTGGGTATAGATCATTGCTTGATCCCATCTGTGCTTCAAGTGTTTACAATGAACGGGGTGAGCCTCAAAGCAGATCACATTCTCTAAGCTCAAAAATAGCCCAGTAAGCTGTTTTATGACTCTTTTTGCTAGGTTCAAAACTCCTTAAAAAAATCTCTCTCAGTTAACTTTAGCCAAGAAAATCAATCTCAGGAGAATGTGATTCCATCAATTTACAGCATCAGATACCCTAAGGCATCAGCTTCACCTGGTTCTTCATAAATGGCAGATATTCAAAATTACATGCACCTTTTAAGAAATTTCAAACCTAACACATTACTGTTTGTTTAAGGGTGTGAACCTTTGAAATAGTTTTCTGTTTTTATTGTTACAATAACACTGAGTTCTATTTGCTGCTATCTCGTTTAATAGTGTGTTCAGTACAGACAAATAAAGATAAAGGACACTTCCAAGTGGCTTGTAAAAATACTGCTCAAACTTGCTATATGGGTAGACAACATGCTCCAATCAGGAAAGTATATTCCTCTCCTGATACTCAGTTCACCAGGACTATGGCACAAGGACACACTCCAGAGAACTTCAGTGCCTCAAAGCAACACTGGCTTCACTAACAGAAGCTGGGGCAATTTTTTCCATTTGTATTTCCCTTTTAATTTAAATGATAACATATCTTTACTTAACATATTTAGCATGTAATATATTCTAAAGGGGAGAATCATCCTTTTCATAGCAACAAATATATGAGGGCCTTGAAGAAGTTTCTTCAAAACCATTTATTTGGGGAAAAGCTAGGTAAAATGGTTCTGAGAACAAACACTTGCTCTGAACCACCACATTGTTGGTAGTTGCAACCACAATGAATGAACACTTCTCCTCATTTCTGTTTCTGGAGTTCCACATTGCTGTTAATGCAGTTTAAAGGTGGCCCATAAGGGAAAACAGACTTGTGACTTCCCCCATCCACATCTGGATACCATTCTTGCAGATGATGCTGTAAAGGTGACTGACATCCACCCAGCACAAAAATAGCATGATCTGTGCACAGAGTGAACTCCTGGTGCACAAAGAGAGAGAACCTAAAGAACCAATTAGATGGTTAATATTATCCTACCACGTCCTTCACGTTAACTCCAATTCTTTATGCTCTGCTCCTTGTATAGTCATTTTTACCTGTGTAAACAGGCTATATAGTTTCATAGTTTCATAGTTATATAACACTGACAGTCTACCTTGTTCATGTTTCACAACCACTCTGCAAAAGCAGAAATAAATAAACTAAATAAATAAACTAGGTGCAAGGCAGTAGACAATGGTATCATTATTATTATTATTGTTGTGGATTTGTGTAACATTCTCCCTACTCTGAGGTGGGAAATGAGAAGGATCTTTTTGGTTTTACCCAAAGGTAGATTTACTCTAAACTTCCAGCTTGAAATCAGATTGTAAAAATTACTGAGTTCCTGTACTCATCACATCCCAGTGTGAGACAGCTAACATGTAAGGCCCAATCTTAATCATAGTCTTTCTGATGAATAGGAGCATGAATGTCAGAACAGTTTCCAACAAATTTATTTATAACTTCTCTGGACGAGACACTGAAAATTATACACTGGAGGATGCTGGCAATATGCAGCTTTGCATAACATAGAATGTCTCAGATTAAGCCCTTCTGAAACTGCTGCAAATACTTTTTATAAATAGTATTTATAACTAACAGAAAATGCTGGTCTTGTAAGATAAAGGTTTGTACAAATGCATACATATAAATCTAAGACTCTGACATGCTTATTACACAATTTTTTTTGCTTAGACAACATAATGAAAATTTTAAAAAGCCATTTTCTCTGATATATAAATTTAATCTCACCTACGCCCTCAATGCTCAGCCTAGGTAACATGAATCAAGTTTGGATAAGTGAAAAAAAGTGGTAGGTAAGACCAGCAAAAAAATTCAGAGGAGATTATCAGTTTGGAACTAGGGTGACTTCTGCTAGACCACACACATCATTTTAAGAAAAAATCAACTCCTCAAATTTCAGATTACGAATTGGCAAGTGAATGATGCAGCCTGGTGATAGAAATTCAACAGTAAATTTAAAGGTCATTTATTGGAAAAATCTTATGGTAACATTTGATTTCATATATACAGACAGGCTACATGCTTAGATACTGTTGCCTCAATTTGCTACAAGCAGTTTAGAAGGCAAATGATTGGGCCACTTATTTCACCAATAAATATATACCACTTCCTAAAATTTTCCCAAGGTCTTGTGTTCTTGTTTTGTATCCTACTTAAACAATCTCATGCTTTGTGTGGAGTTCTATGTTGCCATCAGAGCAACTGATGTTTCCCTGATGTGACTACTACTTTTGTTTTTCCTTTTGCTGGCAAAACTTATTCCAAAAAATAACAATTTTTCAAACTTTTAATAAATAAGGAATTTCAGTTTGGTTAAAACCCAGATACCGGGAAAAATGGCAAAATGGTCAATGTGCTAAACAAAAAATACATTTTGTTTTTTTTCATCTCTGGAGATAGAAACTATTGAAAGAGAAATAGCTGAATACAGAAGCACAATTCAGGGCTTTTGAAGTCATGTTTGGGGCTTTTGTATAATTTTTGCCACTGTCCCTTTCATCATTCTTTCTATATAATCTTTTTTTTTGGCTGACTGTGCACCGCAGTTGTTTGTGTCAAATGTCATGTTAATACTAAAACTCTGAAGACACTGCCACTAGGAAATCCCTGTAGATAGTCTTGTTCTTCATTTGCTTGTTTTTTTCTGAGAATGGCAGCTTGCATACATCAGCACAGACCATTTTCAGAGGTGAAAAATTCTAACCTTTCACTGCTCCAATCTATCCAATACACTTCAGCAAAAATCATTTTCTTTTCCAGTCATTCCAACCATAACACACCACTCCTTGAATCTACTCATGGCTCCTGGCCTCTTTCCAAATCAAGTTCAGTTTCTGTGACCTCATCCTCCCTAAATCTCTGCACAACTCCACCCCTGACTTCACCTTATTTAGTTTCCCCAGCATCCACATCTTGTGCTCTATGAGCTGCATAATTCTCCATTTGAACTGCCCCCTTTATCTTTTTCTCTCACTGTATGCCTCTTCCTTCTGTTCCCTATAGTTGTTTCCTTCTTCCTTTTGTGCCCAGTTATTTATTCCACACATACAGTTTTTCACTTTTAGGTCACTAAAACAAACTCAATCCAGACTGGCAAAAGGGTGTTGATAACTATACTGCATGGTGCACAGGAAATACGCTGGTCATTTCAGTCCACAACAGATAACTACGTGATCCACCAAAAATCCTACAACAACACCACAATTCATCAGGATTTCACTAGGCAAAGAAAGGCAATGGTTAAGGACAGAAGTTACACATAAACCAGTTTAAGTGATCAGAAACTGGTTTAAACCTATAACTTAACAGAAGTTCAGTGCACATAAACTGGTTTCAAAATGGCTGAGACTGGTTTAAGATAAACCTGGTTTAATGAAGTATCAGACTTAACTGATTTGCATCAAACTGGTTGATGAAACTTCTGTCTCAGACCCCTTCCTGGTTCAAGTTAAATCACAGTCCCCTATCATCCCAGAATGCTTTCCAGCCCTGGGCTGGGCTGGTCTGTCTGCTCCAGCAGGGAAGAGTTGTGGGGGTGGGGGGAGGAGAGAGAGGCAGGGACTGCCTCCCCCACCCCCTCCCAAGGCAAACCCCGGCTGGGGGCTAGGGCCAGGGAGGAGATTTAAATCCCCTTTTCCCCAAGTACAGAGCCACTCTGCTAAGCTTACTGAAAGTTACTGATAGATTCAGCTGGGGACTACAAATCCCAGCGGCACCTGAAAGCAGGAAAAGGAAGTGATGAGCAACCCTGCAGAGTCCTGCTTTTGTGATGCTGGACTGCAATTCCCAGAGACCTTGGGGGCAACAGAAAGAGGACGTGCCAGAGAGACGTCCTCTAGCAACTCCTGCCCCCACTCCCTACCCCAGGCATCTGGGCTGAGCCACTGCAGGCATATGGCTGCATTTCCTAAATCGAAGGTAAATGTATGTCCAGTTGTTTCTCAGTTTTTGCAGCTTACACTGAGCTGCAAAGACTGAGTCAATTTAGCCTCAGGCTTTTTGGCTGTCTGTACTGAGTCAGTATGTGTGACAATGGATAACGCAATACTTACAAACAAATTAGGATTGTGAGTCTTCAAACACTACTAAAGCATGAAACAAGGCAATAACCAAAGTAAATAATGTGTTGAGTAATATAGAATATAGAGACGATGTTAAGAATAAAATTTCAGCTACAGAGCTGTATAGACTTGATTAAAATAATCAGACAGCACCTAAGTAGCCTTAAATCTGCCAAGTAATTTGTGTCTTAATAGATAAGATTTAAATTCCATTAGGAACATAGAATTGCAATATAAAAGTGATAAATACATTTGAAGTATTATCCTTGAGTTCAATTATGGAGCCTTTGGTCATGTAAAATTTCTATGCAGCCTTACTATTGTTGTGATTTTTGTCACAGTAAAGTACAAAGGCATAGAGTAGGTGGCAAAAAGGGAGAAGGAACTGAAAAATTCAGAGGAAAGGTGAAGAAGCAACAGCAAAGAATTCAAATCAAATATTCTCTTTATGTGGAGATAGCAGTTTAAGAATATGTTTAATCTAAGTAGGTCAAGGGAGGTTTAAGAAATAAAAATTTCTGAACTACAGTTTAAAAATGACTAACAATATAGAAAAAACAGGTTGCTATTAAGTTTTTTTCATACATTTTATCCTAATAAATTTGGATAACTATTTATATTGACAGTAAAATCCCTGACTAAGAAATAGTTGGCAGGAGTGCTTTGACATGCATGATTTAGGGAGCCTTTTTTTTTTTTTTTTTGTAAAGTTATGAATTCAAACTGAGATTGTGACTCTGTGTAGCTGTGTCGGACTACAGACTACACTTCAAGTGTGTATCTTGTTTTCCTTCCCTGCTGCTTTTATCTCTATGCTCTATCATGAACTGAAACTCACAAAAGGTCAAAGGAGGAAATGACTGCATTCAGAACCAGGTTAATTATGGAGAACCATGAACTTGATGGTCACCCCTCATAAGTAACACTCTTGGACCAAGAGGCAGCTGCCACCCAAGGAAGCATCATGAGTCTAAGACAAAACTCCAGAGACAAGATAACTAAGCAACAAATGACCTAGAAGGCTCTCCTTGCCTTACAAGCCCGACAACAGGTATGAAAAATCTGAAATGAAAGAGTTCCTCATTGATCATTTGCAGACAAGGTTCTTTGGGTGAATCTGATATCTTTTATTAGGCCAACATTGGCCTAATAAAAGATATCAGATTCACCCAAAGAACCTTGTCTGCCTATGTACTTAGACCAACATGGCTACAACCTACACCCCTGTATCATTGATCATTTAAGAGGTAGAGGAAGAAAAAAAAAAAACTAAAGCAGAACCCCAGTTTCAGGAATGAGAGGGGACACTGAAATGCCTTCTGAAAGGCTGGAGAAAGAGAAGAGAAGCCAGAAGAAAGCGGAAAAAATATTTTAGGGCTAGGGAGAGAAATTACACATAAACCCATTATAAGTGATCAGAAACTGGTCTAATCCTGTAGCAGAACAGAAGTTCAGTGCACCACCCAGTTTAAGATAGGCTTGGATGGATGTAGTATTTAATCAGTTTAGGTTAGACCAGTCTATTGAGTTTATGTCCCAGATCCCATAGCGAATCACCTTAGTTTTCTGTCCTCTGGCATCTCAGGATGCTTTGTGGACTCCTGGTAACCCTTCCTTGAAAGGCAGTGGGCTAGTCTCTGCCCCGGCTGAGTTGGGCTGGCCCCACCCCTGGACTGTCACGGAAATGAAGCAGCAAAGCCTCTGCTCCCCAGCCTGCATCCTGCCTGCAGGGCAGTGGAGGGTGGGAGGAGGCAGGGGAAACTCTATCCTGCCTCCTCTCTAGGACAGGGCACAGGCAAGTACAAGTAATCAGGGGGAAGTGAGCAGGGATGTGGGGTGCTGGGAAGGGTCAGGAGAGGGGCAGTGGACCCAATCTGGGCCAGCAGGGGAAGTGGGAAGGCCCTGGCTTGGCACCAGGATGATGGCTCCATCTCCCTTCTCCCTTCTCCCCTCTCCCTGTGGGTCAGAAAGTGCGGGGCGAAGGGGGTCTGAGCAGCTGGCCCAACTACATGGTGGGGGGATGGGGAATCAGCTTTGGTGTGGGACTTCCCACAGCTGGCAAGGCTCAGGGGAGACAAGGCCAGGGCAAAGGAAACCCCACAAGGCATGCCTCTTTCCCTGCCATGGGCTGACACTGGTTCAGCATTGGGACTCCTGCCCCCTCACCCGCCCCCTGCAGTGGGGACAGCAGGGGGTTGGGGGCATGCCAGGCAGCCAGTGAGGAATTCTTCCTGCTCACTTGGTCTCAACTGAGCTCAGCAATGGCTGGCAGGCTGAGAGCCATGCTCGAGCACTCCCTGCCTTCTAACCCGGGCCAGTGCAGGTTTCTGCCACCCTTGACCAATGAAAGAATGAACGTGAATTGTTTAGACAAACCTGCAAAGATTAGATCGATTCTGCCTCAGGCTTGCTGGCTGTCTGTACTTAGCCTAGATGCCTTAAAAGCAGTAGTATAATTAAGAGGGAGCACCCAGGACACCAGACCCTTGTGCTGTCTTCAGGGGACCAACAGTCTCTGTTGCCCCTCTCCCAGCAGCTGTCGCTACTCCCTATTCCCTGCTGCTGCCCAGGGCACAGAGCATCCCAGTTATGCCTCTATTTAAACAAGTCTGTCCAGAGTCTAATAAACATCCAAGAGAGCTCGAAAAAAATAACAGACACAACATCTGAGGTCCAGAGACACCTCAAAGCACAAAGGTCTAACATGGGACACAGGAAACCTGAGAGAGATCCAGCAGAACTGTGACACTGGCTGATACAATACCCATCCTTCCTTAAACAGATTGGGACTGTGATGTTTCTATGTATCAAAATTTTCTGAAGCACATAGGCCCAGCTTTATTAGCCTTTTTAGCCAACACTCTCAGAAAAAGAGCATTTTCAGTGAAACTGTGGGTGGTGCTTAACACAAAACCTGGTTTCATCTGTGAATTGTTATGAGCTATTTGCTAGAGATGGTAACTAAAATATTTGATATATATGAAATGAACTAATGCTATTTATTAATTTCAGTCCCTGCAGTTCACCAGAAATTTCTGATGTCTTTTTTTTACTGCATAAGACACTAACTTAATCCCTGATTAAAGGGATTAAAATACATAAAAGCATTGAAAATGTATGAAAAAGACTATGGTTGAAAAAGACTATGGTTCCAGCTGAGAGCTCTCCACTTAGAGTAATCAGTAAGCACTTCACTATCAGCAGAACAAATCACCTGGCCATCAGAGATCAGATTCAAGTGACAGGGAAAAAATGGAGAAATGAAAACAGCAAATTTCAGAAGCACTACTTTTGGAAGTGTGCACTGAGGATAAAGTGAAGCCCAGGGGGGCTCAGAGAAATACAGATAAATGAAACTGCCTTTCAACAATAAGCATAGCAGAAGTTAAAAAGATGAAAGCAGTGATAATGAAAGGAGGAATAGAATAATGAAAGGAGGAATAGAGGGAATTTCAGAAGTAAAAAGACTAGAAAAATGCTATACAAGCAGTGGTGAAGAATGAAAAGTAGATTATAGAATATGAGAAGTTAAGACCTCCAACAATAAAATCATACCTGCTCCAGATCTGACAGAGGTCCTAATGGAAGGGAGGAGAGGCAAAGAATGCAGAATGTGAGGTGAAGGGAAAATGATAGTCATTACCATTACTAAGCTCCACATTAACATTTGTTGTGGATGCAACAAGAGTCCCCAGACTAGACCTTAAATTGGATGAATGTAAAAATTAAGAGCCAGACTGCCCAATGTACATGAAAACAAGGGCCACAGAAGAACATGTTTAACTTAGTCCAATATTTGACTATTTTAAGTATAGCTTCAATTACAGCATTTAGTATTTTCTTAAACTATATTAACAATGGATGACAATTTGAGGAGAGAGAATAAAAGCTGCAACAAAATAATTCTATCATTTACAGCTTTGGAAGAAACAATGGAAAAAAAAGTGGTCATAGAAAAATGGGTACCAGTTTTGAATGAAGAGAGGCTTAATTAATACCTGCTGTTCAAAACAGCCTGGGTTTTTAACAAGTCATACATAACTAAACAATAGGTTGGTATTCCCAACATCGCATATTATTCATATGTTGAAAAGGAGCTTCTCCTGCAATTGCTTTAATCTTCTTGATGCTTTTGTCAAGTGCAGTCAAAAAATGCAGATATTTTCAAGAAAGCTGAAATGTCTTTAATAGGCACAAGTGAAACGGTTAAATAAAATAAAAACTCATCCCTTTACTCAAAACATTCAAAAATGGGTTCCTTTCTTTCTCTGAAATTTATCTTCTTTTTCATTTTATGGTCAAGTTCCTTGGTTCTGTCCAAAACCGAAAGCAGAAGTATAATCAAAACACTGAAAAAGTCTGAATTTACAGACTGTTGGGTTTGATGAGAAGCAGGAAATGCTGAACATCCTAGAAAAGAGCCAGTTCTCATGAGGTTTCCAGCCCAATTTTGCAGATTCAAGGGGTATGGGTAGTTACATAAGTAGCCAGACTTTACAAGCCAAACAAACCAAAGCGCCAACTTTTTTGAGCTTTTCCTTTGCAATTTCACTTCATTCCCTTTATCCCTCTCCCCTCTCTTCAAACCATCATTTCAATATTGGAAGAAAAAAAGAGCCATTCCTTTAATACAGAGCTTATGAAACAAGGACCTCAGTGGGACTCTGCGGCTGGATGTGGTTCAAATGATGTATATGTAGGGCAGAACATCAAAGCAACCGCAGGCTGCTGCTAGTGCATACTGCAGGGAGAGCTGTTTTTATAACAGTGCTGTTTACAAGCAAACAGTAAAATAACAACATTAAAAATAACAATACTTTGGCCAAATGCTGACAAAACTAGGAAACTCATGAAGTAAAAGGATTTACATGAGCTGCAAAACCAATCATCATCATCATTGAGGGGGTACTGAGCCACTAAGTGCAGCCAATGCACAGCTTGGAAAAAAGGAGTAATATCCGCCTTGAACAGATGTATGCAGATGATATTTTTCCAGGAAAATACCAGCAAATCTAAGTCCACTGGAGAATGACAGGAAGAACTCTCCCTGGTGTTCATGCCAGACTGAATGCCATGAGGAACAGCAGGCAAGGCAAGTTTCCTCCCTTCTTTCATGGGTGTGGAGGGCTCTGTCTCAGCATATCTATCACAGTTGGACAAAGTAAGAGGAAGCTGGATTTACTGCGGTTACAAAGGAGGTCTGCATATCTCCACAGAGCCTAGCACTAAAGTAGAGAAGAGGTTTGATGCACAGATGGAGGATGCGTGGGATCAACCACTTTTCTGTGGCCTGGAGAATGGGGATTTTTCCTCTTTACTCCTGAGTACATCTTCTCAGTACCAAGCCAAGTCACTTGGCCTGGGCTCTGGAAAGTTTTACCTCTTAGCATGAGAAAGGAAATCAATGGCCTCTTGAGAAGGCATTTCTTTAGTGTATGCTTATAATGTATATAGAATCCTACAGACTCATAGGATGTGTCTACACAAGACACTTTACTAATCTAATGTGCAATAAAGCATCAGTGTCTACACATGTGCAGGATTTACTGTGCAGTAAATTAAGCTAATATGCTATTTGCTAGTACCAACAGATGGAGGTACTAGATTAACAGTGCATTAGTTACTCCACAGTAATGCAAGTTAAATGCTGACCTGGAACAATTTGCTCACAGTCAGGCCAGGCAGCAGGGGGGCACAGGGCATGGGGGAAGGGGCGAAATATCTGTGGCTCTCGTGCTGCTCAGCTCCTGGCTTCCTCCAGGAGCTGGGAAATGAGCAGCACTAGGATGGGGGAGCCAGTCCTAGTGTTACTCAGCTTCTGGTTCCCCCCAGGCATGGGTGGGGATCAGGAGCAGAGAAGCACCAGGGCTGATGGGAGACATGGGGGGAAGCAGCACCAGGGACCAGGGAGGAGACATGGGGGGAAACAGTGCTGGGCCTGGGGAGAGATACAGGGGCGGGGGGGTTGGGAAGCAGCAGCAGTGCCCAGCACTCCTTCCCCCTTGCATCCCCCCCAGCATTGCTTCCCCCTTGCATCCCCCCAGCACTGCTTCCCCCTTGCCTCTCCCCCCCCAGCACTGCTTCCTGTCCCCCATGTCTCCCCTCCCAGTCCTGGAACTGCGTCTCCCCATGCTCAGGCATAGGGCATTGCCTTAAGCCGTGCTTTGATCCTGAGCTCCGGGCAGCTGGCTCCCAGACAGCTCCCCCAGCTCCCTGGAGCCCAGGCCTGACCCCTGTGCCCCATGCCAGCCTGGGGTTGGCATCCAGGAGAGCCTGAAGCTCCCCTGGCTGCAGCAAGGTGACAAAGCAGGGCAGGACAAGGGGGCAGGAGCAGCTCTAAACTGAACTGCTCCCAGTGGGAGCAAATTTGATCCTGACAGTCACACATGTAGATGTGTGCCTAGAAGTGCCTTAATGAGCCTGAATTTTCTTTGCAGAAAAATCTGGTGCATTAACTGCAAGTACAGGTGGACCCAGTGTCATACAGCTCACTGTGTATTAGTTGCCCGTTTGCCAAGTAGGAGAAAGTCACCTTGGAAACTATAAAAATAAAACAAGAATCTAGGAAGTGCCCAAAATGTAATTTTTAAAGCAAAATTAGTAAATACAAAATACTTGTTCAGCACAGAATAATACATAGATGTTTTCTGGGTCAACCACAAGTTACTGGGAATCACTGCGTGAAATTGTTGTTCAACTTCAGTTCAGTGAGTTGTACACATTAACAGCACAGTTGCATTTGACCCAAAAACTATTTAAAGGGGCTAACAAGCAACTCACCCAGGCAAGAACTACAAGCTGGCTATAAAGAGCCAAATGTTTATTTAGGGACGTTTCTCTGCAGGAAATCAGTATGAAACTATTCAAAGGACAAAGATATAAATTAGAAGTGTAACTGTTAGACATGGAAGAGGGGAAAATGTAGTTTTCTAATACATATCCCAGGAAGAACTATTAGCTACTTAAAAACTGGTGCAGAAACTTGAACATTTCTCCTTCATTGTAATGTACTTTCCTGCCTTGTAAATATTTGTATTGTTCCATAAGCAAATTTAGGAAGAGCATGGCTACTTCATTCTCCTTGATTCATTTGCATTCCCATTGCCCTTAACAATAGGATGAGCCCCTAAGAAGATAATCCAATGTGCAAAGAGATCAATTTGAGTTGGTATATTGACTTTCATAGGAATGGCATCAGGTCTTGAAGTCAGGCTCTACCTCTAAATTTTCCCACATGGGGGAATGATGGTCTCATCTCTAAATCTGCTTTATGTAAGGTAGGATGCACTAAATTACTTGCTCCTCTTTGTTTCTAATTATAAACTAGCAAATACTATCGTATCTGCCTTCAAAAATGTTTTAAATAGAGAAGAGTTAATTATAAACATTACAGAGAACTGGTTCATTATAACCAGTTGGTCACATCCCTGGTGGTACAGAACACTGAATTCAGGTCTTATAAACATAAAGGACAATTTGCATAAAGGCTGTTGGACATCCACGGCTCTAACGTTTCCCCTGGCTTTCTAGCTCTTGGAAGTGGTGTTACTTAATGTAAATTCACAAGGCCTCCCCCAGTCCCAACCTAAACAGACCAGCATGTAAAGAATTGCTGATTACCCTACAGCTGTTTGCACATGAGAGCAACTATGGGACCTAATCTGAATAATTCCATTACCTAGAAATACCATCTGTAAAGGAAGTCTTGCAACTACATTCTGGGTTTGAAATATCAATAGTAGCAGAGGGAAGACTTGTGTAAAACAGCACTGCCAATAACCAGTTTGAACTGCATGAAATATGGGACCAAGATTTTTCCACAACATTATAGGCCACCAGTGCCTTATCCTAGCCATGTTCCTTTAGAAGGGGAAAAACCAAACTTGTAGTAACAGGAATATGTTATCCCAGGAAAGCTCCGAGCTCACAATGACCCCAAGATTCCTGACAAAATATGCTGCCAACATTTCTGTCGCATCAAAGTCTAAATCAGAGAATCTCGCTCCTGCTTGCCATTACCTTATATCCATCAAATGCAACTTGGCAGCCTGACTGGCTGTATTAAAACAGACATTATTACAAAACATGCAAGACTGACTATCAGACAGATGGTAACAAGAGCATCTGCCAGGTCTGATTCCAGCACATAAAAATATCATCCTCTGAATAGTTGAAGGCCTTTTTCAATTGCTAACATAGCTATTAAAGAATTACAGTCGGAGGTCCAAAATAAGACCAGATTTTCAGGCCCAGGTTCAGTAAAACTCCACAGACGGCAGAAGAAGGTCACTGAACAATTTATCACTACCAAAATGAACAAGGAATTTTGCCAGAATTAATTAATACATCATTTTATTTATTTTTGATTTATTAAATATAACCCATTCTAAGTCTGAAGCCTGTGTATATAAATTAAACAAAACGTGTTAAAGTGAGCTAACAATAATTATATTAACACCCATACTATAAAAACAACACCCCCTTCAGATTAGTTTTTTTGCTAACGCAGTGAAGATCAAACTGTACTGTAAATTTCTCTCTCGAAACAGCAATTGGGGGGGAGGGGGAGGGAGGGGGGTTCCCTGCACATTCTGGTATCTCTCAGTTCATTACATATATAGCTGTAATAATAAACTCTACATCCTTAAACTATATTGATCTCATTTATGCTGTATCCTTAAACTATTTTTGTCTGTCTTTCTCAACATACAGATATGTGGTCTCCATCCTACAGGATGAGCACAAAAAAGTAATCATAAAACATGTATTAAGCCAGCTGAGATGGGATCTGCATAATCAACATTTTCTTACGTTAAAGCAGTATTCTGAATTTTAAAAAATGTTACAGTTGAGTGGGGTACTCTATGTGTGTCCTCAAAAAGCCTATTTCTATTCTTCTTTGTTCCCTGGATTAGCAACATACTGAAATGCTGCTTCATGCATTTTCTTTAACTGTAAGAAGAATCCATTCAATAATTTTATCTCATCCTGTGGCCAAAGCACTTTGACGCTTGTATCCACAGATACACATTTGCAAACAAAACGCAAGTGTGCCATTTCCTCCTCACTGGGTGCATCTACAGGAGACGCTTTACCATGCAGTAGATAAACTGACTGTAAACAGGTTCTGGCAACAGGGGCCCCTGGCCCCAGGCAGCTGTGGCCAGAGCCTCCAGCTCTTTCTGGCTGCTGCAGGGGTGGCACAACAAGCTGCAACAAAAAAAAGTCTGCTTTTTCAGCATTTCTAGTTGGCATCTGAAGTTGAAGTCTTTCAGAATGACAGTTTTTGTGAATCGTCCACCCAAAATTGCAGACCCAAGTGGTCAGGGTAGTGAACACAGTGTATTCATTAGCATCTAAGACAATATTCTGCTCTCACTTAAAATAACATTAACTTGAAGTAAGTCTCTAACAGTCATTAGTTTTTCCCCAGATGTAACTGTAACTGAGAATATAATATAACCCTAGAACTCCTGAATACTTAAGCAAATTGAACCCAAACACTACAATTGCTAATTTTTTGTATAACTTAAAATGCTCGATTATTTTGTGTCTGACCCAGAGGGTTGTAATTGATGGCAGTCACTCATCGTGGTGCCCTGT
>NW_017728911.1:13943687-13952209 GCF_001723895.1 Crocodylus porosus | reverse complement strand
CTGCCCTTTGGGCAGGGGGCTGGACTCAATCTCCCAAGGTCCCTTCCAGCCCTAATATATATGAAATCTATGAATTCTCAATTCAATTTGGCAGATCATGTCCAGAGCATAACATATTCCATGGAATCAGAAATCTTCTAAGAATTGGGAAGAAAATGAACTAATACAAGTGTTAGAAAAGGAAGAAATGTGTTATTTTCCTGAATTAGACCAACAGAGCCAGTTTTCAATTTACTATGAACAGTCAGGTCAACCAACTACCATAAAATAATGTGTGATTCAAGTCAGTAGCTGTTTATAGGTTGCAGCAATCTGTTAAAACAGTTTAGAAATTCCACCCTTTCCACTAGCAGGTGCGAACACCTGATATGCTTCATGAGCATGCATAAAATGAAAAAAAGAGATTTTAATTTTTCTCTCAGAAAAGTTTATATTGGAAGAGAAATATATTGGGCATCTATTACCTACAAATAACAAATAAATAAATAAGCCTTGTTCAAAAGTCATGCCACAAATAAACAGTTCCTTTTATTTAGCTAGGCTAAAGCTAAAAGTTTGCTTAGGCAGAACATTCAAAACCAAGTCCAATAACCAAAAAAATAAAAAAATCAAGAATTACCAATTCACATTAACATAACTGTTTTCCTAGAAATGTTTATTTTGTACTCCTCTTTTTGCCAAAAAAAGTCTTCCTCCTTAAAAATAATATTTTATGGGTACATGGTCCACTGCTTACAATATAGTAGTAGCATCTAAACACTCATCCCTGTACTATTTACTATGGACAGGCACATTTTAATGATATTATAGAAAATGCCAGAGTTAGTGCTACACAGAGGCTATGATTCAAACTGCCTGTATTCTCATGCTCAGTTTTGTCAGAAACTCCTCTTTTGATCTGACCTTTCTATGCTTAGCCTCTGTGTCATTTTTCCTCCTCATTTTCTGTGAGGCTTTTAAGCCAAATTCTCTTCATTCTGTGGGCAAGAAAAGGCCATTTCAGTGCAGATGGATTAGCAGACAGAATGCATTTTGAGGTACAGAGGAGTACAAGGGAAACGCAAATACACTTTACAGACACTTGTTTTTGATGCATATGCTGACATACATATCCATACAAGTAGTAGGAGATCTCCAACCATCAAAAAGTCCCACGGTTTATGGCTATAATAGCAGCATTTTGAAATTTTGTTATCCATGTGATAGACAATTAAAGCTTTCCAGGATTTTTTCTTTTTTGAATGGAAGTGAATGACTCATTAGTACCTGACCTATGGTTCCTACTAACAACCTTAGATCATCACTGAGTAGCACTAAAAGCAGTTCCATTGAATAAGAGTTTACTATAGAGAGATCCCCTTGCATACATTAAAATTAGGAAAACAATTTCTCCTCCTCTGGCATAAGACAAAGTGTAAGTGGTATCACACCCTAAGAAAAACAAGGTTCTCTGGGTGAATCTGATATCTAGAAAGATATTTCTGACCAGACTAGAGGGCTTAATGGCAATGAAAAATAGAATTTAAAAAGAATTTAAAACTTGTTTTAAGTTAACCTTTGAGCCATGCCTGTAATCAGATCTTCCCCTGTACCTATAAAGTCAATGGCCATATTTGCATTCACTTCTGTGGGAATTCAGTTAAGCCCTTAATGCCTAGAAGCATGTTGGGTACCCATATCCCAGTACTGATGTACTTCATTTCCACTACCAACAGTCCTAGCCCTGTCAACTGAAACCACTCATTCATCCAATTTCTAATCCCATCATTTTAAAACCATCTGTACTGTACCTCTTCTGTATATCACCAGCTATGCATTACTTGTTCTTGTGAACAACAATCTTATAACCTTGGTTTGTGTAATCCATGTATAATCCTCAACACCAGAATCCAAAAACTCTGCCCTCCAGATTCTGATTTTAAATATATTGATTTTCTGAATTAATACTAATCAAAGTAAGCAATTAGATAAAACCAATTATCATGAAATTGTAGATGACTGCATCTGACATACGTGTGCCTCTAGCAATGCTTATTTTCAACATCCTCTGTCAATAGTTGAAAAAAAACCCCATAAATTACTTTTTTGCTGTAGAACTGAATCACTACATTGGCTTTAAGATGTTATTTTCAGCGCAAGAGCTGCTGACAATGTTTCATCAGGAGACGTTATGTTTGAAATGTTCTCTCTGCTGCACGGGATATGAAAATATTTTCCACAGAATCTGCTCTTAGTCTCTTTAGCTTCATCCGATCTCATTTTCACAGCATAAATTCCTTAAATCCACTTAAACGTTCAGACATGCTAAACAAAATATCTAGTTCAAAAGGACAAGAGCTAAATCTTCTGAACTTTGTTGTTTTAACACACACACAAGCATGCATACATGCACATATTTTTGGATTATTTTAGATCAGATATTGTATGTTTGGTGTGTGGCAGGGAAGGCAAAATGCCCTTAGTGAAAATATGAGTTAAATAGTGGCATTCATTTCATTGTTTCGCTTAACTCTTCACTTAATGACAGGAAAGATGGGCTTTACAACACCTAATGAATTAAATCTCATATCAACTATCTCTGAAGTAGACGCCCCAGGGGGTTAAGTAATTGCGCAACCTCTCATCTCCCCAGGATTCTTTCTATAAAAGGCTAGAATGGGCAATTTGGTACTCCATTTGGTACTGCATGTGCAGAATTATGTTAAGGTTATCTGACCATTGGAGCTGCCTCTAAAGTTATTAGGTTACCCACATAATCAGACCATCTCACACGATTTTTATCACTATTATATTTTTTTTATCATTATATTTTAACTGATTTTATTTAGCCACATTTTTCATATTGAATCCACATTTTTCCCCTTAACGTGCCTATTTGTTGAGAAAATGGATAACAATATCACATCCACTCTTTCAAATGAGGTTTTAAGACCCATCTGGCAAAATAGCCACTTTCAGGATAATACTGTTAGACTGACATTATGTAGTTTTTAAATTACTTATTTACTCTAAATCTTAATCCCAAATATATGAAAATATTTATATTCAACCAGTCTATGTTTTGCTGGACAAGTCTAAAACCAACAAATCCTGTTCTCATTCAAGTCAATGGCAAAATTCCCATTTCAATGGATCAAAAAATGTGACCAATGGATGCTTAAAATGGGGATTTAAAAAACTGGGAACGTAAGAGAACAGCTCTTCCAGATGAAGGATCTATGTAGGGATAGTTCCTTTGTTGCCCCAAAGGTCTGACAGAAAAGCTCATTATTATTATAGTCATTTTTGGAGAGCTCAGGACTGCATAATTTAATCTTAAAGCAAAGTTAAGTAGGTTTTACTTGATTTCAAATTGTGAAAGCTAAAGCTAAGGCAAAGAAACAGACTAATAAATACATTTATCACGATTTATAATTTTGTTTAAGTAAAATTTGCTACTCATTTCCCAAACCCAAAGGAAGTACAGACTATTTAGGGAGGATTCAAGTTCTAAAATAGACAGCATCTATTTTGTCATGTGCTCTAGGTTTACCTGAATGGCAATAAAGAATGGAAAGGTTAAAGGTTTTGTAATTAAAACTGACAAACAATGGAACACTACCTGAATGAAAATAAAAGGAACACCATCTGGAAATTATAATATTTCTCAGTGCATTAACAGTGTTTGAAAGTAACATAAATAAAATTCAATGCCACTTGAATAATGTTAGTGGAAACCTGGAAACGCTAAAAATACTGTCAATGAATACTATGAAACTGGTGATTCTTCTAAAATGTCGAATATAGAGACATATGAGATATCTGCATTTAAATAGTCTCTGAACCACTCTGTGCTGATCTGATGGTATTTGCTGTGTGCCTTCTTTTAATCGCAATTGTCTGAATACCTGGGTAATGTCGTGTATTCTGGAAACACTGCAAACCCTATTCAGAACAGTATGGTTTTATTCTAGAGACAAAGTTTATTATTGTTTCAAAGAACAAGAAATATATATCTCACTATCCCCTAATCACACTTTCCTTCATGTAGATGTTAGCTTGAACAAATTGACATGAGCCCTATACCTAGAACTAGAAGGAACCAAGTTATCACCACATTAATATCTCCAGGAAAGCCACTCTGCTCAACACACTCTTCAGTTACTAAGCCTTTAGCTCTGTATTTCAGTAAAGACAATGGTAATAGGCAGTGTCTGGTGAATGGCTAAAGGTTCACATATCCAATTTTAGACACAGTCAAGATTTATAAGGTTCTGTGAATTTACCTCAATTTGAATCTCTTTGGTCAAATATCTTATATGAAATCTCACAGAAACAATCTCTCCATTTTCTCCATTTAGTCAAACCAGAAATATTGTACAATGAGAATATATTTTCCTTAATTGTCGACAAAATTGTAAAACACAGAAATGTAAATTTGGAGCTGCAGAAAAAATATTTCATGAAATGACATGCAGCTCCAATGAGTCTCACATTTTATGGCACATTGAACACTTAGGTTAGATTCCCAGGAAATTTGGTGAAGTTGGCAAACATTTCCAATGACCGTGAGCCAATGCACAGAGAAATCCAGTGAAACTTCTAGGCTTATTGACAAAAACATAAGGCCCTATCTTTGTCCCCTTTACACCAGTGGGACTTTCGTCCATTAGTAATGGCCTTGTTACACAGCAATTTTGGGTGGCACCTGGAGCTCTTAACATTGGATTGTCCTTTTAGTTCTTGGACATGCTTGAGATCCACCACTTCAGCACAGCAGCTGACATGCACCATGCTGTGCCACTTGCAATTGCATAAGTGCTGAAATGAGCATCAGAGCAGAGAAAATGGTGGTGGTGAGCTTTTAAACTACAGCACCCCCAAAGTATTTTAGTTTAAAAGTGTACTGTCACCATTTTCTTTGTGCTGATGTGCATTTCACCGCTTATACAACTGCAAGCATTGCAGCACCAGGCACTTTTCAAAGTGCCTGGTGCTGTGGCACTTGCATGTGTAAAAATGTCAATTACCACGTGAAACTAGTTTTAAGCACTCATTAGGCAGCTCAAAGCTGCACCACTCTAGGGTGGGATTCTCTGATCCCTGCTACCCAGCTCATGTTACACTAAGGTGTAGATATTGGGCTACATCTCAGTGTAAACACTCCACCTGTCCCCTGATGGCCCAGATCAGGCCCGCTGCCCCTATCCTTGCCCTCCCCAGGACCCCAGACCCCGTTCACTGCCCCCTGCCTCCTCCTGCTTACTTGTGGCTGTCCCAACTGTGTTCCTAAGGGAGCACCCAGGGAAGGGTTAACCTGCCTGCCTGGCTGCTGGTCTCTGGATGGGCTCAGCCCTGAGAAGAGCAGTAGCCCCACAGTGGCAGCTGGGCAGGCAGGTTAACCCTTCTCTTCAAGCTCCCCTGAGACAGACAGCACAGACAGCTAGAAGCAGGTTGGGGAAGAGGGTGACTGGGGGAAGCCTGAGGGACCGGGAGGGAAGAAGGTGTGGGGAGGGGGGTTCTTACTGCAAGCCAGAAGAGGCTGGAGGACTGAAAGGTGTGACTGCTCCAAACTCAAGCTAGCACTCTAACACTGATCAGCATTTGTGCAGTTTACAAAGTAAGGTGTAACAATGCCTTCAGCTGCCCTGCTTACTCCAGTGGGATTGTACTTGCATTAGCACACTAGCATGAGCAAATATAGCAGAACTGGAACCCAAAGCACATAAATGTAAGCAATTCAGCAAAGCAATTCAGCAAAGCACTTAAGTGTATAAAGTCACACCTATTAAGTATTTTAAGACAGACTTAAGAAAATGCATAAGTACTTTTAATTAGATAAATACGTGAAAACTCTGGCATGTTCAAGTGCCAGATTTCTTTTTCTCCTCTTAAATATACCAGGTCTTATTTGGATTTCAAACAGTCCAGAGTTTCAGAGACAGTGAGATTAAGGGTTATAGTTCATTATTCAAGCCTGCTTAAATGCTTAGAGCTGGCTGTAGGAAATTTGTTGTTCACAGCCCACTAAGAAATGTGTGCCCTCAGCTGGTCCTCCCACTTTTTCACTTCACAATCAATGGTCGATAAACAGTTCTTCAGCTGCAGTGTTATGTTCTCCTAGATGCTGCTTTTGCCACTGTGGCTTGATCTTGTTTAAAAAAATGATCTGTTTGATGATGATAAACTGACAGCAGTCATGAAAGCAGCAAGTTTGTAATGCCTAGTGGACTAAGCAGAGATGCTTGATGGCCTGCTGGATGGAATCAGAGCCTCAGGAAACTTCAATATATGGGAGATTAATTTGGTGAATTTAGCCATCTAAAATCTATACCATCAACTTTAAAATGAACCATATGTGACAGTTAAAAAATACAACCAGGGTGCTGGCACAAACAAAACAGTGGGAGCTCTAGGGCTGAGAAAAAGCATGGGAAACAGAAAGCTTGCTGCTTTCCCATGCATGCTAACAGTTCCAAGTATTTTTAAGCAAAAATGTTACTATTTTTCTGCTCTGCCTATTCCAAAAATGGCCATGTGGCCCAGCACATTTCACTAGTAATAAAGGTATTTTTTCTTAGCCATTTTCAGATGCTGACATCTGAAAGAAAAAATGTCTTTCGTTTCACTGTTTGATGCATTTCTAATGTAATGATTTTCACTGGCTTGCCTAGCACGCTTTCACTTATTTGATGTCCAATTCCCACATTTTCTTCTAAACAGACCTTCGCATTGGAAGGTGCCATTCTCTTACATACAGCTCACCAGAAAATCATGGATTGGGAAAGCAGCCAGAGTTAGAAATACTAAGTATATATTTGTTGTAGAAGTTATACATCCTATGGTTTTTTTTCCTGTATTACTCAGAAGACTTACATTTTCAGTCAGATTATGAAATATAATTAAATAAATTACAATATGCAATCTGCACCCATACAAGGTACTCCTGACTGCAGGCAGATGTCTGTAAAAGGAGTCTAATACTTTAGCACCTCTTGACAGCAACTAGCCAGTGAAAAAAGTAAGAGTAATGGAAAAGTAGAAAAAAACAAGGATAGTCAATGTGGATAATAAATGTTTCCTTTTTCTCAGATAGTTAAGCAGGGCCTGAGGAGCTAAATGGAAAGTGGCAGTGCTCAGAGAATTGACAAGTCAAATGAAATACTGTAACATGAAGCTTCTGATGCACCTGGAGTGATGAGAGAGCGTAAAGGAAAATGAGAATGAAGAAACGGGCATATGTATCTCCATTATTATTTGCTTATGGCAGCACTCAGGGCAGACTCATGATCTAAAAACTGACAGGTGAAGAGAGTTTGGGGGAAAGGGACTAATACATTGCGATATATAAATATATGACAAGTAGATTCACTCTCAGCTACCTGGAAAAAAAAAGGTCTTTAAGTGGCACTTCACCCATGGATAACTATATGTGAGGTCATACCATGAGTAGAGAAGCTCACTGGGTGAACAAGGCAAAAATATATTGGCAGAACGTCCTTCACCAACACAAATGCAGGGCACTGTTGTGCTCTGACAATAGATCTCCTCTTGAATTCATTTAATCCACATTATTTTTTTAAAGCAATTTCATTTACCATCCAAATGATCCTGTATTCTGAGTACAGCATTCTAGCACCTCCCATTCTTGAAGTACTTTAAGCATTTACTACCTCTGATCAAGGACCTTTCCAACTTAAGATTTTAAGTCTGCAATTTGACTGAATCCATTCCACATTTCTAAGAGGGCACAAGGCTGGGGCAAAGGCTGAGGCAAACCTCCAGCCAATGCATATAACATGCTTTACTGATAATGAAATATAACTTACCCAGGTAGTTGTTGCTCTTTGACATCTCTGTGATGTTGATTTTAGTAGCACCTTCAGGAATTTCTACTATTTTGTGGTAGCCGAGATTTGTTAGAGTATGCTTGAAAACTCCAGACACAACCTTGCAAGCTGTGTTATCCCCTCCACATATTCCACATTTGTCCACCACTTTGTCTGAGCCCAGATAGTCATCACAGCCAATGCTCTGCAAAAATTAAAGAGGTAACTTTTTTCAGACCTTACAAATATTGTCTCGTGAATTGCTTCAGAGAATGAATCAATATAGAACTGTCTCATATGACTTTCACAGACCAAAAGACTTAAGCAATTCAATTTAAGACCTTTCTGTAGTCCAAGGGTGGCTGCTCTGTGGCACGTGTTCCACAAATGGCATGAGCAGCCTCTGTCAGACATGTGGCTAGAGGAGAAGGTCAGGAAGACAAGGCTGATAGCAGAAAAGGAGAAGAGCAGATCAGCCGAAGAGAATAGGTCAGGAAGGGAAAAGCAGAGCAGTAGATCAGACAGAGGAAAGAGATCAGAGCGGCACTCAAACAGGGTGGGGAGCTAATTTGTGGCACTACTGGTATAAAGGTTGCTCCCCACTATTGTAGGGAAACGTAGGGAGTCCAGATTCTTATCCCATTACCTGGATTAATTACTGCAACCCCTTCACTCTTAGGGGATCTTTGCTTGCACGCATCTCCCAGCACTGTC
>NW_017728911.1:13939760-13943097 GCF_001723895.1 Crocodylus porosus | reverse complement strand
TTAATACCGAACATTTTTTAATGATTATCCAAAGAACACAAATAAAACCATCTAACTCAGTGCTGCTGGCATCATGGGAGGTTTAATGCCTATTTGTCATCATCATGAGGAAGAAGGTGAAAGAAGGTCCCAAGCCCATGTGTGCAGTGGAGAAATAATCTAAAAAGCTATTGCACCAATCAATTCTAACCTGAACAAATTATCATGTCATTCTAATAAGAGTGTGTTACTGGAAATATTTGCTTTAACATCTTTTATTTTCATTGCAGCGTGCTGCTTTAGGAGATCATATATGGATTTCATATCTGTCATTTACTGAAAATTTATTTTATTTGCTAATAACATAATGCCTGTGGATAAACAGGATTTACCACTAAGTGCTACTACATCAAATCACACAATGAAATTTCAGACATGCCTACAGCAAACTAAAAAATGATGTGTTCTAAATTTAAGACTCCTTCACCATTTCTACAGACAACTGATTGAGAGCTGGAATTTTCTCTATTTAGGGCATTTTGTTGAAAGACTTAATTCTTTTCCCACTAGAAATTCATCTGAAAAGAAATGTGGGGATTAACATCCTTTTATGTTATCCTGTGATATTCACGGAGTGTTCCAACAGTGTGTGTCAGCTTATAAAGGCATTCCCTTGAAGTATGATTGAATATACAATGCATGCTGTTTGCATAAATGTTTAGTGGTCTTCAGCAGTAGTATTTTTCTTATAAGAATTAGTATGGTTTTCTTCATTCTAGCAAGCAAAATGGCCCGTGTTCTCCTCCAGCCACCAAACAAATCTGAAACAGTATTACTGCTAGGTACTATAAAACATGAGCAGCATTTCCAGCATCAATAAGAGCACAAAAATCAGCCCGAATTTGGTTGTTTTGGTACAGAAACAAGTATCCAAGTCACTTGGGTGCATCTACATGTTTATTTTAGTTGACTAATTAGCTCCACTGTAAAGTATCACAGTCTACATGTGCACTGGTATTAGGGTACAGTAAATTAACTTAGGGACAGTATTATTGTATGGCAGAGTAATTTACTTCACCATAGGACAGTAAATCCTATGGTGGACAGGGCACAGTAAATTAATTAATCAGGGATAGTCAGCATAGTAAATGAATTAGCTGGGGACAGTACTATCCTATTAGGAGTAAGTTACTCCAACAAAATGCACATGTACACAGTGATAGGGGCTGGCTGGAGCACAAGGGTGCTAAAGTGCAACTCCTGCAGCCTAACATTGCACTTTAGCTGTTTTGTGCCCCAGCCAGCCTCTCCACTGTCCAATGCTGCCACCTGGAGCCCAGGGCTGACACCCCCGGACCACCCACCAGCCCAGGGCTGTTCTGCCCTGGCCAAAAGTGCTGAAGTCCTGGGCACGCATATAGATGCTGAGCCTGGCAGCATTTTCACCAGTGTGACCTGTACCAGAGTTTATCACGTCACATTAATTGCACGTGTAGATGCACCCACTTTGTATTTGTTAGCAGATACAATACCAATAGGAAAAAGCAAACATAGTGCTATTCTCCATAGCTTCACTGGGGCCAATATGTTTCAAATAGTGTGTTAAAAGGAATCTAAGCATACTTTTGTTAGAAAATATAGCAGTAAAAATTGTTTACTGCTATTTTTTAATTGCAGGATGCACAGGGAAAATTTTAAAAATGCATTATTGAAAATAATGATAATCTAAAAACGAAAATGCATAATGAAGTAGGTTTTATAATCATGTGCTTGGTATAGCAGTACTGCCCATACTGAAATGAATTAGAAAGGTTAAAGCCAATGAATTCTGATAAACCTTTTGGTGAACAGCATACAGTAACAGTAATTTGTATGTAAAATAAAATTTACAGAGTATTTTAGAAATGCTTAGAGACTTGCATTTTTTTATTGGCACTAGTACTCATATTACTCTGCTTGTGAATGCAGGTGCTTTTGTACATGAGTAATGCACAAAGCTCAGGAGGAAAAGACAAATTATAGCTAATGCAGTTTGGAAAACCTCTGAAATTACTTATTATAATTCAGCCATGCATATAAAAGTATTGTATGATCTAATATTTTCATACATGGCATAAATAACGGTATAGCAAGGTTTGTGTCCCACTGGGTAAATGGGAATCTCCCCTTTCTAACAGTATAAAATATTTATTTTTCGCATTGATGGGTCATGAGATATTAGATGTGACACTTGTGATTCGTCCAGGACTAAAAATATAATCTATCCTGGGCCTTCGGCCAGAGTAATTTGGGGGGAGAAAAGGAAACATCTTGCTGCCAATTTGATTTCTGGTTTCTTATTTTAAAGGCAGCTGTTTGAAGCCACTCTGGGATTTGGAATGGTAGCAGTGGTTCTGGTGGAGCTAAGCCGGTTAGAAGATTGCAGGCGGAGCAACGGTCCATGATAAATGCAAAAGTATTAAATGGCTCGTTGTACTACGCAAGAATGAATATTAACACCTTCAAAAATATGCTTAAGGTTTTTGCTAAATTAATGTCTAAAGGTCTCTGCATAAGCACCCATGCACATGTGTAAGAAAAAAAGCGAGACAGGGAGTTTAAAAACACTGCACAAACTCACTGTATCTTGCTTTCTAAATTTCTGATTGTGGGTCTCAGTGGTACAAAGTTGACAGGAGTAGTCAGTGGCATAAATTACAGAAGCTACCTGCATTGGCTATTCTGCAGGGTGACCTAAAGACAAAGTATGAAAGACTGGTTGGGGCAAGCAATGACACAACTTATTCAAATGTATGGTAGCAAATGTTCTTTTGCTGCTTATTACACAGTGAAAGTGCACATTAGGGCTGTGTGAAGCTTCGGTCACTGATTCAAATTGGTGGAGATTCAGCATCCAAATCCAAATCAAATCTGGAGACCCTTTAATCTCTCTGAATTGAATTGGAAACCTCAAGAGATTCAATGATTTGGACATAGAGACAGCTTTAAAAGTTTTTTCTACATACCTCAAGGTACGAGGTGGCTCATGAATGCTGAGATGGTGGGGCAGATGGAGTGTCCCACAAGAGTGTAGGGGGGTCCACAGTGTGCTCGGTGGTGGACCTGGAAGTGGACCAAAAGCACTTCCAGTTCACTACCGGGTCTACCACAGAGCACACAGGGGACCCTCCCCACACCCCCTAGCTTGGAAACTGGTGCCTCCGTGGTCTGGGGGGGCACCAGGGGTCCCCCTACATCCAATCGCTGAGCCAGAGGAGCGACAAGGGGGAAAGTCCACCACACACTCTGCAATGGTCCCAGAAGTGGACGGTTACTACTTCTGGTCCATTTCTGGGTCCACCACTGAGCATGCGCAGGC
>NW_017728911.1:13915067-13939660 GCF_001723895.1 Crocodylus porosus | reverse complement strand
ACCTCATCCACCCTCCTGTGGTATACTCCATCTGCCCAAGCACTGCAGCATTCCTGAGCTGCGCCTCGTACCTCAAGTTATGTAGAAAAAACAGTTAAAGCTGTGTTTGTGGCCGAATCACTAATTCTGCAAATCAGCATAGAATCTTCAGATTCGAATTCAGCCAAATCAAATTGGGACAGTGATCTGAATCAATGAATCAAATCATTGTCACCCAATTCAGGCCAAATCCAAATCCAAATCTAATACGGCCCATTTCGCACATCCCTAGTGCCCATCCTGAGCTATAAAGATATAAACTTTTCTTACACTTTGTTTTGAAATTATGATTACAAAAACTTAAGATATATCATTTTGCTGTGCCATTTGCCATTAAACAAACCCAAATATCTCTAAATATCCATACCACCATGTTAGTACATTGCTTCTCAGCAGGCCTAACACAGGGCCTGTGTGGAACACTGTTAATACTTCAGCTAGCCTGGGTATTTCTGGATTGCACAGCTTTTGCTGTATAGACCAAAAGTCTCCTCACATTATTCTGGCAGTTTACAAGGGGCTTTGGAGTTCGTGTAAACTGCACTGATCTCTATTTTAATGGCCATTTACACACTGCATAACAAAAAATTCAGGATCATTTCTGATAATTTAACAGATACTTGAGCTGTCTGCCATTTCCAAAAAGAAGTCAATCTCTGAGTCAAATTTTACACCACATTCCATTCATAATTTAAATATCCCTTTAACCAGTTTAGGATCATAAACAACGAGTAGCAAGCAGATACAAAGAAAAGTGAGCCTTGCCTGTGCTATAAGCATTTTACTTTTATTTAACAAACTTGGTTAAACATAGGCATGGTCTTTGCTGCAGTTCTTGTGCTCAAATGGAGAGGGATAGTGAACATCTGCCATTTTAAATAATTTTTCTTATATTATGTTTTTGTTCAAAATAATTATTTTTGTGTGTATTTTAATTGCATTAGAAGCCAGACATTTTTAGTATTTTCCAATAATTTTTGCAATATGTTTCAAAAAACTTTATAAGTTACAGGTTAGCACTAAAGACAGCGTTCAAGAATTATACCAAATCCTGTGCCAAAATTAATTTAAATGAAATCCCCTGAGAGAAGCAAGGGGCAATCTGGATGAAATATTCAGTGGTGGACTTCACAGGGATTTAGGGGATGTATATATAAGAGAATGGGGTTTGTGCCAGGCATTTAAAGAGATGAAGTGCTGATTCTTGAAATGGAAAGCAGATGTTCCTATTTTAGTGTTAAATGAATGTACTAAATAACTACACCTTGCACTGGTATAGCGGTATAAATAATACAAAGTGACAACAATTTGCCTTCACTGTTCTAGCTGTATAAGATTATGAATGATGAAAGGAACTATTATAAGTTATAATGTGTTAAATACACTTTTCAATTACCAATATTTTAGTTAGATGATTAGTTGAATAGCTGTAATACACAACTAATTTGGGGGTTGTACATCCCAGTGGTTAGCAGTCTGTAGAACAAGACAGGCTGTTGCAAGTTATACTTGGATGGAGTTGAAAAAATTCTGAGTCTATGCCAAAAAGTCCAAATGCTGACTATCAGCATACCATCATAAGTAATTCAGCCAGCAAAGAAGAGGTCAATGTCATACCAAGGGGAGTTACCTTGGCAATGTACATGGGGGGGGGGGTCACTTTGTTTTAATGTACATGACAACTGACTTATCCTTACACCAACAATTGCTGTAGTTTGGCTGGTAAGGCTGATGGATATAAGGTAAACAAACCAGTCTGAAAAAAAAAAATGCAGCACTTAAAACTCAGTTGTAATATTGAATGATGATTCTGGCGCATACAGAAAACAGCAAGTGTTTTAGTACAGCCAAATACAAGGTCTTGAAAGTCACACAAGACAGCAGGCTGTATTTCTGAAAGCAATAACTCTGAAAGGGACTTAGGAGTTCTGACAGATGAGTTCTCTGTGCAATGTACCAGCTAAGAGAAATATTGCATAATCCTTGGAGATATCAAATAAAAGAAGTGGGGAGAATTAACCTAGGGATGTTGTGGATTCTCTGTCATTTAACATCTCTAAATCAAGACAGAATGGCTTTTTCAAAGAGGTGATGGGAACGCCCAGATGGGTGTGCACATGCAACTGATCTGAGTTGCTGCAAACCACATGCAGTGCATGTGCAACTGTTTGCTGCACTGCAAATTCAGCACAGCACCAAAATTTAACATTAGGACACCCCAGTGTCAAAAAAACTGCCACAAAAAAAAGCAGTGCAGCTGGTACGAAGGCTCGCAGCTCGCAGGCACAGAGGCCAGGACTTCAGGGAGACAGCATATCAAAATCCAGCAGCTGGAGCATGAAACTAGACCAATCCAGCCCAGAAATAAGACAGCGAGGAGAATTAAACTAATTAAGCTAGGTATGTAGTCGATTCTCTGTCACTTAACATCTCTAAATCAAGACAGAATGGCTTTTTTAAAGACATTCTCTAAAGCAGCCAGGTGCAGAATTGAAGCAAGAATTACTGAGTGAAAACCTATGGCTTGTGGTAGGTATGTTGATCATAATGGGCCCGTCCAGCCTTACTATCTTACGAATAGCTTAAAAAAACCCTAAAAATAGCAGTAATACAGGTCTGCAAGAGACTTCTCTGAATAAATTTTACCTCAAACAAATGACCCAAGTAATAAGTGCAGCAGGACTTGTGGTAATGTATAATGTAAATACACATGCTGGGATTCTTTTGGCATTTTTTCAAAATTCATATTTAGCTTCTCATTAAAGCAGTTTGGATAAACAGGTTCTAATTAGATGGTTATTATTTAAATATCAATGAGATTATTAAATATGATATCATTAAATAACTCAGACTTTACTTAATGAGAATCTGGCTGTTTTTCACCCATGCTTTAAATCTTATACACATGGCATTTTGCATAAAAAGCACACTGCTAATCAAGCCAAGACAGAGGAGAAAAAAGTAAAAGACTGACCGGGGTTGAAATCATCATTTCGAATGCCTACCATTAAATTATGCAGAAAAAATAAACAAGAAGAAAATGACCTGCAAGTATGTAACTGTTTTAAAGTTACATGCTACATAATTCAAATAAACATGGTCTTTTTCTCTGCTAACATTGACTATATTTTTCACTGTCCCTCGGGTCTTTGAAGGGCAGATCTATGCCAGTTGGAGTACTTGCTTCCACCCTGTAAGATACCTCATGCTTACTGTCTTGTGGCATTGCTTGGCCCACTGAACTGGAGGCTGGAGTTTGTCTTGAACTGTTTTTCCCAGGACATGTTATTTTTATTGCTGTTTTTTTGCAACTGTTATTTTTTTTTATTTGTAACAATGCTTCACAAGGCAAGCTCCATCTTCAAGACAAGTCCCAGGTAAGTGGCTTATATGTAAGCCGCAAATATAAGAAGAATCACGGTGACCATTAGTAAACTGGAAAACCAATAAACTATGTTACAGAAACCTTAGATACATAATGATGTGTCCTTGTCTACCTGATATAGTCATTAAACTGCAATATTTTTAAAATAATATTTACGAGTCATTTTCAAATACATTATGGACTATCTAAAATCTAGTTTTCTAAGCAAAATAACTAACATGTAACACAAACTGCAAATGGAATAGCAGTGATGTGTTTGCTAGATTTTGCATTTGCTGCTTAATCAGCCTACTTCAGATTTTTTTTTCTTGGTTTTATGTATATCAAATTCTGTCACAGATTCAATGTGCAAGTTAAGATTCCTAGGTATTCCTCTGTCTTTCCCCTTGCTCAAAATTATAAATCCCTTTTCTACCATTCTCCAAAACTGTATGATAGATTATTGGTTAGTACCTTGGCAGGAATATGCACAGTAGTTTAGTGCTCCATGGGCATGTCTACATGAGACACTACTGAGCAGTGAGTACTTATATAAGCAAGTACTAATTAAATGTGCAGCAAACAGAGCGCAGAGGTACTGCACAGTAGTGCTGCCGTATGTCTTTTCAGTGACACTACTGGCATTAGTCTGATAATACTGCACAGTAGCATATTAACACTGTCCGTGCTGCAATTGCTACTGTGCAGTATTAATTGGCTAGTATGTAGTTAGTGTCTCGTGTAGACACCCCCCTTATTTAGCACTTGCATGACGCTCTAGATATGCTTCTAGTCTTTTGAAGTTTATCATAATTAGCACAAATTCAAATGTCTTTTAGGTTTTCTGACAGTACCATATCAGTTTTCTCATTCTGCTGGCAATTAACAGCAAATCTGTGCTAATCTCTTGATGGTTCTGCTTCCCCTTATATAACAGTGGCCCACTATTTGTTCCCATAGTTATCTGTCCAGCTTAACTGGAAGATGTCCTAGAAGACTGAAGATTTCCATTGCAACTTTAAGGGAAATTAACTGCCTCTGTTGATATTTCTTCTCCTACTCAAGTTCTAGAAGTTTCCTGAAAACAAATAGAAAAATATATTTCTATGCATACCCTGAAAAAATATTTGGCCTCTTTGAGAAGAATGAAAGAGGAAAATAGTAAGACAAGGGGTGGGGGGAAGGGCACGTTTTAAATGTTTTAAAAATTTGTTTCATATAGTTTTGCCCTAGATACTGAAATCTTTCTCCAAAACATATCATGTCAAATCTATAAGAAAACATCTGTTAAAAGAAGGAATGTCTAAGATCATGCCAAATCTGAAAGCCAAGAAAGATCTGATATGTAAGCCATGAATAGTAATAATTTAACAGAGAGAGAGGAGTGATAGTGTACAAGAATCTAAAAAACTGATACAAACAATGGAAATATGGTGAAGTTAAAAGATAAAGAGAACCCATTAAAGGATGAGGAAAATATCCCACTATTTGTTGCTTTTGTCTACCAACATTTAAGTTCCTAACTTCCTAATTTATGCCTTCTCAGTATTTTCACAATTCCAAGATGACACTGTAATGGGAATGTTACCTTTCACCTTTTTTTCATTCTTACTTTAACAAACAATTTTCTATATTTTAGCCAGCTTTCTATTACAGCTCTGACTTCATTGCCATGTTGCGTATCTTCCTCTCTTGCACAGCCTAATGTTTTCACTTCTCATGCCTTTATGAAGGAAAGGGAAAGACACACTATCTTCACAATTCAAACAGAGGCAGAACTAAATTTGTATTGTTAAAAGGTCAGCAATGTCCTCTGGGTAACGTTGCCTTAACATTTTTTTTAAATATAGGAAGTGGCTTCCCACAAGCTGAGATTTTAATGAGACCTTTCTTCAATGACCAGTGGTAACAGAGCTCTTCTGCTACAAAAACAACAACTACTGCATATTTCTGTAATAGTTTCATTAAAACAATAAAACAAAAACATAAAACATAAAAACAATTTTACTGAAAGGCAAGTTTTCAAAGCATACAGAGGAAGGCAGGCAAGGTACTTGGTTAACAAGCTTAAGAAGACATACAGGTTTCCATACCTCAGTCTTCTTGTGGTCTAAGTATAGACTGGAGGTTATAATAATTCATGGCTACATATGTACAGACAGTCACAAGGGTCAGCAGCTAACTGCATACTACTAAACTTTATGATATTTAGGTTCAAGAATATGGGTTTGCAACCAAGTGAATTTGAGAAGCAGCTCCAGGTGCTGAAGAGGTTCTCTTAAGATAAAAACCACATATTTAAAAATGCCTTTTATCTAGTATTACTGAAAATAGCAAGCTATTAAAGAGTAGTTATGGTGAGAACAATGTCTGTAGTTAAGCAACATTTCTACTCCTCAGGATTTATTATGTTTTATTTGTATTACATAAATGTCTCAGTTGGGTCCATATTTACATACATAGTAGGAGACATTTTACATACATAGCCAAAGATTGTCCTTGCCTAAAAAAATCTTATCACATAGACAGGACAGACAAAGGGTGAGAATTATTCCTCATTTTCAAAAAGAATACTGTAAATTACATGGCTTGCTAAGGTCCTACAGGAAGTTTGCAACAGAAAATTAAAGGCTAGGGACAGAACTTACACATAAACTAGTAGAAGTGATTGGAAACTGGCTCAAATCTGTAACACAACAGAAGTTCAGTGAGCATAAACTGCTTTGAAAATGGCCAAAACTAGTTTAACAGAAATCTGAATGGATGTAGTATATTAGACTTAACTTATTTAGGTTAAATCAGTTTATTAAACTTCTGTTCGAGAACCCCTCCAGAATCAAGTTAACTTGCAGTCTCCCAGCATCCCAAGATGCTTTGCACCTCTCCCGCAAACTGTTCCTCACAGGGTGAATGGACTAGACTTGACCTAAGCTGTCTGCTCCAGCAAAGCAGGGAGGCATGCTCCAGTGCCCTCTGGCTTTTGGCCTGGGCCACTGCAGGCATGTGGCTGCATTTCCAGAATCACAAGTGAACGTCTGTTCCCCTGCTTATTGGTTCAATCTACAAATTTTAGAATAACCTGTGAAGATTGAATCGATTCAGCCTTGGGCTTTTTGACTGCTTAGCCAGAGTGACTAGATCATCTGGGTCCATGTCCAATGAGTTCATTACAAACCTATTTTCCCCTAGTTCCCTACATCTATTGTTAAATTCTTATCAGAATGTCACTCCTTAAGGTAAATGTTTAGGAATTGTAATTTAGTTAAAAAATATGGCGATGTACAAACCAGAAAAGATTTAGTCTCACTTTCCCACAACACTGCAGAGCCAATATAGCTATGGGAACATGAGACTAATTATTTCCTGGTTTGTGAATCAACTGAATTGTTGACTAGATTTCAACTGCAGATTATTTATTTTCACTAGCAGCCTACTTACCCTTATATGTTAGATTATGTAAGGTTGGCTGAGATAGTTAATGAAAAAGACCTCATTTTTTGGCTTTTCTTTTGTTGTTGATTGACCAAAAACAGATAATGAATGCTATGAATGTGTTTGCTAAAGACAAAAAGATTTTACAACCAGCTGAATCCTTCACAAAGAGTTTACAGAAAGTTCTCATTTGACTGTCTAATGCTGAGAATTCACTATGGGTTTGAGCCAAAGTTCACTGAAGTCAATGAGAGTCCTTGTGTTGTACAAGCAGAAGCAGTTACTTAAGCCTAGTGTAGTTTTCTCTCTGGGACTCCATGGAAGCTAAATATATGGTTGTTACAAGATGAAGTGATATGTCAAGTATACACAAGAGAGTATGAGGTGTGGCAAACACTGAAGAAATATTTTGAGAGTACCAGAGAATGGTGGGTGATGGTGAAGAGGAGGATGGGAGAATTCATCAGGAAGAAGATGCGCAGGGAAAAGAACAAAAGAGATAAGAGAGCTGCAAAGAAAAATGCAGGAGGTTCTCAAGGAAGACACATAAGGAAGACAGGTGCAAGAAGAGCTAGAAGAAACAAGCAAGAGTTAGAAACCTGATTTAAAAAAAAGATGAGAGAGAAAGTTTTCTTAGCATGAGCACTCTGGGTGGAAGAAAACAAAGAGCAGTGATATTCTTCAGCCAGAGTGAAGGCAGCAAAAAAGAGATCTTAAAGCAATGAGGGAAGAAGGTGGTGCCTTGGGTGGAAAAGGAGAACAAGGTGTTGGAGGTGATGAGAAGACTTTACAGACAGCTATACACCGAAGAAAGGAAACAGACAAGAAGAAAATGAAGGATTTCTTGGAAGAGGCTGAAGAGAAAGTAGAGGAAGAGGAGGAAGCAAAGAAGATGGAAGCATAAAAGAAGTTGACGAGTGTTTAAAAACCTTTAAAGAAGAATTTTAAACCTTTTATGAGAAGTTTTGGGCATGGGCAGTGAGGAATACAGTGGAAGTTTTTAAGGAAACAGTATAAAGAGCAAAGGAAAGGAAACAGTAGAAAAAGTAAAGGTAAGGAAAATGTTATAAGAGGCATTGTGATCTTACTCTTCAAGAAAGGGGAGAAGGAACTGGAGACTGATTACACTCCTTCATGTGGACTATAAGTCAATGGCCAAGACACTGGCTTTGAGGATGAGGAAAAACATTAAAAAAATCATATATGAAGACCAAGTATGCCTAGTATCAAGTAGAAGGATTTCCAAAGTGATCAGAGATATACTGTCCCACATCCAAGAGAGGAAAAACAGAAGACAGAATGGATCATAATTACATATTCAAGGTGCTATTTTGCCAGATAAATGTATAGGTTGGATAAAATTATTGTAAAGAGAAGCAGACAGTCAGAGAGTCAAGTCCAAATTAATGGGCACCTAAATGGGGCCTTTAAAACCCATACAGGGTGAGACAAGGGTGCCCTCTGTTGTTATTCCTATTTATGTGTGGCATGAAACCATTAGCACAAAGAATAAGAAAAGACAAGGTCATAAGTGGAATAAAAACAGTAGGAGGGGGAGAGGTAAAATGCATACTATACATGGAACATATAAATGTAGTAGAGATAGATCTTCTATGGAAATTGTACTAAAGCATACATTACAGTGTGGAGAAGAGATGCAGGCTAAATTAAAGAGATCAAAAAGCATCATAATGAGTGTGGGGAACTGGAGGGACTTGAAGGAGTTGGGGCTTCAAATAAGAGAGAAAACACAGTGCTAGGGATCCTAATGGATGCCGAGGGAAAAGTAATACAGCATAGGAAAAGGTGACAGCAAGAGCACAGCAAATACTTCGGTTATGGTCCAGAAGAACACTGTCCTTTTCCCGAAAAGCAGCAGCATTTAAAGCTATGCTACTGCCAATTATTCTATATACAGGAATTGTATTCCCACAAATATGGCAGCAGATAGCAAGAGTACAGAGGGAAATATGTGTGCTCTTCTGGAATGCCAAAAGAGAAAGGCTGGCTAGAGCTGAACTGTACAAAGCAAGAGAGATGGGGGATGAGGGCTGCTGGATTTTGGATTATTTGTCTATGTGAAATATGTAAACATGATATGCGAGGTGGTAACAAAGGGAAGGGGAAAGCAGTGTGCACCACCCAATTTCCTGCAGCTACAATTCTGAGGAAATGGGGAGTAATATCAGGCCTCTTTGAAGAGCCCATGGGTGTGGCAACCACCAATTCATAACATTAGGATGGAAGGATTCATGCAGAGGGACACAGTAGGGAAAATAGAGATGAAGGACATTAAGGATCATGAGAAATTGATGAAAGTGGTAAGGGAGAGAGACAGGAGGGTGCCGGTGAGAAACTTCACAGAAGGACAAGTGAAGGCAAGGGGAGTGGTGGCGGGTAAACAATTAAAAGGAGAACATGCTGACCTACCATGGATGGTTGTAAGAAATATCTGGCCGGTGAGAGAAGTGCAACACAGCTGGGGCTTGATGAAGTCATCAAGGTGCCCAAGGAAGATGTGCAGGGAAGAAGAAACAGTGGGATGTGTTTTGGAAGAGTATGTATACAAAAAAACTGTTAAAAGGATACACCATTTTCTGAGTGTCACCAAAATAAACTGGTCCTTAGCACAGAAGATGATACTATATGAAGTCGTACCAAAGTGACTAAACATAATGTTATTAAAGACTTTCTTAGCATACATTAAAGCTAGTTCATGAAAAGTAAGAAACATCTGGGTGTTTAAGGAGTTGATTTTGACTGAAAGAGTGCCTGAAGCTAGGGCTGCATGAACTGAAATACTACATTGATCAGGACAAGAAAGAGATTGGAGAGGAAGAGGTTGAGAAGAAATGGAGTTAAAGGGACTGGACACATTTGTTCCACTAAACCAAAAGAGAGGACTTATGAAACGGGTGGAGACTTTCAGGTGGTCACTCAGGTAACAGCATTTTTAGAGAGTTCTGTATGAAAAAAAATTTCTGTAAAGGTTATTTTTTGTGGGAATTTGATGTATGTTGTTTAAGGGTTTAATATATGCAGTTATATGCTTTTGATATGTTGTTGTTTCTGCAATATCAAGGTTTGGTTAAACAAGGATGCTCAAAATATGAAGATTTGTAAGTGTAGAGTGATAAGTGTGGTTTTAATAAAATTTGTTTAAAAAAAAGAAAAAGAAAAAATAGGCATTTTTGCCCAATGTAGGCCATGTGTTTTATAGTCAAGCACAGTTTTGTCTGCATCTAAAACAACTTGATAGTTGGTTTCCATTGCCAAGTACATGCTGTTTTGGCAGCAGTTTAATTTTAGACAATGTATTTTGTTAGATTTCCTTGTATGCAATTATGAGGGGCTTAAAATTTACAAGTTGCATGAACTCCATACATCATGGTGGAACTGAAGCAAAATCAGATTCAGGCCTATATTTCCTTCTGGGTATTCACAAACTGGCAGTGAGCTTGCCAACATTAAGGATTAAGAAGCCTGGGGCAGGGAAGGATTTCTCACTGCAGAATGTAGAAGGCCAGAGTACACATGAGCATTTATAGATAGGTACCTGTGCATGCTGAGTACTAGTTAATTATATTCTCGAATTTACTGTTCTCAGGATGTCACTGTTAGATTAGGACCTATGGAGCAATATGTGATGGTTGAAGAACCTGCCAACTTGACAGGACATCCTATTTGAGCCCTGGGACGGCCTTAACCAGGTACGAATACCCTTCCCACTCCTTCCATAACCTCCTCTTCTCAACACCCTGTAACTGAAACGCCTTAATACACCTCCCTCAATCTTCAAACAGACTCTTCTTTGGCTTTCCTATCCCAAAATCTCAGGAGATGAAGTCAGCCATAATGTAAGAAGAGGCAACTATATTGTTCAGTTCAGAAACTGACCCTTGGGGCATTTTTACATGTGCTGTGGGATACGGCACCAGGTGCTTTAATTAGTGAGCCACGCTAACTAAAAGTGCCCGCACATCATGCATATCAGTGGCACCACACTGAAAAATTGGCGGTGGGACACTTTGAACTAAAGCTCTTTGAATGTGTTTTATTTCAAAGTGTCCTGCCACCATTTTTTCAGTAAAGACACACAGCGATGCTGATACATGTGACACAGAAGGCTGCTGGAGCATGTCAATTTTTATGCTCCGGCAGACTCAATTAATTGAGTCATGATTAGGACCTATGGACTAAATTCATTGAGTCTGCTCCAACATGCTGGATTTCCAGCACATTGAAGCAGGCTCTGCACACGTGTGTAGAAGCCCTTGATTTTCATAAAGAGTCAATTCTGTATCAAGGCTCCCATTTCCCTAATGCCCTGGACCACATCATGATTTCATTGCAGTTCATTGTGTTAAAATTAAACAACCACTGCATTGCAAGTATAATTTTAAGGACTATTGAATCACAAGCTTTTTTTCAGTGCACTAAGGGTGAGAATTATGTACCTGCGCTAAAAGATGTACAGTTTTCTTTTTGAAAATGAGGAATAATTCTCACCCTTTGTCTGAAAACAGTATGTACCTGCGCTAAAAGATGGGGTGATTTATTTAAAATGTCTTGTTTAAGGGCATATGGTCTAGTCACATTCATCATGACTAAATGCAGTGACCACTCTAGGAATCAAATTCATCAAGAGCTTTCAAAAGCATATTAGAATTTTTAGTCCTGCTCTTTTTTTTCTCCTCCATGTTCCTCTGTTTTATAGACTTAATATCCATGCCCCAGCCTTTGGGTAGCACATCAGGTCTTCCACAGCCTGTCCAACAATTACTGTTTGGAAAAACAAATTCTTCGTACTCCTTGTGGTGCTTAATCCAATTCTCACTGAAGTCAACAGAAAGGTTACTTTTGAAATCAACAGGAGTCGGATCATGTGCTTACTGATCTTTAGTGAGGTGTCATCCCCTCATTGTGTGGAAGTAATGATAATTTATTCTCTCCTTGGTTTGCCAGAACAGCTTGCTGAGTTTACAACCGTTTTATGTACCCTGTTAATTGTGGGGGATTTCAAGTTTTAGTCTGGGGATTCATCTCATAACCAAACATCATGATAAATGTCCTCTCTTGAGTCCTTTGATCTCAGACAATGGCATACCAGGGCTTTCCTACAGCCGGCCACTCTGGATTTTGCTTCTGAGCCCAGACTGAAGACATTCTTTTATGACTTGTCTTTTTTCATGAAGAATCTCTACCTACTGAAATATCTGGGTTGATTCTAGGACTTCTACTACATTGGCAGAGCTCACTATCAGCGCCAGAGGTGTGAGTTTGAGCCCCACTCTGGACTTGTGCTAATTGCCCCCAGTTGACCCTACCTGGTCATTCAAGGACAGGAGTCAATGACAGTCAAACCTGATGCTGGCCACATCACTCTCTTGTTTGCAACTGACTACAGAACCAAGCAAGTCTTTTGGCCCATGAGGACTTCTGTCCTTTTGAATAAGATAACAAAGTTTGGAAGTCATTAAGCACCATTTGTATTTCCCATTAACAACAAAGAGGGACCTCCACTTTATAGTCCTGCCAACTTAAAATTCTGCAGCACTGTTTGCACACTCCAATTAGGAGATAAGCCCATAGCTCTAGTTCAATTACTGCAATAACACTATAGTTGTTTTAGCACATGGTGTGATTTATTGTAGGAGAATAAGAACAGTATACAGATTACAGTTTAGTAGGAATAGTCAAACTGGACCACGTTCATTTTAAAGCTGAAAAATAACTTTCCCTCCCCTTCTCCATTTGGCAATGTGCAAAGATTTAAGTCAATTGTGGAATGTAAACATTTTACACAAAGCTCTTTACTGTTTAACTTTAGTGTTAACAAATTTTGGGTCCCCAGGTAAGATGCCTAAATAGAAACATACATATACTTCAGGAATATTAATGTGGTCAGTATTCTGGTCAGGAGAGCCTTATCCTAATTCCAACCCCAATGGACAACACCGGTCAGGACCTCTGAAACTGTAGCTGGATCAAAGAAAATATAAGCTAAAAGATATAGGCTAGAAAGCTTAAGTACAAATGTTCCACACTGGAACGCTTATCTATTATGGAAGTCTTGTCCAGTGGAGAGCCAACATTTGGGACCAGTAACTTCTTTTGGTCTTCTGACAAGCACCTTCACCTTAGAACACAATTCTAAATTTTGGCTACTAACGTCTTTTCTGTTTAGTTGCTCCCAAGCCCCTCATTTTTGTTCCTTTTCTTCACTACACCTTGCTATTGATATTTACATTCCAGGTAACAGCAGCAATTTCAAGTAGTATATAATGCATTTAGGGCCTGATAGGTGAGCACGTATTTCTTGATAAGGGATTACTTACCTTCATAAGTGCTCACCAATGTAAGGTTGTACAACTGGGCCCTTAAGAGACCATCCAAATGAGGTTGCTCCGTGATGACTGTAACTGATGGCATCTCCCTGATTGGAAATCCAAAGGGAACACTGCCCAAGCTGGCTGATTGCAGGGAAGTACAGAAAAGAGAAGGGAACAGGGAAATGCTATTTTAAAGAACTAACTTTTAAATAGAGGACTGGTCCCTTGCAGCTTACCCCACTCTGGTACAGTCCTACATGTTACACAGGAGCAGAGAAATTGCCAAACCAGATCAGGGCTCCATCTACACCAGTCCATCTAATGTCTCCAGCAGTGATCATCACTGGGCACTTTAGAGGAAGGTGCAGATACTCAGAAGATACAAAAAAAGAGCTGTGAGACCAATTTAGTTTCCGCAAGTTAAAAAGTCAACATTTCATACCTGCACTACACAGAAGACATTATAATATATAGTATTCAAATAGGTGCGTACTGAAGAAAGATAAAGAATAAATAAAACAATTATTTTTCTGATATGAAAAAGTTCCTACTGATCAGCATATATGGATTGATAACAGCTGCTGTAGGCATTTTACCACTTCTTTAGTTATTAACAGTAACATGATCTCCCCCAAACAGATTTTATGGAGCCACTTAAGGCTCAACCCAAAGCCACTGAAGTAAATGGCAAAACTCACTAGATCTCTAGGTTCTTGTAAACGAATTAGGTTTTATTTTAGAAATAACAAACTAGTCTCAAAGGGTCAGTTAATAATATGGAAACACAGAATAAATCAGGATACCAAAACAAACTCTGAAAATAGGAGAAAACAATTTTCTGCTCTATTTTAAGAATGAATGTTACTATCTTACCTCACTGAATTTGATTCTATAATCAAAACTTAATGTTTTTGGCCACAAGGTGGAGCTTATAAGCCTTACAAAGTAACAATCAAACCTGATTTTTAAAAAAATCTTACGAAAGAAAAATTGAAGATATTGGCTTAAATTCCTAGTAATATTCAAAATAATATATTTTCTGCAGGTTACACCATTGTTTCAAAACATTTAAAATATTAGAGGATGTAATGGCATATAATATGAGAATGCTCAACACTTCTCTTCTGTATCAATATGAGATAGTTCAGGCTCATAATAACGCAAATTCATTTATTATTCAGTAATAAATGCTGTTTTGTTACTCTGATTGCATTTCTCATAACTATCGGTCACCAGTTCACAGATTCCCATAGCCTTGGGAGACAGCATAAACTCAACCAGAATATTAGATAAACCTGACTGAAATGAGAGAGAAATTATTGGAACTGGTTTGTTTGGGGGAGGAGGGCGTTTTGTTTTGTTTTGTTTTGTTTTTCGATTATCTGCACGTCTGGACTCCAGGCAGACTTCATTTATCAGTCACAAATAAAGAATTTGGGCCAAATTCTGCAGCCTTTCCTCAAGAAGAAACTATATCGACTTCAAAGTTGACACATGCATTGGAATTTTGCCTAAATTAAGACCATAGGAGTTGGCTCCTTGTGCACATTTCACAAGACAATATTGTTTCAGTGCCATGGTTTTCACAACCTTTTTTTAATGGAATGCAGATCAGAGAAATTGCTTGTCTGACAAACTTAAGTAATACAGTCCACAAAAATCCAGGCAGTTCAGCTTTCATATAAATATGCTGCTTAGCTTTTTTACACTCTTTTAACTTTTTGTATAGATTGAAGTGACTAAAGTTCGTTAGTTACTGTGGTAATGTTGTGCAAAAACTGGGTAATGAGCACACTGGAAATGGGAGAATTAGGTAAGACCTATCTTGAAGATTTGCTCAAAATCTTTGCCCAAATTATATCAACTTGAGGTTCACAGAAATATTGTTAACTACTTTTTTTCAAATGGAAAATGTTTACCTGCATCAGCATTTCTGGTACTGTCTGGAAGGAGAAAACAAAACAAGAAAGTAATTCTGAAATTCTTTTATTCAATTTCTGGCCTGCCTGACAGCAGGAAAGTTTGAAATGTTCATAAGTATATCTTGAAACAAATTAGGTTTGGATAAAGCTTGGTAATTTTTGGAGTCAAAGCTCAGAAAAGAGCAAAAGTCATGGGCAGAATAAGAAGGAAGATTTGTCTGACAGACAGACAAGCATGTTTTCCTGGAAGGTATTTCTGAAACAAAAATACGAACACTTCATTCTTTATTATTTCTATTATGGTACCACCAAAGGTCAAAACAAAGTTTTCATTGAAAGGAGCACTGAACCAAGGCCCCATTGTACTAGACACCATATATGCATTTTAAGACATGAGTCTTACTCCAAATGATCTCAATAGACTAGGTATGTAAAAGGTGTGAGACAAGAAGTATCCGTATGTCCATTTTATAAGATGGAAAACTAAGGCACGGAGACGTAACTCTTCAAAAACCTAGTTCTGCGTTAATGACAAAAACCACCCTTCTTCTTTGAAGTTAACTTGAGTCCTGAATTTGAAGAGTAGAAACACCTTCATAACGTTCAGTTCAAGCAGCCCAGTAGAAATGGTAACATAAAATTCAGAAAGATTTGTCATGTTGTATGATTGCTAAGGTACCACTTATCTACTTTCATGGTTGTATATATGGGCTGAGGATATAAACACACATAGTGTGTGTATGGTTGAGGATATAAATATGCATACTTTTTAAAGTGGAAATCACAAAGGTAAGCTGGTTAAATGAGGACTCAAGGTTGTAGGAAGAGTCATGTTATTTATTCCCATGCCAGAAAGCTAAACTATTCTGTAGCAGTAATACCAATGCAACATTAGTATCTGAATGTCTTTACACAAGTAAAGCAGAGAGGCAAGAAGATTTTACACTGCATATCTGCAATACCAAATTCCTCTTAATAACAGCTCTCTATATTTACAGCTATCATGTAAGTCTGAACATTAACTGAACCCCATAAGCAGGAATCTGGGTTTTCTGTTCCCTGCAGAAAACCAGACCCCCCCGCCCACATGGATTTTCCTCTTTAATGGAGAAACAAATAGATTTTTCGTGTTAATGGAGAAACATGTGGATTTTGCTCTCTGCAGAATGGCAGAGTTCCAACCTGGAAGGGGCTGGGGGGAGCGGGAGGAGGGTGGTCAGGCAGGGAGCTCCATGAGCATGTCCACCCTCACACATGCACATGGCCGCCTGGCAGCCTAAAGAGAAGCTCCTGCAGGTAGGTCAGGCAGAGGGGGAGGGGAGATTGAGGCCCCCATAGGGAGGGAGGGGGCAGATTGGGCTGAAGCTGGGGCTGCTGCCAAAATTTACACTTGAATTAATTTTATTATAGTGACTGAGGCAGTAGTAGGTTTTGCAAATGTATCAATAAAACATTGTGTTCAACTGATACCTACACACACACACACACACACACGCACTTCATTTTAATAATGGATTTTGAGGTATTTAAACAGAGAAGCTGTGATTTTTATCAGAGCAAGTGCTATTTTTTTTTAACAGAGAAAACCAGCATCCCTGCATATAAGTCAGGGCTTACCAAAAGCCAGAGTGAAATTGAGAAAACTGGGGAAAATTGTACTTCTGGTTTATGTGCCACAGTTATAGCCACTAAATAAATACAAATGTCCTTCAAATATTTTACCTGTTATATAGGACCTGCTATGACCTTACTATCCTCACAATGACCTCACAATGCCAAAGCCAGATAGGGAAAGTAGACATGTAATACCTGCTTCATGTGGGAAACGGTCACCATTTCTCAGATGAGCAACTGAGACAAGGTAAGGTAAGGACTGGCCTAAGTTCATATGCATAGTATGTGGCAGACTTGAGGACTGGATTCCAGCCTGTGGCGGAGCACCTTTGGGGTGCTCGCCATGTGGCAGGGGCTGTAGTAGGCTGGGACAAAGCCAGCAGGGAAGGCAGCCAAGCGAAGCCCCCCAAATGTCATTCTAAGGGGGGAGGTGTGTGGCAGGGCACTGTTGGTACCTGTCACTTTAAGACCAAAGCCAAGCAGCCAGCAGGTGCTTGACTGCAGTGGCCATTTTAGATCTCTGGCTGCCCTTATAAACAGAGCAGTTGGCTGCTGGCAGGCGAGGCAGCAACATTGTCTGGTTCCAAGGCTTCATGTATCATCCTGAAGGTAAAGGCAGGAGCTGTAGGGGATGGCTAGGAAGCTCCTGGTCCTGGGCATGACCTAAAACTGCACCCTGCCAGGAATAGGTGGCCTGGTGGGGCTCTCAGTGGCACAGGAGCCCCCATGAAATGCCAGGCCAGTTATCTCCCCAGTGAAATGGGGGTAGGGGCGCCTTAACCCTAGCCCTCACCTTTGGGTGAGTCTGGTAACATTGGAGGTAGCAGGCACCAGGCATGGTTGTGGCCACCTGAGCCCTGTGGGGTACAAGACCCTGAGAAGTGAAAGTTGGGGCCAGGCATGGCTGCAGCCACCTGAGCCCTGTGGGATGCAAGACCCCAGGGAGGAAGAGTGGGGGCCAGGCATGCCTGTGGCCACCTGAGCCCACCAGGGAGGGAAGCCCCATGGCCCCAAGTGAGGGGGTGGTGTGGAACCCCAGTGAAGGGGAGGTGTGGAGCCCCAAGTGAAAGGAGTAGGCCTAGGTATGTCTCTGGACACTTGAGGCTGTAGCTTGCACCAGAGGCCATATAAAGGGGCTCAGTCTGAGAGGCAGGAGTGAGTCCTGATGCCAGCAAGTCCTCCACTGCTGGGAAGCCAAGTGTTGGTCGAAAGCAAGACCTCTAGTGGAGCACAACGACATGCTGCTCCAGGGGGGAGTGAGAGTCCCCGTGAGACCCCGGAGCACCAGTCATGGTGTGGCATAAGAATGTCCCAGTGAGGGGTGGCCCTAGAAAGGGGGCAGAGAGGAAGAATCCCAGTGGGGGAGAAGAACCAGAGGGCTGAGAGCCCAGAGTGTATACAGAGTTTCCAGGAGCCAGAGTAAGTTTAGACCCAGTTGGATAATTGGCTGGCCACTCCCCCGCTGAGGGTCATGGGAGAGCCCCAAAAGATGGTATGTCTGCCACCCAAGGTATGAACTAGTTAAGCCTATGGCCTAAGGGGCCTGCTCTAAGAGGGAGCAAGGTAGCATAAGTTGTTGATGCATGAAAGAGACCCTGTGAGAGGGGGTGGAGCATGAGAGGAGGATGGTATGAATGTGAGTGTGTCTGAAGCCTGACAACGAAGCCTAAGCTTGGTCTGGCTGTAGAGCACTGTATCATCTGGATGCCATCTGCGAGGGTTGGGCTGCTGTGTAGGGAAGGATCGGAGCTGCAGATAGCACCCCCTGGCATCAGGGCAAGAATGGACAGCCTCCCGCCTTAATTAACATCATAATTAATTAAGAACGAGGCATGGCAGGTGAGTCAGGTGGGTGGCGTGCCCAAAGGCAAGTGGGAAAACTAGCACTATGGCTAGTCAGGGAGCCCCACTTTGCCACACAGCCCCAAGTCCTACACTAATGGCCAAACTACTATCCACTAAGAAATTCTGTTAAAAAACCAAAAGGAAGAAAAGAGAATTCATCAGAATTTACAGGAGGTTACTAAGTGATATGGTACATATCTTAATTTGAATTTTCTACACACAGAAGTGGCAGATTAATTGCACTGGCATACTGTAGAAACACCTAGCCTATTCATAAATGCATGTGAGGTGATACCTTCTCAGATGTGACGGTAACACCGTGCACTTTAGAATGATCAGAGAAAGGTCAAAAGTGGAGCGAACATAAGATGTGCAATTTACTCTTCATTTCATTTTGGAAGAATCAGGGTTTCCTTCTCATATGGGCAGAAGCACCCTGAAGGTACTTTTTAAGTCAGTGAGATGTGATATTATTATTCCTCGTTGGAGCAGTGAGTCTTACAAGTCAAGCCGAGCTGGCTGATATGTACAATATTCTGTGTTTGGAAAGGAATGTTTATTGGAGAGGTCAGCACTTGAAGTATCCATAAAGGGAGGATACTATGTGAAAAAATGTTAATAATGGCATGAGAGGTTGCTCTGCTTGTCAAGTCAGTTGTGTTGCCCATGTGTGGGACATTTCCCAGGATTAATGCTTGTTTACATAAATTGTGTATCAAAGATAAAACTGCAGCTATTTTTGCCAACAGCTCTTGTGGTATTGAGTGACTGGAAAAAGGTGTGGAAATCATACCAGTGTTAATTATTTTCTGTCCTGTTGGCAACTTTTCATAATTGAATTTGCCAACTTTTTTTTTTAATCATTACACTGGCAACTCTCTTCAGAAACTGGAACCATGAAGTCTATTTGTTTTGGGAGATTTTTTTTAAGATACAAAACTTGCCTGAGTCATTATCACATGCAGAAAAGTTTTCTGTTTCTGTATAATATCATCCCAAAAAAACTAAAAAACCCACAAAAGTATACAAGTAAGCCACAGAAATATGGAATGATTTTCACAAAAAAACCTGATGTTGGTTATCAGGTGTTTCCACCAGACATTTTGGAAGGGGATCGGCATTACTTCCTTTTCAATGTTTTCCAATGAGATAGATCTATTTGCTAACAATGGTTCTTCCTGCTCTCTCATCATTTCCACCTTCATTCCCCCTCTGTCAGGTTTATGAGGTGTAACCATTCTACAACAGGCAATAAACTTGATTAAAACTGGCAAAAGGTACATATCCAATTTTATGTCTCCAGAATTGAAGGGATTTGGATTAACTTCATTTATGTACTTGTGTTAAAAGCCATACACCCTTCAAACTAAAAACAAATGTGTTTTAAAGTAGAATATCATTTGCTTTGTATTTATTCTCTTAGAGCTAGATGTGGTCTCCTAAAGCAATATTTATTTATACCCTTTTGATGCCATGGTCATTATATAGAAATGCTAGAATTGCTCTAACATAGTAAACTGAAAGTTTAAGATAAGAAAGGCCAAAGTGGCCAACAGAAATGGCCCATTGGACAAGTAATTTTCTCCAGAGGAGCATTTAGTTCACTGCTTCACACAACACTAAGACCTTTCTACTTTTCTTATAATCAAGTCCATAAAATTGAAGAACTCGAGTTTAAAAAAATGTAGCTTTATGCTCCATAATTACAACAATAAACCATTAGTTACACTCTGTGCGTTCTTAGCTCCAATTTTGAGAGTTTTATATTGTAACTTGGTCACCTGGTTTCTCTTCTCTTCCTGGTTTCTCTCTGCTTGTAACTTGTAGCAAGTTTGTTTTCAACCCCTGATGAACATGTGTAATTTCCATTAGGGATAGAGTACGTTCATGTAAAAAAGTCACATCAAGAATTGTATAGGCCTCTAAAAGAAAAACAAATTCAGAGGCCTAACAGGCAAAATGGGATGGTTAAAGTGCTGGCCAACCCAAACTTCAGAAAATATGTGTGTCAACGATGTTAAGATTTTATTTGAGCAATTTAAATCTTCTAAATTCCTTACTATGATTAAAAACATTTCACATATGGCATTTTAAAAAAGAAACAGTTTAGCTATATAAAGGCTTGGATAACAAGTTCCATTATACATTGTTGGTTGAAAAAAATCTAACTTTAATAGGGTTTTAATTACAACGTAATTGTCCAGATCTTCAGCTGCTAATACACTGGTGCAGCTCCATCAGCAAGGCCAGCTTATACCAGGTAACGGACTGACCCAATGCAATACTGTACTTATGAGGTGAAGCAGTTTTTAGTTACCAACCAAAGGAATCTACAGCTTGTTAAATCACTATCATATTTTCTCACATAAAACATGCATCTTGTTTTTGGAAGGCAGAATGTAGAAAAAAAGATTTTTCCAGAGTCATGGGTAACTGTGACAGAGTAAGTTCTTCTGGAAACATAGTGTCCAGGAAGTATGGCACCTGGAAGCTCCTTGTGCTAGCAGTCTCATTCTGACTATTTTCTGTGATGCCACACCTTCCTAGACACTCCATGTTTCCAGAAAAATTTAGTTCATGTCATACAAAGTTAGGTCCTAGACCCTGGCAAGGGCAGTAGCAAGACTGTTAGTCCTTAACTGTAAGTACAGGGCTGGATTAACCTTTTAGTGGGCCCTAGACAGAGGAACTTGTGGGCCCTGCGCTGGTTGAGACCCCCCCCCTTCCTACCTCGGCACTGACGTCCACAGGGAGCGGGGCTCAGAATGACCACTAGGAAGCAGCTGCCATGGTAGCAAGGCCAGCGGAGGAAAGGACAGGAGGCAAACGGGGCCAGTTGCACCACTACAGAAGAGGGAAGGACCAGGACCTTCCTGCAGCTCAGGGCCCTCGGTATGTTCCTAGTTTGCCCACGCATTAATCTGGCCTATGTAAGCAGTGCTTTATATAAATTCCTATAAATTAAGTGTTGTTTCCACATCATAAGTTTCATCAAGATACTACAAGCAACTTGCTTGCTGCTTTAAGCACAAGCCAAATTACTCCACCAACGGTGATTAACACAGGACTGTGCCACCTTCGCAGCTACATGGCATGGATAGTGTCTTGGCAGCTGCATGGCATACATAGTGTCTCCAGGCTTGCTTCTTTTCCAATGATGATAACAACTTGTCTGCTTAAAACACACACCCTAATTTTGGGGGGCTGATTTTGAGGGAAAGAATGCATGTTGTGTGTGAGAAAATATGGTAATTTCACAAATATTTGCAATATCTCCCCCTATCTCCTATCATATATCAATCAGTTAAGCAAAGCCCCTTTAATTGTTTATATAAAGTCTCTATCATGGCACATCTTACAGACACTTCCTCAGGACTACTTGTCCTTGTCTGGTCTCTAGTAGCATCTCATCCAATATTCCTTCCCATAAGACAGAGGAATCCCCCTGCTGCAAACCCAGGTGACAAGGTAGGACCAGACCCTAATTCAATCCATCTCCTTTTCCCTTTCCAATGGAAGCTGGTCTCCTGATTGGCTTCCCACCCAAAGAATACATGACTCACAATGACTTGCAGAAGCACCTGCGGTACATTCACCGGAAGTGGCTGAACTTCTTCTGTGTCCTCTGCAATACAGACTCTGATGTACTGAAGCAACTCATGATGCATCAGAAGACATGCCAAGGCCACAGAGCAGCAAATAAGACCACTGTAGAGCGGTCTACCACTCTGGCCACACCAGTGCACTGGAATATGGCCACAGTGATGGAACCTGTGAAGCCAGCAATCCCACCAGCAGCCACAGGCCAAAAGACAAGGGATCCAACTGCAGAGAGACTTGTCCCAGCTACACCCCCATGCAGACCTCTATCCTGTGCACCTCAGTCACACATGACCACCTATATCAGCCAGGGACACAGAACTTAAAAGAAACCTGGCACCACCAGCCCGCCTCCCTAGGATGCCTCTGAGCAGTGAAGAGAACCTGGCCTCCACAGAGGCTGGCATGCAGTCTAGATGAAGGAGTTCTTCAATGCCACCACATTCCAGACCTTTAGATGCCTCAGGGAACAAGCTGATCAAGGAGCTCTTGACAACCATCCAATCTAAACAGCCGCAGGCCAGCGGTGGCCCAGCAGCAAGACCAGCATAGTACCAGAAGCACCCCAGGAAAAGACCTCAGAGCCAGCAGTATGACTTGGCAGCAGCTTCTGAGTTCCATAATTGTACAGGTCCAACTGCCCCAAGGAAATACAAGGGATCCTGCCTGATCCCCCAGGAGACACTGTTTACCTACTTCTGTGGCGTCTTCAACCCCCAGGAGGAAGCCATCACCCCACGTCCTGTATCTATCAGACCCCTGACACCCATCAGCTCTGCAGAGGGGCTTGAAGGAAACTTCACACCAAAGGAAGTAGAGGCCTTCCTGAGTAGGACAAGCAAACACAGCATCAAATACAGCCTACTGTAGGCAGGGTGCCTCATTCTGATGCTGATCTTCAACCAGTGCAAGAAGTTCCATTGCACCCTCAGTTCGTGGAAGAAGGTGATGCTGGTTCCAATACACAAGAGGGGAGAGCCAGATGACCCCAGCAACTAGAGGCCCATCACCCTATGATCCACCATATACAAGCTGTACATCAGCTGCATGGCAGCCTGGATCACTGGCTGGGAGGTAAGTGGGAAGGACATCAGCCTGAGACAGAAGACTGTCCTCTCCAACAAAGGGTAAACACAACTTTGAGCTACAGATGGTGCTGGATGATGCCCAGAGAGCAAAAGGAGAGAGTGTGCAGTGGCATGACTTGATGACTTTAGCTCCATGCCCCACCACCTCATCTTCAACACTCTCCAGGAACTCAGGATGCTGGATGGGACCAGTGACCTCGTCCAGGAGCTCTAAGATGGCTGCACCATCACCATCACCATCTGACCATTGGAGAGTAAGACACATGACATCCCAATCTGGACTGGAGTCAAACAGGCTCCCCGCTCATCCCCATCATCTTCAACCTGGCCATGGAACCACTCCTCCAAGTGGTGGCAGAAGGTCCCAGAGGGTTCAGCCTTTATGGACATAATCTGAGTGTCCTGGCCTACACCAATGACCTTGTCCTCCTCATCAGCAACTCCGAGCAGCTGTAGAGGGTACTGGGCATCAGCTCCAAGATAGCCAAGTGGATGGGGCTCCACTTAAATACCTCCAAGTGTGCCTCACTGAACATTAACTGAAGGAAGAAAAGCACCCTCCTAGACTCCACTGTCAACACACAGGGCAAGCAGATGAAGTGCCTGAGAAACAGCAAAAGCTACCTCCACCTGGTAATGCCCACTGGCCATGGGACAAAGCAGACACTGAAGGAGAGCATCTGTAAGATCATGCAGGCTACCCACAAACTAAACTTGTCACTGCTAGCCCCCTGGCAGAAGGTAGATGCGGTGAACACATTTCTCATCCTGAGAGGCTCAACAGTCCACAAGAACCCACTCAAGAAGGCAGACAACAAACTGAAACGGCTACTGAAGAAGTGGCAGCAACTGCCACTCCAGGCAAGCAATAAGATCCGGCATGTCCCCTACTAGCAGGGAGGTGCCAACATCCCCTGCATTGGTGACCTCTGCATGCAACATCCCGTGCATGGGTCACCCATGCCTCCCACCTCCTGACCCACCCCAACAAGCTGGTGAGAACCATCATCACCAATGCCCTGAGGGAACCGACCCACAGGAAGATCATCAGTCAGTTTACCTGGCCACCTTCCTGAGAGACTTGCTAGAGAATGAGTTTAACCAAGATGACATGGACTTTGCCTCTCTGTGGAGCCACACCTGCAATACCGTGCCTGTGGGCTGCCTCAGCTGCTCCTACCCCACAATGCCAGCTGCATCACTGTGATTCTCCAGCCCCCCATCAGACTGCAATCAGACCTAGACAGGTGACAGGAGTGGGCGGATGGGATTCAACACTGACAAGTGCAAGGTGCTGCACCTGGGGAGGAGGAACCAGCACCATACCTACAGGCTGGGGAACTCCCTTCTTGTCAGT
>NW_017728911.1:13882457-13914872 GCF_001723895.1 Crocodylus porosus | reverse complement strand
ACCTGAACCTATTCAGCCTCCACAAGAGAAGGCTGAGAGGGGATCTAGTGGCCTATTACAAACTAGCTGGAGAGCAGGCATTGGGGGAGTCCCTGTTCCCCCAAGCACTACCAGGAGTGACTAGAAAAGCTGTCAATGGGAAGGAAGGACTTTATAACCAAGATTGTTCAGGACCTACTAAAAGTAAAACCTATAAATTTGAATTGGCTCATTGGTATGCCAGGAAGGGTGGAGTGGGAGCTCTGCTTCAAGGATCCCAAGAGCAGAGCAGACTGCTGGGAGCAGCTCCAGGCAGCCATGGGGAATTCCCAGCAGAATGCCTTTCAATTTGGTGTGGGAGGAACAAGAAAAGTGTGACTGATCACAATGAAAATGCATTATGGTTTAATAAAGGAAGATGATGTGAGGTTTGGTTAAAAAAGGAACTGTGAGAAAGTGGGAAAAGTGGAAAATGTCCTGGATGAGGTGGGACAGTGGGCTGGAGCCTGGAAAGCCAGGGCAGTGCTAAAAAGGAAGCCTAGAAAGCCAGCCAAGACACAGCACCTTCCTCCAGCAATCACTCTGGGCACCCACTGGGGCTTAGTCTACTACCAGGGGTGATCTGAGCTCTGCTGCAAATGCCATGTACAAAAGGAAAGACCATGAAGCCACGGACTGTAAACTAGTGTTGTAACTTGTGCAGGGAGGAGAAGGATGTCTTTAAAGATTGCCCCAAATCATTTGCAAATGAGACAGAAAACAAAGGGGAGACCATGGTAACCCCAGTGGTCCCGTCAGTAACAGAGAACAAAGGGGTGGAGGAGAAAAGAACAAAGGAGGGAACCCACAGAGAAGAGGAAAATGAGCCAGAGCTTCCTTACCAACCTGCCCCTCCCCCGCCCCCAGTTCTACAAGTACTCCCTTGAGCAGCTAAATGAGGAACTTTCAAGAATACAAAGGGAGCAGGAGATAGAGAGAGAGTAACAGTCCATCAGAGAAAGGAGCCAGGAGAAAGCCCCAGATGCTGGAGAGGAACCCAGCTCAGAAATAAAGGTCCAGGTGGAACAGCAGGAACCCAGAGATGGGCCAGGAGGACTGGATACAGCAACAAAAGCAGAAGTGGACTCTGGGTTCCCCCCAACACCACCTAGAGAAAGGAGTCAGTCTCCTGCGGGGGAGAGAAGGGGAGGGAATAATCTGTGTTTGATAAAGGATGGACACCTGGTCTCTCCATGTAGTTTGGATCAAATGACAATACAACAGCTGGGCTAGTCATTCTCTTGAAAGGAGAAGGATTGAAATCCCTACAGCACAGAGAGATTATTGCAGGCAGACTATTACAAGCCACCTTTCAAACAGAGGGAGGGAAATATGACCACCTAAATGTTTATGGCCCAGTCAACAAGGAAGCAAAGTGTGCTCTCCTAGAGAACATGGCTGCAGCGATGCTCAGTACCTGGCTAGTGATACTCTCAGGGGTCTTCAACTGCATCATTGATGAGGGAGACATAATAAGCGGAGGCCAAAAGATGGGCCTGGAAAGATCCTCCAGGCTGCTAAAACAGCTTGTCTGCAAACACAGCTTGGTAGATGTGGGCAAAAGAGCCCAAGGACCCGGGGGAAACTTCATGTGGGTGGACTCCACAGGGCAGACAGTCACACACAGACTTTGCCTTTCTCCCCAAGGGGTGGACAGTAGCAAAGGCTGAATCTACACCCATCTTCTTCTCAGACCACTGCCTCCTGATGGTAAAGGCAAAGATGGGGGGATGGAGGGGGAAGGAGGGCAACCCGAGAGAGGCAAGCGGTGTGGAAGCTGTATGTGAGCCTGCTGGAAAAGAAAAGGATCCAGCAGGACTTCAGACAGCACTAAGCAGGATGTAGGATCCTCGAGCTGGGTACTGAAATCACATGGAGCGGTGGGACACCATTAAAAAGAGAGCAAGAGCCTTCTTCCAGCAGGCTGCCAGGAGACAAGCCCAGTTCCCGAGCAGGCACCATGGACACCTAAAACCACAAGTTACAGAGCCTGCACAAGCAGGCTGCCTGGGGCTGGGACATGAGGGAGGCTATGTGGGAGGTGAAAGCCCAGGCTGGGGCCAGGTAGAGAGCGAGCTACCTGGGTAGAGGAGAGTGAAGAATTGGTCTGCTTACTCTGGCAGGCTGAAGAAAACCAAGAGGGAGACCATGACCAGCTTGGCGGAGTGGGAGTGAGACACCAGTCAGGTGAGGGGATGCTGGACTTGGCACCTGTGCGAACCTGTGGAACATCCTGCCCAGTCCAGTGGGTCAGGCAAGACCCCAAGGTGCATGGAATACAAGTCCCTAAGGAAAGCAGGGCAGAGACAAAGGTCCTGGCCTATATGGGTGACCTCAACGAACTGTGCAATAACAAGTAGCCAGTAGAGAGAGTGCCACAACACAGCCAGGTGCATAGAGTGGCAGCAAGCCCAGGGACCAGTGACCCTAGGGGTCTCCATCTCCCATGAGGGAGTAAAGACCCTTGGGATGGACTCTGACCCAAAGCTAAAAGAGCAGGAAGCACAGGAGAAGACCAAAGCCAAGGTCAAACAGAGACAAGACCAAGGAACACACACTGCCTGTTGATTGGGGGGGGGGGGGGGGGGGGGGTGCATGGCACTCATGAGAGTGTTGTTGCTACCAGTGCTGCCCCCCTCACAGCAAACTATCTATACAGTCCAGAGGGTCATGTGAATCTTCTGGGCCTCCTGGAGCCATTTTGGAAGAGATGTGAGCAACAAAATGAAGCCCCAGTGACCCTGAAAACCACTCTAAGATGCAGGCGGTAGTAAGGGCAAGAGACAGATTGTCAAAGCCCCAGACTGATGAGTCTGGGAGGGAGGATACTTGCCCAGTGGCAAAGCCACACAAACTTGACTTTTGGATTTTGTAATTTTGGAACTTAACTATTGGGGTTTGCCAGATTAAATCTGGAACTGATTTGGCCTTAAACAAGATTTAAAAAAATAGTTTGTACTACATACAAGCAGGTGCCAAAGTGCTTCTCAAAAGTGTGTTTATGGAGTACCTGTGATAAAACTTGCAGCAGTTCCAAAAAAAAGGTAACATGCATCAATTCTGGATGAACTAAGCACATGAGTACTGTATGCAAACTACTATAGCCATGTTCAAGGTTTCAAGGTTATTGCTTTCAAGTTTACTCCTCATTTCCATGTGCTCAGGGACAGCAGGGTCTGACAGTAAGGAAAGTGGGTACCAGGGGAAAAAGTTGTGGGGAAGCAGAGAGCAGAAAGGCTACCTGACCCCCAGATGTATTTTCCCTGCTGTAGCTGTGTGAGGGGGTCAAATTCAAAGCAAACCTCCAATAATTAGATTCTATACCTGGAAATTATAACAAATTTATAAATGTTCCATATATAGAATCTAATTATTGGGGGGTCATCTTATAATCAGGGTCATCTTCTATTTGAGTGAAAAAGGTACATCTAGCATTTTCCTAATGTTGGAATTCAGTATGGATAGTATAGGATAGGTACTTAATTTCTGATGCAAGTTGCTTAATGCTTGCAACCTGCTCTCCATTTGCTTTACAAATAAAAACAGCAATTCTTTGTCAGAAAATTTATGCTCAGCCACAAAGCAACAAACAACATTCTAATGGTTCTCATTTGATCTGTAGTTGGCTATAACCATTGTTTTTATCCAAACACTTGATCCGACTTAGGCTTTCAAATATTTCCTGCTGTCTACAGACTTAATACTCACAAATCTTTGATACTATTTACTGGCCTGTACAAATATCTTGTGGTCAGATTCACATGGTGCCCAGTTAATTAATTACAGATTTTCTACCTGCACAATAGCTTTTTCATTACCTATCTGTATTTAAAGTGGAACTTCATTTTGCCAAGGACATTTCTGACATCAAACAGAAAGAAAACTGTTCATTTTGACAATGTAGGCACCCAAATGACATTTACAGTACTTAGAGAGAGCACCAGCCTAATGAAGAAAGCTACTCAGAAAGAAAAATGCATAAAGACCCTTTCACAAATATACTCAACAGTTCCTTGCAAGCTAGAGATTTACTTAAGGGGAAAAGGCTTTATGTATGGAACAACGGAAAAAGTAAAACTATCCAGGAAAAGTAATCATGTGAAAAGATGTCCTTAAAGATATCAACTAATAACAGGTAATAAAAAAGGATTAAAAATAAAAAGCATGCTTCTCATAACAATGCTTCTGATAGTGAGTGGAAATTTTTTTTCTCTTACTCATTTTAAGCCAGGCTACCATAAATGTTCTTGTAACTGTCTAACTGCAGCAAAAGTGTTTTAAGCAAAGGGCTGAGCTAATAGCCAGCACTATCATTACAATAAACTGCTGTTGGCTAGCTTCTAATCAAAATAAAGAAAAGCTATTCAACTTAGATATCTCCACTCCAGCAATGACTAGTTTTTGTAACAAGTTCGTTATTCAAATGTTTGAAAATGGCTATTGAAGGAATGTTTAAAAGTAAGGGAGATTAAAAGGCAACTAATCAACAACTACAGGTTTTATTGGAGACTGAAAACCAGATGGTAAAAAATGAGTGCAGGGCCTAAAGTCCCTTCTTTTCATTCTTCATCATTTCAAACTTCAGTCGGTATCCCTTAAATCTGATGCATTCACTTCTGCTGGATCAGATAAGATAGCACAAGATGTTAATTAAGGGCACATTGGTTCAGAAACATAAGAACGAAAAGCTTAGCTTGTAAATGTTCAGATAACTTCTTTATTCAGCTCTTTCATATGGACAGTTATTTGCACTTTCGGTTCCTGCTACAGCCAGAATAACTCAAGAATAACTATGATACAGTACTTCCAATCCATCCAGTAGTAGGAAGTACCGTAAATTAAGAAACTTCCATTAAAGTTTTTAGACCCCTAAAGTTCCAACAGGGCCTGATCTAAAGCTTAGAGAAGTAAATGTGATTTTTTAAAATTATTATCAACTGATTCAGGATCAAACGCATAGCCCACAAAGGAATCCAAATGTCTATCTGCAAAGAACTTTTATGACTATTCTTTATTATGCTAAAAGTTAACATGGTTACTACCAAAGGCCAGTGGAGGGAAGTTTATCATTTTCTCAGCACACTCTATCAATTCAAATAAATCAATATTTAAGCACTGTTCTTTTAATATACTGAACATTTTCCCCAGTTCAGCACTCTGACTAAAAATCATGACTTCATTCAGCTTAAGCTACTTCTGTATTTCTACAGAAACTCTCACAACATGTTGCTGTAAAACCAGTTAGCAGCATCTCATTACTAAATAGTGCAAGAATATCTTGCAATGGAATTATGACATCTGAGCTTCATGCTCCTAAATGTGCAGCAGCTCAGGGAAAGTTTTCTTCCCTCCTTACTGTAGAGTGTCCCTTCATCATTGCTTCATGCTTAATAGCTGTATGATAGCCCCTTAATTAATATTAATTTAGCAGCAAAGGAAAATTGTTAGTTTCACACAAATCTAAGCACTTGTTCTTGCTTCATTCCTTTCCAGTGTTAATAGTAACAGAAATTGTACACTAGGGAGAGCTGAATCTACAACACTCGATAAACGAGAAATTTGCTGAATCTGTATACATTTCATGAGTTTTACACATTTTTGCATAATAGATTTTACATCACTGCAAGGCTTCCAGAATCTTAAAATTCCACCTGTCTTACAGGAATTATTGGTCTTAAAAAAAACAGAGAAAAAATATTATTTAAAATCCCCTGCAGAACATGTAAAGATGACAGGGCTTTATGCCCTGCTGAGGTCTCATTTTAACAGAAGTGGCAGATTGTACTAGTCATACTAGTTAAGTACAAAGTACTTTTAGGTTTCAGCCACCTGGATTCTTGGCTATGCAACAGGGCTGTACAGGAAGGAGGTGTGGGAAACCAGAAGGAAGGACACCACAGAAACAGAGGATGTGATGGTATAAGACAGCTGCTCTCAGAGCATCACAAGTAGCTTATATAGGAACAGCCACTTCCTATGAATCAAAACAATTCCTGTGACAGAAAGTTCCTTGTGGCACTCTATGACATTGCCCACACCTGCTTTTCAGTAGTAGCACATATTAGCTATTATGCTGTAACTATAATGTCTGCATAAAAACTAACACAAATGAGCTAAATTTTGACCCTGGATGAAGCAGGGTTCAAGTTGTAATAGTTTTGCTACTCTTGTCCTTACCCAAAGCTAAACCAAAAATAGACTCATCTTTAATTTGAATGAAAGGAAATGTTGTTAAGGATTTGCTTATAGAATACAGGTTTTAAGGATTATTATTTGGGGGGTCATTGGGCCAAAAGTTTCTTACAGTTGATCATTATAAAATAATGGCGGAATTGACTTAGATGAAGTGGCCAAGGATATCATTAGTGGTATTTGGCATGGGAGAATGAAGTCATTAGATTCAATATATCTTTCCACTGGTCAGGGCACTTTTCCGTGCAAACAGATGGGTATACCAACATTTCTTCACATCCCCAGGAATCTACTCAGCAAATAATCCAATGGGCTACCATAAAAATGCAGGAGTATGATTATTAGCTAAAGTCTTTATAATAACCTCAAAAGCAGACTGAAAATGGTCAGAGACAGCTAGCTGGGGGGAACCCTCTGCAGAGCAAGTCGGAGTAGGAGCTGGGTTTCAGGAACCCAGAGAGCAGATCAGACTTCTGGTATCTGCTTTAGCTGGTAAAGGGTGAACCCCAACTGAAGGTCTTTTGTTTTTGCTAAAGTAGACAGGTGGAGAGAAAAGATGGTGACCATCCAACTGTTTACTGGAGAGACAGTGGAGGAGGACGTTCATTTGTGGCTGCCAAGACACTGTGAGAAAGTGGGGAGAGTAGAAGTCTTAGACAAAATGGGGCTACGGACTGGAGCCTGGAATGTTAAAGTAACACTGAAAAACAACCCAGAAAACTCTAGAGAGCTGCAGCACCTTCCCACATGGTCACCCTGGGCCCACACAGGGACTTCATATACTATTACATCAGTCCATGCTCTGCCGCAAATATGGGGATCAGGGGCACCTGATAGCACAATACAAGGTGAAATTATGTACCATATACAACAAAAAGAGCACATGTTTGAGAACTGTAAGAAAGAGTGGCACTGTAACCTGTGTGGGGAGGAGAGGCACAACTTTAAGGAATGCCCAGGATCCTATGTGAACACAACAAAGGATGGGAAAGAGGAAACTGCAACCCCAGTTGCCCCAACCAACCCCCTCCCAAACCCCTATCCCAACAGTAAAAGACAGTGAGGGGGAGGAAGGGGAAGACAGAAGACAAAGAGGAAGAAACAGGAAAGCAGGGTTCCCCAGAAAAGAAAAAACAAAGCAGATAAAGCAAATGATGCAGGACCTGGCAAGCCTGGTGAAAGAGCCAAAAAGAGATTGGGGGAGAGGGGCTAGCCACCCAAAAGGATGACACAGAGAGAGTCCCAGTAACTGTAGAAGGCCCCAGCTCCAAGATGGAAGTGGTTGTGGAACAGGGGGAACCTCCCCAGATCAAGAAATAGACCAGAGTGCCTGGAAACAAGTAGCGCCAAGAAGGAGGTCCCTGGTTGCATCCTGCAAACCTCCTCCCCACCCTCTCCCTGTCAGCCCCAAGAGAAAGGAACCCAAAAAGAACCCATAAGGATAGGGAAAACCCAAAGCCTAAGCAAAGACCCAAAGAGAGCAAAGAGTGAGAAGGAGAAGGTAGCAGCCACCTCCCACCCCACTCCAACCTGTATCATGAAGATACCAATAGCGTCAGTGAATGTAAGATGCCTAGTAAAGAAAGAAAAATGGGACATGATTCAGCAATGTCTGGACCATTTACAGGCAAACATCATTTGTCTCCAAGAATGCAGCTTGCCCAGGTCCAAAAACTATGCTTTGTTTGAGAGATGCTGGCTTCATGGCAAGACCATGTGAAGCAGATCAGATGATAATAAAGCTGCTGGTGTCTCATACCTCCTGAAAGGACACAGAGTGTACCCTCTGCAGCACAGAGAAATGGTTGGAGGCAGATTACAAGCCAGCTTGAAAACAAAAGAGGAGGCTTTTGAGATGGGACCTGGTGACTGTCTATAAACACACTAGGGGGGACCAGAAGGGTTTGGGGGAGACACTGTTTCCCCTAGCGCCCCCCAGCATGACAAGGAATAATGGACACAAATTATTGGAGAGTAGGTTTAGATTAGACATCCGCAAGAACTACTTCACAGTTAAGGCGGCTAGGATCTGGAACCAACTTCCAAGGGAAGTGGTGCTGGCTCCTACCCTGGGGGTCTTTAAAAAGAGGCTTGATGCCTACCTGGCTGGACTCATTTGAGTCCAGTTTTTCTCCCACCCAGGCAGGGGGTTGGACTTGAAGATCTACAAGGTCCCTTCCGGCCCGACTTCTATGATTCTATGATCTGCTGAATGTCTGATCATAGGTGGAGTCAATCCTGATTCCAAGATCCCTCTCTGCCTCTGTGCTGCCAAGAGGGTCAGCTCCTAACCTATAACCATAATGCTGGTTCCCTCTCCCCAGGTGCAGCACCCTGCACTTGTCCTTGTTGAACCGCATCCTGTTCAGATCCGCCCACTTCTCTAACCTATCCAGGTCTGCCTGGCAGTGTATTCACTTTACCCCACAGCTTGGTGTCATCAGTGAACTTGAACAGGGTGCTCTCCACTCCCTCGTCCAGGTTGCTAATGAAGATGTTGGACAGCACCGGCCCAAGGACCGAGCCCTGGGGGACTCCGCTGCCTGCACCGCCCAGGTCGACATTGACCCGTCCACCACCACCCTCTGGGTGCGCCCCTGGAGCCAGTTTGCTACCATGTGACCATGCATTCGTCAATGCTGCAGTCCTTCAGCTTGCCCACTAGAATTGGGTGGGACACTGTGTCGAAGGCCTTCTGGAAGTCCAAGAAGATGACATCAACTTCCTCCTTCCCATCTAAGCTCTTTGTTACCTGGTCATAGAAGGAGACCAGGTTAGGCAGGATCGGCCTTCCACAAACCCATGCTGGTTACCCCTCAACATCACTTCCCCTGCAGGGCTCTCACAAATGTGGCCCTTGATAATTTTTTCAAAGACCTTCCCCAGGATAGAAGTGAGGCTGACCAGCCTGTAGCTGCCAGGCTCTTCCTTCCTCCCCTTCTTGAAAATAGGGACCACATTGGCCTTTTTCCAGTCCTCAGGGTGGATATACATTAAATTTTAACTAGCACCAGAACTGGGCTAGTTCATGACTAGAAGAATGCAACCAATCCCTGGTATCTGAATTCTGATTGGATACAGTTGGGAAAATGCCCCGATGTGTGCTCTTATCTAGCATTTTTATCAGGGGCTTGCTCTTCCCTATTCAAGGCCACGCACTGAAGCCCTAATTGTGATCTCTGCTGTTGGTATATGGACTGCAAAGTATAGCTTAAGAAATTTTTCACTGATCCTGATCATTCTAAAGATATAAATCTGTCATGTTGTGGAACAAATTACATTGTTCCTGCCTAGGGCTGTATAAATATATTGCTAATTTTAGCAGATACTGTGTATGGTTTCCATTGACCATATTGTATACAAATGGGACTGTTTAAATTAACAACAAAGAGTCCTTGAACTCCACAGTGAACTGCAAACTGCAATGCATTTTTACATTTTTATTTTTCTGCCTTTAATACTTTGTCATGTTTTTGTTTATTGAATTTTGTTTCCAGTATATTGTTAAATAGGGATTTGTGTTCAGCCTTGAGGAAGAGACTACAAAAATTCATATTTAATATTTCTTATTATTTTGATCATGAATTTAGTTCTCTGGTTTGTCTTTGTGGTTATCACATATGGTTTTGAACTGGGAAACCTTGGAGGTGCCCCCACAAGCTTTTGTATGAGGCCAAAATGGGTCCTGAATCCATACCTTTGGACTAACAGCAAAATGTCTTACATATTCTGAGAAAAGCAAAGATTTCTTATGGTGGTATCTTTTACTGGACCAAGGAGACAGAAGCTTTCAAATGCAAGACATTCTTCTTCAGATCATCTAACTCTACCCCAACTATGCAGTTGGTTCAATAAGAATATCTCCATAAGAAAGACATGCCTCTTGTATAATTTCTGGACAATAACTACCACTACCACTAAATGTTCTGCCCATTCCTATTCCGCTCTTCAAATGAACATAATGCCAATTATCACAGTCCTGCCACAGCAGAACAGAGGACTTCAATATTCCAAAGTTAACTGCATTTTGCATGTCTACATTTTTTAAGTGAAACCATAAATTTCAACGTACCATATTTACTTGAATACAAGATGAGATCCATCCCATTCTACCCCTCTGCCCCAATCAGATTGAGGAAAAAAAGACCCTTATCTTACATTCACATAGAAGGAAACCTCATTAAACAGTTTATCACTGAACTGCTGCCAAAAGCAACATATGTTCAGTTACAGAAACCAACTATACAGTTGGTTAAATGCAGCCCCCACTGAGTATGACTATAAAATACTTGGTCCACATTGGTCAAACATGCTGATGGGATCCTATCACAAGGCTAGATTAGGACAGCGCACACAGTCCCCCTCAGTACTGACTCTTTTAAAGTCACAGTAAGCAAATACTCTGAACATAATTTGACTTCTTCTTCAGTCCCACAATCCTGTTTCTTCACTAACCTTAAATGCCTGACAAACATCACCAAATGACGCTTTAGACAGTTCCTCCAGAATCCCTCTGTTAGCCCCTCTCTCAGCCTGTTGTATATGACTATTGTGCACCCCATCCCCCCATGAGATGGAGCCGGACCAGGTTGCTCTGCATCTCATCTGCATATACAATTTTGGAGCATCCCAGGTCTTGTGACAAAAACACCTGACTCTAGTCATGAGCGGGGAGCTAATTCACACATGGATCCTTTGTGGGGGTATCTGGAGTGCATACACATACTGAGCGGTGCTCAACTGTAGGGTCTCTACGGCTTGAAGACCTGTTGACTCTGGTGGGGCCCAGCCCATTGAACTATATGGTAAATAACAAGTCTTAAGCTTTGTACAAAAATTATTCATAGCTTGTACTATGTGTAAGAAGGTGCCAAAGTGCTGCTCAAAAGGGTGTTTGTTTATGGTGTACCTGTGCTAAAACGTGCAGCAGTTTCAAGAAAGCTAAATTGCAGAACTAAGTGCATGGGTACTATATGCACATTGCTACGGCCATGTTTAATTTCAAGGTTAATGTTTTCAAATTTGCTCCTTCTTTCCATGTACTCAGAGAGAGCAGGATCAGACAGTAAGGAGAACGGGAAGGGGCTGCCAGGATAAAAGGCTTGAGGGAAACAGAGGGCAAAGGGACTACCTGACCATCCAAATTTATTTTCCCTGTTGCAGCAGTGGGAAGGGGACAAATTCACGGCAAACCATCAATTATATTCTATACCTGAAAACTTGTAACAAATGTAAAAATTTTCCATATATTAATTATTGGGGGCTCGTCTTATAATGAGGATCATCTATGCAAATAAATACGGTAGTAATGATTTTCAAGCAGGTACATTACTGAGTGATACAGAGACCTACAGGGACTCTCACTATAGGATCAGGGCTCTGCTTGCTTTCTACAGGCAAAACTAGAATATGGTACCATGCTACCAAATAGAATAAATTTAACAAGTTCACAATTATGCTGTTATAAAAAAGTAATATAATAGCCTAGGCAGGAACCCGCAATGCCCTTTCTTAGGGTCACTGAAACTATTCCATTTGGAAAATTAACATGCCAAAAATCTACGTACCTTGCAAGAACATGCCAAATATTAACCTCAGTTGAATTTGCACGTGGACCCACACCAACTTTTCATTCAGAAATGAACAGGCTTTGAATTAACATACCATAGAGGTTGGTATGGTTAATCTTTGCTAGACTCTTCATAAATCAAGTCTGAGGTGGTATATCTTTAAAAGCTATAAATAATAAACAATAAAGCCCAGCTCTATTAAACAGCATCTTTATGTGTGAGACATTATATTTCTGTGAGCCATGCAAAGGCTGTAAAATATATATATTTGATGAGTTTCTTGTAACACTTCAGCTGTTCTATATTGGCACCTATCTGAATCACAAAACCAAAATATTTTTCATATTTGAGCACACTTTGTCCTAATTATTCTTTTCAGTGATTACAGACCTTATGGACCATGATTTCATAGGGGCAGGAAACTGCTGTCAGTGTATGTTAAAAATAAGTGTGAGTTTCAGTATTCACTTGTCCTAGTGTAACACTAACTCCCAGCATGATAGCCGGGTTGTAGGTTGTCGCCTTGTTGGTCTAAGAACATAGGCAGACAAGGTTCTTTGGGTAAATCCAATATCTTTTATTAGACCAACTCAAATGCTTGGAAAAAGTCTTCTTTGTAATACAGCCATCTGTATGATCAGGCGCCTGGAGGATAGGCCCCATTACAAGAGACTCCAGGACCTGGGCTTATTTAGTCTGAGTAAGAGAAGACTGAGAGGTGACTCGATAGCTAGGACTGTGCAAAATGGCTGTGTTTCAATTTGGTTTGAATTCAGCCATTTTGGAGGACAGTGATTCATTTAGGTGTTTTGGATCACTGCCCTGTTTCTTTTCAGCTGAATCTGTTTCAGAATGGGTTGTAAAGGAAGCTTTACACAGCCCTATCCAGCCAGGTGGGGCTTGGGACCCCAACAAGAAGCAGGATGGGGCCATGGGTGGCTCATCCAGAAGAGGGGGAGGTCCACTGCCCTCTGTGCACGTGAGGAGACCCCCATGTGGATCTCTGATCCCTGTCACACCAGGTCACGGGGCAGCACAGAGCACTGAGCAAGCCTGCTGGTCCCTGCTGCGTGATTCATCTCCACAGGGAGCAGAGATTTGTGCCAGAGGTCTCCTCACTGCCACTGCCTGCCCCTGTGATGTGGGGCTCCACAGGGTGGGCAGTGGCAGTGAGGAAACCCCAGCACAGATCTCTGCTCCCTACAGAGCCAGGTCACGCTGCACATACCAGCACTGCCCTGCCGCGTGACCTGGCTCTGCAGGGAGCAGAGGTCCAGGGCAGTGCAGGGCAAGCAGTGGTGAGGAAGAGACCACAGCGTGGATCTCTGCTCCCTGTGAAGCCAGGTTGCAGGGCAGGTCAGTTCTGTTCCCTGCGATGTGATCTAGCTCCATAGGGATGTCAGGTAAGGTAACAGCTAGCTAATATGTTAAATGTTTTTTTCTTAGCATTCTATATTCTCTGCAACCCAGACCTCATCCAGTAACGAAGGGAGAAGCCTTCCTATTAAAACCCACTTCTTCATGATAGGGGAATCACTTTTCAGTAATTTTTATATCATCCTAGGGTCACTGATTCTTTTGAGGAACCAGCTGGATATTTAGAGGATCCCCAGCAAAACAGTATTCTGATTGCCCCAGATGCTCGTGTCACTTTCACTGCTTCACTAACGATAAGAAGTTTCCTCAAAGGATTAGATGCTTTAGCTTGCTAGCAGAGCTAGATATCATACACGATTAGGTAAAACAGTCTGAAAAAAGAAAATCCTGGACCAAATACATAAGCCAATCCTGGTCTAAGAATGGAAACATACCTTATTTGTTTTATCTAATTTAATCAATTCACTGAAGTCAATTTAATTCACTAAAAGCTTTGCCAGAATTCTATGGTGTGTGCTTGAAAAACTTCTAACAGTACCAAAGAGAAGTAAAGGACTATGCTGGATAGAGCACAGAAAGACGCACATAAATCTCCCCTCCCTTTGCACAAGTTTTCACCAGAGCTACGACATCCAGTTCAGAAAGCAACCTCCTTTTTTCTGCATCTAAAAAGCAGCATATGGTGAGTTTTGAACATGATAGTACAGTTGATACAGAAATAAAAAAGCATACAAACATATGCATTCTAATATGATAAAAACCTAGTCTGTCTGCCTGTCTGTCACACTCCAGGCCAACTGCACATGCACCACCGAGGGGGTGTGTGCTAATTGGCTGTGAGGTCCCAGAGCATTATGGACAGAGGGGACAAGGGAGCCAGCCAGAAGGGGGGTTCCAGTAGCAGCACCCCTCTGCCCCCCCCCCACTGCTGCTTCCTAGCCCTGACAACAGTCAGCAAAGAGGGAGAGGTGACAGGGAGGGAGGGAGGAGAGGGGGAGGGAAGGTAGGGAGGGGGGAGCATGTTGTGTGCCGCCAGGTATCAGCAGCCAAGCAAGCTCCCCTCCCCCCATTCCTGGGAGATGGCGACAGCGCAGGGTGGCACATGGGGCTGTACTGGGAGCAGCCGGGGGGGGGGGGCCACAGGGCCAGATGTGGAGAGTGGGGAGGCCATAGAGCCGGACACGGGGCTGGAGGCAAAGTGGTGGCACTACGGGGCACTGGGTGGCAGCGCTCCATCCCTACCCCCAATCATTTATGATAGGTAATTTGCTAGTGTAAAAATAAACCCATGCCTTTGTATCACTTCAAGTGCAAACAGCACGACAACGGATGATAACTGAGCACCCTCACTTATATGAAGGTGTTCCATTTTCATTTCCAAAAGAAAAATAAGCTACTTACATGTAATTGCATTTTAGAAGCTGCTGTATAATACAGGATATTAGAGAAAACAAACTATTCATTCCAAATCCTTGGCAGACAAGACAATGTTAACAATTACTGATTCCTTAATCTTCGACTGTAAAATACCATGAATACCTACTCATCTTCTAATCAGCAAATCAACAGCCAGGATGCTTAGGGCTAATTCTTCTAAAGAAGACTTACAAATTATTATCCTCCCATTAATACAGAGTAATCATCTTTTATTTATACAAGTATATAAGAACAACATACAATTTATTGTTGCTGCTGCTTTTCCCTCCAGAGTTAACAAGTGGATTTTACACTTTCACTAGTAAATTTCTAAGCTAATTTTGTGACTAGGCAGTGCTGGTTGCTCAGCAATTTTTAAAATCTGACCATTTATTCAAATGTTTAATTATGAATTTAAAAACCTGACCTGAGACACTCATTCTGAGCAATTAACAATGTGAGGAAATACAGGTCACACATCCTAACAGATGCTGCTGGTTAGCTGGTTTGTAAAACATTCTTTAAAACCTTATTCTCTCCACACCCTGTTTCACACATGTTTTGTATTCACTGTATATAGTAAAAGTATTGCAGACTAAAGATCAAATATGACAGGATCAAATGTAACAGTGAATAACAGTGTGTGTTACTGGGGTTGTGTTTTATAATAATCAAACAAATGTGTTGAACAACTGGAGATGAGGTCTTCTATGGCCTTCTTAGAATCATGTAGCTACTTGCTTCCTTGCATAAAACTTATCAGTAACATTACTTTTACATTTTCTATTTTAATATATTTTTTCCAAGGGCACAGTGGATTTCCTTTTTTCCTTGTTACTGAAATTACAATTATTAATTATAATCCTATGGTACATCTCAGGACCTGGCACATGAAAAATGACTCAACTCCAATTCTCCCAGTATCTGAGCAAACAAGTGCATCTAGTGAGTAAACGATCAACAGAATGAATTTCTCTCTTACCTTCTGCAATATTATATAATATAAAGTAAGATCATGCTACTGATAAAATACAAAAGATTTAGCATTCAATACAGTTTGAATGATGCTGTAACAGATAATGAACCTTATGCTTATTTGTACAGGCAGCCCTCGACTTAAGACGTTTTGAGTCTCAATGAATGGCACTTACGAAGTTTATAAATTGATACCCTGTTTTGACTTTATGACTCTTCATCCAATGCCATGCCATGCCAGTGAACAAGTTCGCTGTGTTGCCCATCTCCCTGGAGAACATCTGTCCAAACTTCCTTGGGCATTTTCTTTAAAAAAGCAGACAAGACTCCAGAAGAACCTGCAGCCAAGACTCCCGAAAAGACTCCAGCCAAGAACCCCTTAAAAAGTCCAACCAAGAGCCCTTCAAAAAGTCCAGAAAGTCACCTCAAAGAAGTCCTTCCAAATCAATATGATTGCTATTTACAATATAAAATACATTAATTACTCATATGTTACTCATCTATAATTGATTGAGTACAACATTCTGGGTTATTTTTGGTGAAAATAGGGTATTCGGCCTTGGTTCAGGAACCAATCCCCCATTTATAACATTGTTTCTTTGGGAACATCAGTTCCAAGTTACGACGTTTCAACTTGAGACGTGGTTTTCAGGAACCAATTGTGCCGCAAGTCCAAGGACTGCCTGTACTAAGATCCTTCTACATGTTTACAGTATGCCTTGAAGTGTATGCAAATATAGTTTATACCATCTAGTGACTGAAAGCCACTTCAAGGCATTTTAACACTGCTAGAGTAAATGGTTTTTGTGTTAATGGGAACCTGCCCACAGTGTTTTCATGGTGAACTTTTGGACTCTGAGGCACATGACTTTCAGTAAAAGCATCCCCATGTTCATTATTAAAGTCTAAAGAACTGGGGAGGGAGGGGGAGAGTAATGAGGAACTTATGTTTTACACTGGCAAATAGAATTTGGTTCATATACAGAAAACAAGAAATGTTCCAGTGCCCATTCTTCTGTACAAACATGCAATTTTACAGTAAATAGGTACCATTTCTACTAGGTGTACCAAACCAACTCCAGAAGATGACAGCTACCTTTCTAGTCCTCATGCAGCCATTCCATTTCTCTTGGGAGAGTCACTGGTCTCCTGGGATAAACCATGAATGTACAGATGTTCAAGGCTGTGAACAACCAGGTTGAAAACACTCCCTGGGAGAGTGCATGTCCATACATAGCACAGTACCTCTCAGAACAGAATACAGTCCTCCAGGGTCCCACTCTCCCTGAGATGACAGCGGGTGCACCTACACAAGATGCTTTACCGTGTAGTAGCATAGTTTACCGTTCAGTAAGCACGTGCATCTACACATGCATATACTTACTACACAGTAAGCCTCACTAATTGCGAGTAAATATGCTACCTGTAAATGCAAGTAACAAATTTACTTTCAGTTAGTAATGGGCGCAGTAGTGCACATATAGACACTTGACTGGGACCAAATCTGCTCCCAGTCAGCTGGCCACTAGGGGGTGAGAGATTGCTCTCTGTTCCTAGAAGCTGCCTGCTGCCAGGGCAGGCTCTGCCACTGGAGCCCAGGCAGGGACTATGTCCCCCAGCCCTGGCAGCAGGAACCTCCAAGTCCCCTGCTTTGAGAATGTGACCAGGGAGTGGGGCCTGGGAGATCCTTATCTCCCCAACCTACTCCCCACCCAGCTCCAAGCTCATAGAGTTGAGCGGGGAACAAGTTCCCCAGCCTCTGCCCTGCAATCGTGAAGCAGGATGTTGGGAACTGTCCTGATCACGGGCAAGTCCCAGCCCTGTGCCTTGATCAGATGATATAAGTGCAGGGTGTGGAAAGAACTGCAAGGGTGAGGTAGGTCCCAGCCCCTGCCCTGATCTGCTGGTGGGGTAGCTAGCAGGTAGGTAGCTGCTAGCTGCCCCACCAATGAATGGGGCAAGGGGGTTGGACCTGCTCCTCCCCTATAGCTCTAAGTCCCCTGCTTCTGATTGAGGAGCCAGGGCCAGGAGCTCCCTGCTGCTGGGACAGGAAGTCCCCAAGGGCAGGGTGTAATGTCCAGGCCCTGGCCAGGAGATAGTTGCCTCCAGGCCCAGTGCTGCCTGCCAGCCCCTGACTGGCAGCAATAGGGACCCATTGCAGGGCCCCAGGAATCAGAAGCAGTTTGCTGCCATTGGTAGCAAATCTTCTCCTGCTTCCTTGCATGTGTAGACACCTGCCCGGGAGTGTTCTGATCCCCAATCAAATGCATGTGTAGATGTGCCCAGTGAACATACCCCCTTCACAATTCACACATTGTGCTGCAGAGAAACACAGACTGACCATGGGCAGTCTGGGTCAGCCAATAAGGGCTACCCTATGCACTTCTGCCATCTGTTGCCAGGCAGACTAAGGAAGCCTGCAAAGCAAGTAGAGATGTATGCACAGGGCCATCTCCCAACCCCAGCTATGCTGTCAGCACTGCAAGCTCTCCACTCTTCAGGGCCTGCCCCTGCATGTGCACTCTGGCATGTGGCAAATTGACCCGGGTGGGGTAGGGGAGTCTGGATTCAGCCAGGTTCTGGCCAGCCAGGCTCTGTTTCTGGTGGCCGTATGCGCCATGCTGCTTTTTTTTTAGCAGTTTTTTTTTTTGTATACCAGGATGTCCCAGTGTCAATTTTTGGCACTGCACTGCTAATTTGCAGCACACAAACAGTTGCATGTGTACTATGTGCAGTTTGCAGCACTTCAAACAATTTTGAGGTACCACAAATTGCACGTGCATGCTCATGTGGACAGGTCTGAGTAGTCTAAGGCCCAAACCTACAAACACAGTCCTGATTACTATTAACTATGTGAGTAGTTGCAGTGATTTAAATGAAACAATTAACATGTTAAAATTTCAACATTTTTGTAAGTATTTACAAGATCAGACCAATAAAATTAGACACAAAAATAAGAGAAATGGAGGGATGAAATAGGATGAAGGAAGTATCAATACTGCTGGGAAGGGATAAAATGCTAGAGGGACAGAACTTTAGAAAGGTGAAGCTTTATATCTTCCTCTTAGACTTTTAGCTAGATTAAAGATAAGAAAACTATTAAATAAATTACAACACTGAAATCCTCATAGTCTCTTGAGTCAGCCAACGGTTGTCTGTTTCCACAACAATTGTTTTTGATAATCAAGGTCTCAAAAATTCTTCCCAAACGCTTAATCCCTTTCCCAGATGTCAAAACCACCTTAAGTCAGTGGAAAGGCTTCAGTGGGCTTCTGACTAACTAGTACTAAATTGCTAATGACATTTGTTGCCACTAAACTCTTTTATGGTGTTGGCCAACTTTTATTAGCAGCAAAACCCATATGTAAACACTACACTTAAAGTCAAATTCAGGCTTAATTATGTAACAAAATACATCATAAATTGGGCAAAAATAGGGGAAAATAGTATTGGGAACTCTATGTTAAAAATATATATTTTTATTTGTTTTTTCCACATTCCATGGCTAGCTCCCTATTTTCAGCAATTTCATTCAAAGTTAACAGTGTTTAACTCTCCTTTTCATGAGTAGTCAGTGCAGAATAAGGGTCCTTTTTCTTCAGGATACAGAACAGGGTTGTTTAGGTTATATCTGTGCACCAGTCCTTGCTACCATAAGCATTGACAGAAATTTGCAAAATGGCTCTTGGAGGAAGAAAATGTAAGAAATAAAATAATATGACAACAAGCATTCACTTAGCTAACTAGGATATTGCTTTTGCAATTCAACTGTATTTTACTTAACTTTATCTCTTCCCAAATTCAGATAAAAATAGGGATCCATTGTTAGCTTACATAAGCTTTCATTAACCATCAGTAGAAAGCTCAGCAAAAAAACCTTTATAGTCAATTTTTTAATGACTGTGTTTTTTCTCCAGATATAACCTATTGCCTTTTTTTAGAGTCCATAGAGTCAGGCAGTATTTTATGTATTTTAAAATGTAGCTTCACACAACACCTGGCTTGTTGTCTCTACACTGAAGCCAAATGTTAAGATATAGCATCTGTTTCTAAGGTACAATTTTGTATCAAACTATGTATCTACAATATAGCTTCCCAACCATGCAAAAATAAAAATAATAAAATAATAATAATAATTATCAGTATCAGTCTTATGTCTTAAAAAGTCAAATCCACCTCAATTGACCGCATAAATAGAACATACTTCCATAAACACAGTAGTTGTTATGTCTGTTGGTTTGCAATGGTTAGTTTTATTCGGATTTTGTCACCTTGCACAGTATTATTAAAAGACTTCAAAATTCAGCCAGTGGTACAATGCGATTTACTCAATACCCTTCTCACTTCAATCCATCTGAACTCTGTTACGGATAGAACACTTAGGTGGAGCCTGTAGTACATGGCTGTGAATGTATTCCCTTCCTACCCCAAAGGTAACTCCAAGAGGGATCAGTCTCAACTTCTGTGATTTCCATTTACTCTGGAGTGGTGGATGTGGATTCATTTACCTCAAGCTATGAAGGGCGCAGCTTCAAATTTGCTCTTTTGCCTGCTCATTGGAAAAGGAATTGAGGTTCCACATATTCATAATACAACCTTCTATGCCCCTTCCTTACTCATCTGCTCAAAGTGAGAGAGGAAAGACTATAGCACGAAAACAGGGATGTTCCCTGGACTAGGCCCAGATGTCTGATCTGGGAAGACTGGGCAGGTGGTAGCATTAGAAATGTCATTCTAACTTCCCAGCTAAGACAAAGTATAAAATTTCAAAAGTGTCTAAGTCTCATTTTGAATGGTAATTAGATGTCTGCACAATCTTATATCTATCCCACCAGGTACTTATCTTCAGGCGCCTATATGCTTTTAAAAATCTGGCCATCAGACACTTAGAAGTCTAAATCACCACATCTAAACTACTTTTGAAAGTATAACTCAAGAGCACCATCTAGCTTTTTTTTTTTTTTTTTTTAAGGATTCAATGCTGTGCACTTTACCATTTGTAATGGGAGTAGTGGATGTGAAAGAACTGACAGATCAGCATGGATAATCATCAGCACTTACTCTTTATGTCTCAAGATGGTGGCTTAATTTGAACTGTACATACACTGGTTTTTGTGTGTGTCATTTTTAAACAGAAATCATGATATGCATCTCTACTTCAGGGTAACGAGAGCATTGTTATGCAAGTTTATAAATTATAAAATTATAAGTGCATTGCATAGTGATTACAGAGCAAGTTCTCCTTGCTGTATGATGAGACTAATCCAAGCCACAGTATAACATGATGTTTTTTCTGTTAATGTTTTTCATGAAGTTTTCGTAAGAATTATTCCTAGGTTACATTTTTATAAATGCCCTTTAAAAGTATTTTAAGTCTCCTCTAATTCTCCAGTTCAAAACCCTTTCACTTATATAAACAAGGGACATATAATTCCAATGAGTGAAAAGAACATGTTAAAAAAGAGAGATTTCTTTCTGTCGTGTCTAAAAGCTGTTTAATCTAAACAAAACAGTTTGAAAATATTTCACATAATGAAAATGTACATATTAAGAACCCTGGGGAGCAGTTCAATATCTGCATTAGTATTTACTGATTGTTTAATTTACCAATTCATTTTGATAGCAAAGAAAAATGTATCCCCTTTCTTCTTGCAGTGTACCCAGTGTACAAGTAATTTATGATAGGCTGATAAAAAAAAAGAGATAAATTACCTAAAATTCTGTTCTCTTTTTATTTTACAAGGCTTGTTAATTAATGACATGTTTCTTATTAGGGTGATCTCACTTTAATAAACACTGGACATTTAAATCATCTAGACATCTTTGAAAATTCTACTAAGATCTGTATAAACCATTTGGTAAGAATAGATATAAAATATTTTTTCCAAAGGCTATAGTTTACTCCTTTAATGCTGAAAGCATCTCCACTATTTCTGTAGGAAAACATTCTATGGTGATTACATTTATTATCAACATGACTGATATTTTCATGGAATAATGTTAATGCCTCCCCAGTGAATCTGATCACTACCTTCTACCATAAAGAACTACACTCAAGGCATTTTAGTGGAGTGAGGAATATCCATCACTGTTCATACCTTCTTCTTGCCTATCCATCAATGTCTCAATAACATAAACTTCAATGCTTCAGATGGTAAATAGACAAGAAAGAGTAAATGAAATAACTTGGAGAGGGGAAAGCTAATTCTCCAACTTCAGCATGCTTCACTGTGAACTCACCCGAGCTTTTCTCCTTTACCTCTGACTTCATTCCTGGCCTCAGCTCCACCTTTAGAAAACAGGCATAGAGCAAGCCAGAGACAAATGTGGGCTCCCCCAAAAAGGGGGATCTTGGTCTAACAGAAGAGACAGGATACCTCCCCAGCTTAAGAATATGCACCTGAATTCTGGAATGCTTATGTGAAGCTAGCAGATATGCATTTCCAAACTATTTCAAGTATGCACTTTCAAACCTTTAAATATTTGATTGCGTCTGCCAGTACTCATTTAAAAGTTTTTAGGTTTTCTCTGAAATCATATAGGAAACGATCATTTCCATCCAGAACTTCAAGTGAAAATATGCATGGCAAGAATCCTCTAGCAGAGCTGTTCATGTAATGACAATTACATGATATAGATACGTTGGTATATTTCACTTCTCTACAGTCCCCATACTGCTGAGAAAGTTAGCTTTAGTCAAGAGACAAAGATTAATTAAACAATGGATCTCTTTTTGACAGGAAGTATTGGAACTCTAAACTAAATGGGGAAGAGGCCTGCCTCCACAACTGATCACACAGTTACTAATGTGAGGTTCCGACAATGGAAAAAAAATCACATTTTATTATGAAGCATAGATGGATATTTTCTTTAAAAACTAGTTCCATTTGAAGGGATATGGGTTTTAATCCAAAAATAGCTGCCAACTCAGATAGCTCTAGCCAGAAGATTTGACTGTAAAAATTACATACACATCATGCTGCATATATTATACTTCCATAGTTTCATAGATTTTAAGGTCAAAAGGGAATATTAGATCATCTTGTCTGACCTTCAGAATATCACAGCCACAGAACTGCCTCCAGCTACTCATACACTAAGCCCAATAACATGTGTTGAACTAAAGTAGATATTGGAGAATGACATTTAACTCTTTAAAGATATGAAGAAATCTACCACTTCTGTGAGCAGCTTATTTCAGTAGCGACTCACTTCTACTATTAAATGTGTGCCTCATTTCTCATTCAAATGTGTCTTGCTTTGATTTCCAGCCATTTATTCCCATTATGTTTTTCATTACTAGATTAAAGAGCCATTTAGTACCCAGTATATCAATAGGTGCCTGAATCCAAAGCCTTAAAATTATAATAGTACAGGGACAAGATGCTTACAGGATCATTTTCAATCACTCACTCACCATCACTCACATTTCCTGCTTTCCCAGAATAACAGAACATTAGAAAATCTTTCTTCTGACTGCAAGCAGAATGAACTGAGAGTTTTACAGAAAGCGGGCAACCCTATTGTTGATGAATAACCGTCAGGGCCTGCTGCTAAAACTGCACAGCAGAAGAAAGCCAAATGCTTTAGAGATAGTTCTGTATGAAGAAATCTAATTGGTTGCATTCACAGGCCATATATTAGAACACAGACATAAAGAAGAAATGTGTACAGTGCCCCTAAAATTGTCTAATGAAGCTATGGCAACAATTACAGTCACATATTACAGCATCTTGGCTGTGCCTTAAAAGAGAGTCCATATGCGTTTAAGTATCCAGGTAGACTCTAGACTGGATAAGAACGGAGTATGTTCCTTTGCTCAGTATCAAGTTTAACACTGCAAAGCTGCAGCATGATTTAAGCATGAAAAAAAAATTCAACCAGAGGTTTCAAAATTAAAACAAACAAAAAAGCATATTAATATCCTGGAGGTAAAGTAATGTAAACAAATTTGACTTTCCATTTACAGAAGGAAAAACATAGTTACTGAAGAATACATTTAACATGGCTAAATATACAATTAGCTTCTGCACACTGATCTCCAGTTGAACGCCAAACCTCAGGCAAGAACTTACCACTACGCGTATTGTGTTACTACTTACGAAAATCAGCAGTAAGTCTTTTAATACAAACAGAACAACAGACACACACTTTCTATCACACACTATAAGAATCCACTGAGGGATTACTTCACAGTCAGAGCACATTTCTGAGTATGGTACTTTCAAGTCATAAAACTTTGGAAGAATATTAAAATCATGCAGAAGGTTTCTCAGTTTTCATTCCATTCCCACAGCAATATGTCAAAAGTTTAACAAATGATAACAATGTTTCGTTTTTGCCCCTCAGTTAACAGCTGCAGCACAGCCGACATCCACATTTATGCGAATGTCACCGTCTATAAACAGACATGGATGTGTGCACACAGACAGGCAACAGGAAACTTCTCAAGTTAACAAATTAACAAACATGGTGTAACCCAGAGTCTGCTGCAGAAATACCAGTCTATTTCATACAGCTGGGTTCAGCTCCTCAATCTCCAAGACACTATTTACATTTTTCTATTTGAATAGCAACTTAGAAACCCTTTGATTTAGGTGTCTTTTCAGCTACAAAGAGTGAAGTAGTTGCTTAGAGAAGGTCTCCAGTTCACCCTCAGGATGATTAGCTGAAGTTGGCAGTCCTGAAATCATTTAGCCTTTGAAAACCTATCACTCCTGAATACATTCATTACCTCCTTTTCAAAGGAACTTGATCCTTTTTTAGTGTTTATGACGACAACAGCACAAAGATATTTGTCATTAGTGACCCCTCTCCAAAGGTCTGACAATATTACTGGCCTTTAAGAATATGAGGCTATTCTTTCCTGAACCTTTTAGTTCTGTCTTCTTCCTCAGCATCATCCTGAAGAGCAGGTGGCTGCAAAGGATATTTGTACTTCAAATGAGTTAGCATGCATCACGGCCACACAATGGCAACTAAATCCTCATTGGCTTAAAATTCTTTCCTCATCAGAAGCACACAATAGCACTGCAGAGGAACCTTTCAGAGCTACTGATGCAGACAGAGGTCCGCTTGTGTTTCAAGTGTCCATGTGGGCATAACAAGTGGATTTCCATGGGCTGCACTGCAAGGGTTCCCAATATATCTGGTGGGAACCCTTCCAACATAAATGACACTCCACTTTTTATTTTTTATTTTTTTTTTTTGCAAATACTCACTATTTGTAAAAAGACCACCTTCGCAGTGCAAGTGTGTGCAATAATGGCCAGGCTTACAATTAAACATGCTATCAAATTCATCTACCTAACAAAAATGAAGAGGATTATTTCTGAGCATAAAATAAGGTTATCAGAGAGGCATTCTCATTCTATTGAGATAGAGTCATATTTTGTTTTAAACTTTTAAAAGGGTCCAATTTTAATGTCATTTGAGGATGTTCATTTCTTCCCATGAGGTGGTTGGGTTCAGCTATAAAGCGTCTGAAAATAATGTGGCACTGAGATATTCAAGAGTAACAATGCTTAAGGATGTGCAGTTTACAGAGTACCTTGCCAATTTATTTATTTTTAACATTCACTATTTCTTATGATTATTAATTCCTGCACAGAGGCAGAGGACTTCTAAATATTAATTATTACCTACCATTTTTTATTTGGACATCTACTGATTAAAATTAGACAACATACCAAAAATCTGCTTGTATGTAAGTATCACTTATTTTTATCAGCACACAAATGGGAAGAGTGGTGGAGCTGGAAGAAGTTTTCTGTTTTAAATATTTTTTTTGACATAACCTCTGCATCAAAAGAGAAGTATTTGTAGATGTCCAATCTCCCATGCACAATTTGAAATTTTATTGCAGGTGGGGGGTAGAATAACAACTAAAAAGCAGAGCTGAAAAGTGAATTTGACATATTTTCCTTTTCTAGACTTTTGATTTTCAATAAAAACTTAAAAGTTTTGTGAAAAAAATATCCATGAAGGTAAGCAAAAATTATGTCTATAACGTTTTTTTGTGGGGACAGATTTCACTTATAACAAGCTGTAATTAGGAGGCCTTAACCATAAAAGCCCTGGTAGAGGACCCCCAAAATCATAAAGCTCATCCAGAAAGACCCTGTAAAATTTAATGGAAAAAAATTTGATGTACTCTTCAAATTCCAAACAACTTTCCGCCTTAAGTTGAACAGGCCTGAGATACTTCTAAGATTAGATATTGGCAGGGCCAGTTCAAGAGCAAACAACCCCACTGCAAAGCTATTTGCTTACACCACCTATCTACAACTGGCAGGGGTTTAAATTAGGGCTGTGTGAAACAGCGTCATTCCGCTTTGACTTCCATTTCAACGTTTCAACAGAGCAGTGTTTTATTATGAGTTTTGTTTCATTTAGAAATCACGGTTCCATTTCGTTTCATCAAAACTGTTTCAATGCTGTTTCGCCCATAGGGTATAATGGGGAATCATAAAACGCCACAGGCAGGTAGATTGGGGGTTGTGCCGGAGCCCTCCCGGGGCTGCAGAACCCTGATCTGCCTGCCAGATGACAGACTGGTGCTGGGCACGGCCCACACCCAGTGCTGGGAAGATCACTGCTGCCTGGGCCCGGTCTGTCATCTGGCAGGCAGATCGGGAGTCCGCAGCCCCGGGAGGGCTCCAGCATAGCCCCCACATCCCTCCTGGGAGTGCAAGCAAGCTCCCGATCTGTCTGCCAGATGAGAGGAGCCGGGTGCTGCTGGCTGGGACCAGTGCTGAAGCTAGTAATCCTGGCTTCAAAACTCAAAAAGTTTTGAAACGTTTCAAGTTCCCTTGTTTCAAAGCTGTTTCAAAGGCTTTTGTTTCATTTCAATTTCATTGTTTTGAGCTCAAAACGCATCAAAACAGCTTCGAAACAAAACGCTGGGCGAAATTTCACACAGACCTAGTTTCTACCATATCATCACAAACTCCTAAACCATGTCAGACTGGGGCAAGAGAAGCTGGGAAGTAAGTTAGGTAACATTTCTAGAAATGCTGTGAGTGTGGGGATAGATTCTACCCAGTAGAACATTACTGATTGAACATTTACTAACAAACTGGACAAAGAAGGGACCTTGTAATTTGTTTTACCCTGAGTATGATAAAAGGGAGAAAAAAATCCAGGTGTCTAGTAACTTCAAGTTCTGGGGCTCTTGCTCACGCTGAGCAGTTCACATCCCAAGTCACTCTGACACTGTGCCAGCAACTGGTGGGATGAGTAGAGGTTCTCTTTGGCAGTATTATATGATGCATTCAAATTTACCCATCCTTTAAAAATATGATATTTTAAGTACTTTAGTTGAAATGTTAGCCACACTGAAGTCAATGGCAAAACTCTCACTTACTTCAATGGGGCAAGAGTGTCACACTTCAGCGTTTGCAGAAGTATACAGAAAGAGAAATACAAATATCTGCTCTCTGAGGATCTTTTTGCACCTGTGTTTAGAGACATGTCCTTGTGGCACTAACTGAAAGATTCCTGTTGGTGTCTGCAATGGTTGTAAGTAGTACTTTGTATAAAACACTTCCCTTCCTTAAAAGAGACAATCTTTACAACCATCACCCACTAGGAGACAATTATGAGTTTCAACCTTTTATTCTTACACGTTTGCATATAAATTGAATTATCAAATATCTAATTCCTGTGTTCGTGTAACAGAGTATTTTTCTCCAAGGTTATGTTTAAGCTAATCAAACCTTCTTGTTACAGAAGAGATGAAGAATAATTGAGTTTTCATTGATTCCAGTCACCTTCCCACTAGGAAATTACAGGCAACTTACATTAACATTATAATGGCTCTGACATGTATGTATCAAGAACAGTAGACATCTTTAAACAGACTCTTCTAACTCTTCCAAAATACATTACTTTATAGTTTGACGTTCACTCACTATCTCTGAAATGAAAAATAAAGTTCAATTCTATCCCTCAGTTGCAGCCTAATATTGTAGTAAGAAGTACTACAGAAATGCCCATAAATACAACATAGTATAACCCCTGTGAAGTGCTAAAACAATAATGCAAATATTTCCACATCACTACCTTATACATAAATAGCAGATGAAACATGCATAAAATATCCAAACACAAGCTTAGTATTTCAATACTACATAGCCATGTTCTGACCATAAACCATTTCAGAAGTGTTTACAGACAGTTAACCGTCCATGTCTGGATAAGAAACAAGTCACAGCTTGCTAATTAACAATTTTATATTTCAGAAAGGGGTCATTTTTCGCATATTTCAGGATGTTCCGAAATATATAAACAAATAAACTAAAAAAACCTCAGAAATGTCCTTAAGTAATATTTTATATTGATGTAATACAGGCAGATATACTCAGGAAACAAATCAAGACCTGGATCAATTTCTTCAAGCAGCAAGTACATGTACTGATATCACTTTTAATTTGGCAATGCTTCAGGAAATAGTGCAGAAATGGAAATCACATTATTTAGCTTTTAGTATTTATGAGCTGGGTAGATGTTTCTTTGTGTAAAACTTGGAAAAATAAAATGCAGTTCCATTTTACTTGCAATTCTCACTGGAATAAGAAGACTATTAGAACATCTGCTGGCATGACATGTATAACTACTGTGTGCTTTCTATAAAAATTAAAGCACCAATTCAATGAAGCACAAGCATGTACTCAAATCTCATTAAAGTTGCCAGAATTTAAGCACATATGTAAAGGCTCCATCTAAAATGGGGCCAAAAAGATAGAAGATATTCCTCTAAACCATACAACTGCCAGCTCTCACACAAACACATTCAGACAATTCAGCGCTGAATTCTTTTTAAATAATTACAGATTTCTCCAGAAATCATGTAAATTGCAAATAATATACTAAGTCACATGGTGTCATTTTTCCTCAAGGTTTTGAAAATATTCTTAAATTATACATTCAATTTGCTTCTGTTGAAACCATAGTTTAAAAAACTCAGGGAATATCCAGTTTCCCTGGCAACTTTGACATTTTTAAAAGTTGATAGATGTAATTAACAAAGGAGTTCACTTAACATACAACTTCTCTGCGATTACTAGGGACATAACATTCGTTACAAAGCACAAACTAGGCCACCGCATGTCAGTATAAAGGATAAAACTATTTCCACTCTGTCATAACTCATTCCTTCCAATTTGTCCCTAAGTGTTAGCTGACACTGAGATTTCCAGAGATGCTAGCAGATGGCAGATACTCTGTGTGGTGGGCTTGTCAGCCATTAACCAGTGCACTGGGCTTGGAGAAGCTTGATTCCAATTGGTGGACTGTTCCACCAATCAGGTAACACCATGAATGACTGGTGCCCCCCAAGTCTGGAGGGAGCACCACTTGTAGGCAGCAGTGTTGGCAACAAGCAGCGAGCAGGGACTGCCCACAGATGCCAGCGGCAGCGGGGAGGAGGGAGGGTGGCAAGCGGCAACCACCCACAGAAGCTGGCGGTGGCAGCCAATCTCAGGCAGGACACGTGCCGCCCCATTCCCCACCTACGAGTCGCCCATGGGTAACACTTGGGGAGGGACTGGCCTGCCCCTACCCAGGGCAAGGTGAAGAGCCCAGACCTGGTTGTAGACTGGCTGCACCTCACCCTGATCAGTGCCTTTACGATCCAGAGGTGAAGACTTTGGAGGGAATAAAAGGACAGTGTGTCTGACACATGGGCAGGCACATTGAGGGACGGCAAAGAGAAGAACTGGGGAAAAGCAGCCCAGTGGGTGGATGCTGGTGCCCTGAAGACCACCTGAAGATGCCTGCCGCCGGACAGCAGCAGCAGCAGACAGCTTCAGCCCCAGTCAATGCATAGTGCGGCTCATGGGTGGGACCCTGGGAGCTGTGTGAGGCAGCTCAGGTCTCCAGCCACTCGGTGCATGCAGCGGTGCACAGAGCCTCAGACCCTGGGAGCTGTACAAGGCAGCTCAGATCTGCAACTCCTGGTGTGAGGCTGGGAACCTGAAGCCAGCAGTGCAACACGATCCAGCAGGACCCTGACCCTGGGAGCTGCTTAAGGCAACTTGGGTCCACCATTTCCTGGCACGTGGCCAGGACTCACATGCATGCTTGGTGTGCAGCTGGTTCCAGGCAGGGACCTGGGCCTCGGAGCTGCAGAAGATGGCCCCCAACTATGAGCAGCATGCAGAGCCCTCGGTGCCCAAAGTGAGACATAGGGAGGTGAGAGGATCAGAGGCCCCGCAGAACCCAGAGGTCTGCATCTGCATCAGCTGAAAGAAACCCCAGCTGGGGTGACAAAGACCCCACATCACCCATCGGAGCTGTGAGTTGTCAGGGAAAGGGTTCCCACAGGGAAGGAAGCCCCAGAAGGGGGTCCAGCTGAGGACCCTGTGGAGGAAGGGTCCCCGGCTAGCCTGCGAGAGGCTGAGAGGTTCTGGGGTCCCTTCTTTCTCCCTTTTTTGGAGCAGTGCCAAGGCTCCTAGCATCAAAGGGGAGTCTCCAGCACTCACAGTGATGTTGATCCACTGAAGGGTGTGCAGGTGCCTCATATTTTGTAGGCAGTGCTTTATATTTGTTTATTTCTAATGTAAGTTGTTGTTTAACTATTGTATATATATTTACCTGTCTTGTTGAATACCTTGCTGAGACACACACACCTCTGCCCACCATGGTTTGCCAGTATTTATTTGTTGTTTACCTATATTTTTACTTGGTTATTTGGACTTACCTGTGCTTACCTGTTTCAGATCAGTTATTTACCTGTGCTGGGTTGGAGGCCAGGTGGTGCTACAATTTCCAAGTCACCAATTATAAAATATAGCCTTATATGTAAAGTGTATATTTTGTATATATTTATCAATATCACTTTTTGGGGTTGTGTGTACACATACACACACACACACACACACACACACACACCAGCCCATTCTTTCTGTTCTCTATAGAGTCAGGCCAGAACAAAAAATAGTTTAACTATATACAAGTTTATATATAAAAAAGTTCTTTTTTCCAGCTACTCAGTTGGTCTAATAAAAGATATCACATCTATCCAAAGAACCTTACCTGCCTAACACAAGCAAATTTATGCATCACAAAATGCAACTGTAATTTTCAATCACCAGAACCCTTGCTGGCATTCTTGAGAGAGAATTAGAAATATTTCACAGTTCCCTCACGCTGTGCTTCTTAATCGTTTGTGTAAATCACAAGCTTCCTAACAACAGGATGAAGAACTGCTTTTACCTGGTGGGAAAGAGACCTGAAGCAGCATTAAGGGACGGGAATTGTGCAGTTTGCCCATTCCACATTCAACATACAACAAGGTGTGGAATATTACTTTCAACTAATGGCCAAATGGAAACTCCTCCTTACTTTGTCTTAACTGCGACTATTCTCATTCCCTTTAAGCAGTAAATAAGGAATCGCAGGATTGTGGCCTACGTTATTTTCTTATTTTATTGTGAGAAAAAAATGAGTACTATTTCAAAGAAGCCATGTTAGAAGACCAAGTAACCAACATTTTGTTTAAATTCTACTGCATATTATAACCAGGTAGAAAAGAAGGGCATGGATAGGCAGGAGGTGTTGATTATTCTGACTGCTTTCAGATTCAAGGTTGGTTTCTGTTTCAAAACCACCTAGGAAACTGAATTAGAAAGAAACCATGACAGGATCACATTTGGATAACAGATGTCAGGCAACAATAAAAAGTGAAAAACACTAAAATTGTTGGAACACTTGTTGTCATTCCAGTACAAACCCCCAGAGAAGCGTGAGTCAGGACTGCACTTTTCGGTCGGCAAATATTTAGATTAACAAAATGTAAAATCAGAAAGCAACATCAAAGGCTGAACCAGGTTACTTTCCTGCATCTGAATCCTCTCCATCATCAAGGGAAGCCTGATGGATTTTAACTTGGCTAAATGACTGAAACATTCTCCCTTTCATATACATCCATACTCCTTTACTCTCTGATTACTTCTGTTCCTTATTATTTTCAAGAGGAATTTTGCTTCAGACAGATGTGGTATTTCACTCTGAAAGACAATGGGCTAGATACTTGTATGCACTGAGGACTCTTTGCACTGCTAGAGAGGCAAAAAGAGGCCTTAATGTAAATGACAATCTGGTCCCATAGGTCAGTCAGACCTGTAAAAATCGGTGCAATTTTTCTTAATCAATGAACTTACATACCTTTTGTCTTGAATGCGATTTTCATGTTTCCAAGTACAGGATACTGGCAGGATTTTTAAAAATTACTAGTGATTTGGACGCTACCTTTAAAAAAGCCTAATTTCTTAATAAAACCTGAGTGTCCACTTTCAGGAAATCAGGCTTCCTCAAGGTACCACAAGCTGAGCATCCAGAAGTTGAGACATGTAAAATCACAGGCTGCTCTCTGAAATTCTGGTTGAGGCCAAAAGCATAAGTAAGATGGTTTATGCTTTCTCCACAGCTCTGCTCTTTTTTTGTTACAAAATATGAGTTAGAGGTACTTTATGGCAGTCACTAGGGCTGTGCAAAGCCTTGGGTGCTGATTCAATTCAGAGGAGATTCAGCCCAATTTAGCAGCCAAATCTCTGAATCTGAATCTAATCAGGAGACCAATAAAGAGGTCCAAATCAATTCGAAGCTCTCCGAATTGATTCAGAGAAGATTCGGAGACCTTCAGAAATTTGGGCAGTCCCAGCTTGCATCCACAGGGAGCTGGACCCGGACTCCACGCTGGTAAGTAGTGGGCAGGAGAGTGGGGGCTGGAGAAGTGGGGAGGGGACCATGGGGGGACCTCCGCCAAGCCCCATTTCCTGCCTGCCCCACCAGTCCCATTGACTGTCCCACAACCCCACCCACTCTCCCAGCCCCCGCCACCCATGGCTGCCCCACACAGCCCCGG
>NW_017728911.1:13836787-13882237 GCF_001723895.1 Crocodylus porosus | reverse complement strand
CCACACAGCATGGGGCAGCAGGGATTGCCCCCCCGCCACACACCTGGCAGGGGGCTTTTTTCTTGCTTTCTTTTTCTTTTTTAAGAGCAGGAGCTGGGGCCAGGCAGGAGAGCCATTGATGGGGCTGGGGCCTGTCCAATTCAGAGATATGGGCAGTTTGGCAGCAGCCAAAATGATTCAGGACAGTGATTCAAATCACTGGATTGAATCACTGTCCCCCGAATCCACCAAATCCAAATCCAAAGTGAATACTAGCTGCTTTGCACAGGCCTAACAGCCACCTCTTCTTACCACATTTATTTTTAACACCATCCTCCCTTTCTCTGTACAGGTGAGGCCTTTATCCTAAGAATGACTACAGTCTGGTGGCCTTCATTCCATGGAAAACATGCAAGAACAGAACAAATCCTGCCATAAAATGAGTTGAATTTCCACTAGGTAGGTAAGTGTAGTTAGAGAATTCACAAGGTTCTTGGGCCTGCAGCATTGATATAAAAATAAGCATAGAATCAGGCCCACACTACTGAACCGATAAGCTGTACAACCTTCATGGTAGCTAAGGGCATCTGACACCCTACAGAAGAAGCCTGACACTTGACAGGACTAGGCCCCAAAGATTTCACAGACACGTAAAATAAGTACTAACACTTCTAAGAAGCATTGGAACTAACTTACTTTAAACAAATTTAATTATTTAAAATAAATACTTTTAAGTAAGTACCATGATCTTAAGGGTCCTATGTTTTGCAATCTGAATTCAAGATAGAACTAGATCCATATCACATGTGAATGGAAAGCAAGGGTTTTCTGAAGCTATTAGACATCAAGTCTCCCACTGACTCCAGAGATGAATGTTGCCACTTCTGCATTTTTCAGACTCTACTTTTACCTGGATCTACATTTTGGGAAGAGAAAGGGAAACATGTTTGTGGGGGCCTTTTATTATTTTTTAATGGTAGCCATCTGAATCTGCTCAGAGGTTTGGAATGTTCCAGCAGAAATGAATTAGCAGGCACAATGTAGGTGAGGTATTCAAGATTTAAAACATATTTAGATTATTTCCTAACAACAGAAAGAAAAACAAAAATGTTGCCTGTTATTGTGACAGAACTAATTGTGACCAAACTGCATCACAATCTCAAAATGTTGGGAAGTATGGCTAGAAAGGTTTAAAAGGCCATACTGAAGAAGTCTTCTCAGGGACAGGGGGATATTGGTGCTAGAAGCAGTGTATCTTGGGACACTGAATGACTAAATTGCTTGTTTTATATCTATGGAGCAGACTGAAGTTATCCTTATATGAGTCGGGTTCACAGCTCGGAGGAAACTCGTCTGACGTGGTATAACTTTAAGATGCTCTCAGAGGGCACTTAGCACTATTATATTTACTTAAATATAAGAAGACCTGGTGGGAGAGGGAGGGGGTGCAGATGACCCCCCTCACCTCCCCTCCCTAAAAATAATTAGAGTTTTTATATGGAAAATATGTTATAATTCTCCAGGTATAGAATCTAATTGCCTTGAATTTGTCCCTCTCCCACTGCCACAGCAGGGAAAATAAATTTGGGAGGTTCGAGGAGCCTCCTTCCCCTTTGCCTACTACCTTCTTCCCCCTGCAGTGCCTTTCCACTGGGAACTGTACAGAAGTTTAATCATCTCAGTCTCACCAGACCCAATCTAAATTAGATTACCTCTGAGGTAAGGTTGAATTAGATCAGGTTGGCCATTTTTAGGCCAATATAACCTTCCTGAACTTCTGTACTGTTCATACTTCAATTGACCCAACTCAGGATCTAAGTGTAAGGTCCACACCTGGGCAAACTAAGGGCACCTATACATGTGACGGAGCTCTGCTCCAATGTGTACTAATTAGCATACATCAGAGCAGACTCAATTAATCGAGTCTGTTGTGAGTCTGCTGAGGCGTGCTAATTAGCATGCTTCAGCAGCCACCATGTCGCATATATTCAGCATCCCAGCATTTCAAAATGGTGGCGGAAGCACTTTAACTACAGTTCATCAAACAAGCTTTTGTTAAACAGCCCCCACCACCATTTTGAAGCACGGGATGCTGAATACATATGATGGTGTGGGTGCTTTAATTAGAGCACCTCTCACTAATTAAAGCACCCCCTCCCTCCACCCTGCAGCACATGTATAGACGCTGTTGGATCGGGTGATAATATTTAATGCAATCTAACCTCCCCCTAACTTGTCTGAACGTCTGTACCTAGCCCTTGTATGCAAATATAAGATAAACAGCCCTCTTCCCCACGCTGAGAGGGGGAGCGAGAGTTAAGGAAACTTAATCTTTTATTCAAATAAATTCAGTAGCTAATGACATTTAACATGCGGATTTTCACATCTGAAGTGCCATCGTTATGGTCTAAGTGTAACGTAACTTTACCTTCAATGTCTACTGAAATAACCAGTTTAAACCACCCAGGATTATGAGCAATGATGTCACAAGGATAGACCTAAGCTTTTTAGCACTGAGAGGTGCTAAGTGGTACTCAGAGGTGTGGGTCTGGGGGGTGGGTATTCATCCTTTTTGTAGACTAATCCAAGTCACAGCCATAGACCTCTGTGAGGACTTCCTATATGCCTAGAATGCTAATTTTTGCCATTTTTGGTGTTGCCCTGTATAAAGTGTAGTTATTATTACTTTGTTTCTCCTAGGAAAAGTGTTAGAGTTTTTTCACCTCACAAAATAGCAGGAGGCAGTTTAACATTTATATATATAAATAAAAGTATCACCTTCAGGAAGAGACCCATCATAAGGAATTTTAGACAAAGGATGAATGCTTCAAAGAAACTGTGGGCATGAAAATATAGCTATCAATGGAAATTATCCTGTAGATTTGCCTGCATACAAAGCTGTTGCAATCTGTCCATGAATTAAATGGATTAGACAGAGAAATCTATAAAGAAAAAGGAGTGACAGAAAGAAAAACATATTTTTCTTATTATTCCAAATTATTTACCAGAAAAATCTAATTAGGCCTTTTAGAGACTGCTGCTTTGATACTTATATAAATAGCATGGTGATAGTATTAAAATATCTCTGTTCAGGAAAGCACTTAAACACGTGTTTAACTAAAAGCAAATAATAATCTTGCCCAGCAATAGCTTAAACCCAACTGAAGTTACTAGCTTAAGTGTGTTGAATAATGTCGACAGGCCTCCTCATGTGCTTAAAGTTAAGCATGTATGTTTCGTTGATTTGTTGAATTGGGGCCAAAATATTTCACACACACAGAACCTCTGATCATACATTAATTATACCTCACATTATCCGCTCAGGAAACTATTAGGAAGGGTAGAAAAAAGGACAATATGGTGTTCTTTTAAAATCAACATCAGCAGCTCCTTTGGTTCCAGCAAGTCCCTATGGACCAAGTGGATGGTGCTGATGTATGAACCAAGGTCACAGTGCACTGGAAGTGATAATAATAAACACTTCGAGACAAATATTGTTTCTTCTTCTGATTACATCAAGGAAACAGTAAAGTAAATGGCTTTAAATAATTTTGTCCTAACTTTACTGCATGAAGTAACTACCAGGCAACTTCTGTTCGGGTCAATACCACAGTCATTGACAATGGCCCATAAATAAATAAAGTAGTTTCAGGACTTTAAAGTATTAAGGGTTAAAAATGGCTATAAAAGTGTATCTGACTTTCAAAATACCCAGAAATATAGAGAATGCAAATATAGACAACATCTATGCTGTGTAATCCAACTTTCATAGTAATTCCTACAGCCACTTAATCAAGACTAGAGATGGGGTGGCGACAATCTTCTGTTTCTAGTCCTTGTCTGTGCTGTGCATTTGTCTGGTCTGTGTTCACTCTCCATTATGAGTCTACAAGCTTTGGTATTGTCCTTCATATCACAGCAATGCCTCTGGAGACAACTGGAAGTATTACAAGTCTATGGAATATGAGAAGTTCCTTGTTTCTAAGTAGGCAGTAAGAAACAAAAGAGAAAGATGTGAATTGTAAAAAAACCTTAAAATCCCAGACACTGGACTGATATTAAACACAAACTGTAAATGACTATCTAATTTGTAGGTAATATATTTCAAAGACAATATTTGGATATATATTATATAATAAATAGAACCACTATTGCATCCATAGAATTTGGTCGGTTAGGTCCTAACTGTTGTATAAAATGGGCAACGTATTTATCTATTAAAGATAAAACTAAAAGAACAGCAAATTGAAACACTTGAAAATCAAACAACGTTGCAGTTACCCATGCAATCTACAGAACCTGCACTTTAATTACATGATTATATTTTATTATTTCTGTAGGTCCCCTGTGTCATTCAGTGTATACTTCGGGTAGAGAATGAATAGGATTATTTAATAAAATGACCTGGGTTTTTGCTCTCTAAATGCCAGCCCTTCAAAATGGCAAGGGGCTGACATTCAAACTGGGCTCTTTCCTTCTCACATATCACTACCAGTGAAGGCTTTGTAGATTCAGGCCTGATTTGCACCTCACTGAAGTAAATGCAAAGATTGCCCCCCTTTAATTTCTGTGGATCATGCTCTACATGGGTGCATCCAGATGAGCCTACATGTGCCTCTTGCCCCGTCTCAAACCCCTTTGAGATGGGGCAAGAGGCACGTGCAGGAATTAAAAAAATGAAGAAAAAAAAGAAAATTAGACCCCTGGATATCCAGGGGTCAAATAAAAACCCGGGAGAAAAAAACAGGTCAGGGCACGGTCCCAGAACATGCCCTGAGGAAACCTGAGGCTCAGTACTCCCGAGACACTCTGGCAGACTGTCAGAGCATCTCTATGATTGGCTGTTTCCACAGTCCTGAAGCACGCTGCCTACCTGTGCTGGGCAGGCAGAGTGCAAGCTGCAGGGACCCTGCTTTTGCCAGGTAAGCAGGGGGTTGGGGGGCTGGAGGAGCAGGGAGGGGACCTTGGGAGGCTGGAGACAGCAAGGGAATAAGCAGGGGCCTGGGGACAGCCCCAGAGGCATTCCCCTGCCGTCCCCTGCTCTGCCGAAGCTGGAGGCAGCAGGCGAATGTCTCTGTGGCTGTCTCTAGCCCCCTTCTTCACCTGCTTGCCTCCAGCCTTGGGAGAGGAAAGGCCAGCAGGGGAATGCCTCCCAGGCTGTCTCCAGCCCCTTGCTCATTCACCTGCTTGCCTCCAGCCTCAGGAGAGCAGGGGAAGGAACAGGGGGCTGGACACAGCAGGGGAATGCCTCTGGACATGTCTCCAAGCCCCTGCTTGTTCCCCTGATGTCTCCAGCCTCCCAAGGCTGGACACAAGCAGAAGGAGAATAGGGCTGGACAGAGCAGGAGAATGTCTCCAGGGACTTTCTCCAGCCTCCTGCTCCCTCCCGAGGCTGGAGACAAGCAGGGGAAGAAGCAGAGGGATGGGGACGAGCAGAAGGCTGAAGACAAGCCCCTGGAGGTAAGCTGGAGACTTCCCCTGCTCTCTCCAGCCTCCTGCTCATTCTCTGCTACTGCCAGTGAGTGGGGAGCTGGGAGAGCAAGCGGGAACCTGGGGGAATGAACGGGGAGCATGGTGGGAATGAACAGGAGATGGGGGGAATGAACAGGAGGCAGGGGAACAAATGGAGAGCTGGGGGAACCAACGGGGGTGGGGGGAATGAGCCTCCTGTTCATTCTCCTATTCTCTCCAGCATCCTGCTTGTTCTCCTGTTCATCTCCAGCCTCCAGAGGCTGGAGAAGAGCAGGGGAATGAGCAGAGGGCTGGAGACTAGCAGGGGGCTCAAGACCAGCAGGGGGGAGGGGGAGAGCTGTCACCCCAGTGGGGTCTGGGACCCTACAGGCAGGGTAATCCATGTGCTGTGGGGGGGGGGGCTCTGCCCTGTGGGGGGCAGGGGACCACTGATTATGTGTAGGGGGTGCACGTGCACAGCCTGAGCATGGCAGTGCACCCCTTCAAAAAAGGTGCCGCTGACACTGTCAGTGGTGCCTGTAAGTGGTTGCCACTTGCCACCCCCCACCGCTCTGCCACCAGTGGTGTCTGTGGGCAGTCAGCAATAGCCACTGGCCATTGCTGTCGCTGTTGGTTGTGTCTGTGGGTGCTCGCCACTCACCACCCCTCCCCTTGCTGCTGGCAGTGCCAGCATCATCTGTGGGACCTCCCTGCTTACCACTGCCACCACACCCCTACTGCTGCCAGTGCCATGCCCCACCAGCCACTGGAGGCATGTGGCATTCATGCAGGGGACCCACCCCTCCTAAGCAGCCCCCACACCCACAGTCCCCCTACATCTACATGCACACTGACTCACATCCCCCTACATCCCGCTACAGCCACCCACATCCCCACACCTCCCTTCCCACCCCCGCCTGCAAACCCCACATCCCCCCCATCACACACCCACCATGTGATTTGGAAACCCAAAGCAAACATTAAAACATATAGATATTTAGGATTTATTTTATTATGATGCTAGAGACACCGATATATTTAAATGTTAAAGAAATTTGGAAACCTAACCATAAAACATTGCCCATCTGATCAGTCCCCCTTTCTCTCTCTCTCTTTTGTTCTAATTGTGGAAGAATGTGGATTTTGGGGTATTTTAAAAAGTGAATTTGGGATGCTGCTTCAACAGTCTAGCTGACACAAGGGGCTAGTGCCCCCAGGTACTAACTGCCTGGGCCCCAGAAGCTTCTGAGCTCAAGTAACCCTGAGCTGCTGGCCAGGGCAGGTTTTTGTACTGCTGGGGCGAGGACAGGGCAGCTTTTTATACCACTGGGGACAGCACAGGTGCTGGCCCCGGGCTCTAGCTCCCCCTGGCTGCAGATCTGGGAGGAGCCAGGCACGGTTATTTTGCCCCAAATGGCACAATTTGCTTCACAACAAAGTGCATGCCCAAACACATGTGCCGAGGCAAAAAGCACCAGCTCAAATCTGCACCACTTCTATTTGAACTGCTGCAAGTGCACGTGCTTGCATATGTGGACATGCCCCATTATTCTGTCAGTTATGCCTGTACAAATTTACAAGGTATGCAGATGTTTCTCAGGTGTAACTGACTGGAGTTCAGGGAAATAATACGACTGATGACCAACAAATCTGTGCTCTGCTTGGCCAACATGTGCAGCAATTCCACAATTAAGGATTGTTCATTGAAATAATCCTATCTGTATTTCAAAGATTTTTTTTAAAACAATGACTGCGAGAAAAAACGAAAGAAAGAACGAACGAAAGAAAAGGACTTACCTGGTTCAAATGTACAGCTTTTCCTGAGGGAATGTCAGAAATGTCAGCAACATTATTTTAAAGGCAAAAAAAAAAAATCTAAAGCACAAGCTATGCAGCCAATGTGCATTGCTACTGACATTCTCTGTATTACCCTCTTACAGCACACAGTATCTGAACTCAGTGGAATGACCTGTGGTGTACTCAGTGTGAATACAGAAGGCAGAAATTGGCCCTTCATGTTTTACTTCCATTGGTCATTTTCAACAAGGTCATCTTTACTGATCTCTCTGCTTATTCCAATCTTGTCTATGTAAGCAATACAATGGAAGATTGCTATGTTAGAATCCTGACATCTTGCTTTCTCTGTCATATAAAACACAGACACATTATTTTATTCCGTTTTCCTAGAAACAGACACGTTGCCACCTTGCTACCATCTTACAGGTAAGGTAACTGCTAATGTCAAAAAAGACAACTTGCACACAAAAATCTAAATGTACACAATAACAGCTAAATACCATTTTTATAACCAGGGGCATTGCACCAATAGTAACAAAATTTAGAAAATGAAGCTTGCACATTCTTGTCTAACATGGTCTTCAGAGAAAAAGTACAGAAATATTTTCTTTTCCTGAAATGCATGATTGTTTTCTGTCAGTGGATTATGTTACAAGATTATTTTACTTCCAACTCTCCAACAAACTGACTCTGGAATACTCTACCAAGCAAATTAATTTCCTAGACATTACAGTGAAGGTTTGCCATGGCTATATTGCCACCACATTGTACTGGAAACCAACCGACTGCCACAGTTACCTTCACACCACCAGCTATCATCCTAAACCTACTATTAGATCCATTGTCTAGAACCAAGCTCTGTATTATAACTCTATCTGCCCTAATCCAAATGACTGGGATGCACACCTTAAGGATCTGGAACAGTTACAATACAATCCCCAAAACTGTAGCCATTCAAATAGACAAAGCCAGACTCAGACCTTGCATCAACCTGCTACAATACCAACCCCAAGACAAGAACAAAAAAGACTATCTGCTCACATCTTGATCACCTTAAGACACCTCATTAGTGATCTCCAAACCTTCCTGGAAAAGCAGGACCATTTCAAGATAGCCACGAGACGAACCTGCCCTGGCTTACAGACATTCTTCCCCAATCGTACCCGCCACAACCTCAAACAGGGTCTCTCAGGCAACAGGCTACCAAACTCCTCCCATTTTCAGCAAGGGACCAGGCCTCATAACAGAGCTAGATGCCTGCAGTGCCCCAATACTCAACATCAATAGAAAGCATAGAATAACTGGACCAAATAACATGGATTATAATATCCAAGATTCAGTCACCTGCTCTCTACCCATGCCACATGCCATCACCCTTTTGCTATCCATACTGGAGAGATCTCTACAACTGCTGACAGACATTCATTTAAAGGTGTACTTGTACACACATGCATAGCAGAAGGCACAACTGCAGGATCAGGGATCAGGTCCCAGGTATACCCTATTACCAGTGCAGCAGGTGCCCAGTGCTCTTGCAGCTGGGACCACCAGTTGGCTGGTCAGCTCTCCTAGCATTACAAGCACACCAAAGCCGTTCAAGAGTCCAGTGTGATCCAGCCTTAGGAGTGCCAGTTGCTGATCAGTGATTTCAACATCAGGAGCACAGTGACTGGTGTGTTTCTGAAGCTGGGAGCAGCAGTGCTGATCAGCACTCCAAGCCCCAAGAGCACACCACCTACACATGCAATTTAAGGAATGAAGGGAAACAGCTATAACATTATTGCACATATTTTTGTGTAATAATTTTGTGGTTTATTCCCTCTTATATCTCACTATAACTTGCGTGAACCTGTGACTGTGCTGTCACTTAAGATATGACTAACTGGTTAATCACATCTTAAGTGTAACGTCTGCCAGGGCATACATGAAAAAATGAATGAATACAGATCTAACAGCAGCTCCAGCAAGACACAAAGGCCTGTGTTCTGCCTCCCCAGACACTCCATTGCTGACCTCAGGGTAGCTGTTCTTAGACAGCAAACCTTTAAAAACCAATTTGAAAGGGAAGTTGTGGAACAAGAAATCATCCACAGACTGAATTGTGTTAAGTATGGTTTAAACAGGGATTATAGATTCTTACCCCATTTCTTGAATTAGCTTTTGTGACCCCTTTATGAGTTTTTTTGCTTGTTGCCTCTCTTAGCACTGCCACCATTCCCTCTCCCCTTCCCACCCCTTTCTACCTCTGTATTCAAATCAGTCTCTCCATTTTATACACTGGGTCTTGCATGTCCTTTCACACCATCTGAAGAAGTGAGCTCTGGGTCACCAAAGCATGTCTCTATTTTAGTTAGTCTACAAAGTGCGACTCTATCCTACTTTCTGCTTTATCTTATGAGTTACCCAAGAAGAATTCCAAATAAGTTTGTCTAAATTAAATGATGCTACAAAAGGTTGTTTTAAACTTCACTTTCTAGACTTACCATATGGTTTTATTGTTTGAAAAGCTATATTAAATTTACTGATTTTGTTTACTGTCCTTCCAGACTGCAGGGAAGTTACGTGCAAACACAGCAAAAGAACAAGCTCTTTCAGACATAATTCTCAAAATGCTGCAAGGGAGCAAGAGCGAGCCACTGCTATTAAAGATTTCACATAACTGTAACCCTCAAGACCACACTGAAAATTCACATCCAAATTTTCAACAACCAGAAAGTCAGCCTTCAAATGCGATGTCCAATTTTACACATGTAACTAATTATGCCCCCCAAATTGGACATACACTCATTTCAACAGACAAAAACCACACATCTGTAACCACAAACCAAATACTTGTGCACAAAGATTCCCAAGTAGCACATATGACTGTGTGAGAAAAATGAGTTTCTGCCCAATGAAGAGTATACTTTAAAGTGAGCATAAAAAATAATGCCTTGATTCTGTAGCTAAATCATGCAAGGATTTAACTGAGCATATATCATCCAGGCTGAAGGTTTTAAAGGTGCAACATAACTGGCACTTTAAGTGTATGGATGCAATACCTTTGATAATTCCACTTAGTATCTAGATGCCTTTTTGGCACTCAGATCCCATTGCAAAACTCACCTTCAGTGTTTAAAAATGATAACACTTGAGCAAATGGAAGTAAATTTGCAGTGCTGACCTTTAAAAAAAAAGAAAAAAAGAAATGGTAGGGAGCTTGCTTTTCAATAAATTTGAGCTTCAAATTGAACACTAATTTAGAGCACTAAAACTTATTTTGAGTTAGATACACAAGACAAAACTACCTGAAGTGCCTATAATCATATAATTATAGTATGCATATAATCCTGTAATTTGTCATGCACTTTGGATTCCAATGTTTTCAGTCACAGAAAGGTAATCGTTTTACGTGTTGCACTATTTCTACTTAACCTACAAACTGCAAGACTTTCTAATTAAATGAGTGAAGCAAATATACTCCTCAAAGTATGTCCTTATTTCTGATTTAACGGGTTTTTTTATACAGTGTATTCTTTAACAGTTACTACACAGAAAGTATTTAAGGGCAGTGACATCTGAAAACTGACAATAAGTAACACTAATTACCTCATACCTTCCAAATTCAGTATAAACTAAATCAATGAATCCTTATGGCAGCCAGAAGAAATAAGTAGGTGAGTATTCCTAAACAGCAGCCCAAATCAAACCCATCCCTCCAAAACTTAGGGAAAGTATTTTCTCCATCTTTTTCTCTGAATTGTGCTGCCGGGGCACACATTTAGCTCTTAAGATACTGCTTCTAGTTCGTATCAAGTTGCAGCACTGATTCAAACGCCAATGTAGACTGATGCTCCACTGATGCACAGGGAAGTGCTAAAACCTATGCATAACAAAGCACTAGAGTTTAACACTGTATTAATATTAAAAACCCTGGAGACAGTTCCTTCCTTCCACTACAACACAAGGAAGCTCAGAGATGAAGCAGCTGTGTTTCACCAGTGGGCATAGCCCATGGAAGCACACTGAATCCAAAACCCTACATGCAATATGTACACAAGCAATGGTACCACAAGCATTGGAAAATACTAAAATAGAACTTCTTGTGAGAATAAAATGCAAAGGCATCTGCAGAATCAAATCTATAGCAAGTAATATGCGGCAATGACACTAGACCCTTAAACTCGCATGACAGCTTTAATAATAATAATACTAATTTCTAGAGGTGTTTTGTCAGTTACATGCACAAAACAAGTACTCGGGCGAGTTATCACTGTATTTGCATATGTAAATACCTGCCCATGCAGGGATTTTGCAGAGAAATTATTGTTAGCACATTTGCTAGCACACAGCAAAATTTGAGGGCATGTGAAAAGTTGGCCCGCTCAATCTAAATCTTTATGCTGTTTAAATGTATAGTTTGATAAAATAATATACAAGTATTCTAGTAATAAATGTCACCCTTGTGGCATCTTCAGACTGAGATTTTTCTATTTTTTAAAATCTTTTTTTTAACATACAAGCTCTGTGAATTGGAAAAGAGGTAGAAAAGAAATGGTAGATGCAGTTTCTCTACTAATTCCCAGTGTGAAAGGGACTATGGTCGGTAGACTAGTCCCAACTGGCTTATACAAGGATTATGTTTATTCAAGTGTTCTCCTTTATGAAGAAAACAGTTGGCCTCCTTTCAAGGTAAAGAAAAAACTTCAAGCAGTTAAATATTTTAAGGACAGATGTCTGCTCTTGAAAAAGGAGCTAATATTACAGAAATATATTGGTGAAATAAATACATACTAACTCTCCACAACTTTTCTACAATTGCAAGTATTTCTTTTTACTTAGCTGCTCAAAAGAGGGTGTCTCAGAAAGTTGGATTCCCCTTTTACGGAGTATCCTAACATGGCTTTTATTAGTTTTACTGTTTATTTGATCCTATTGAAATCATTGTTTCAGTTCCATTCCCACTCTGGGCTCAGTTATGCCTATCACAGGTCAGCGATGCACTAAAGACAAGTCTTGCACCGAAGCAGCAGCACATCCAAGGAAACCAATTTGTCATGGTAGCTCTTGAGTCCATACAAAAAATACAGCTACCATCCATTCCCCAGAGTCATAACTAGCAATTTTGGTGCTGTAAGCAGGTCGCTGTAAAGTGGGAGTGGTGGGGGGGGGGATGCTGAGCCACCTTACACCCTGGCTCTGCCACTGTGCAGATTCCCCAAGGGCAGCCATTCTGGTGCACTCTCTTAAACAGTGCCCAGGGATGCTCTCTCACATGCCTTGTCATACTCAATTCTCTCTTCCCACATGGATATAGCCAGAGGCACATCACCTTCTGGGGCCCCTGGCACAGACAGCAGGACCCTATCTTGACCCTGATAACACAATGTTCCAACCTATGACATAGCCAGGGCATGTGATAGTAGCTTTGCCTATTCCTAAAACCAATAAAAAGCGCTCTTTTCAGTGACTTATGCCTTCAGTGGCTGCAACCATTTGGGATAAAATTGTCTTTGATGGGTGTAATCAACAGCCCCGTGTTTTTTAAGTTTTAGTAAAAAGGAGTCCATCATTTCTGAGTGTAATATTAGGTCAAATACTGTCCTGTCCCTGTTTAAAAAAAAATCTTACAACTGTTTTGTCAAGAAGTACTAATAGCTCCAAGTTTCAAACAAGAACTTGAAATCCGGCAGGCCAATTGTCCCAGGATCAGGGATGTGCCTTCCTCTCCATCCCTGTGAAATTCCACCCACATTTAGGCAAGTTATATGACTACGTACAAACTTGCAATAGATGCCTGTTAGAGTTTGGCAGCAAAATTTCTCATGAGATCCTGTCCATATCAAGCAAGCTCCAAGGGCCCAAGGGCTGACCATACCTTTTCCTAAAATGCTAGAGAAACTGTTGTGGTACAGAGGCACCAGAACTGGGAGCAGAGTGACCGCTTCTCCTGGGCTCACCCTTATGTTACCAGGGCAACTTGATAGAGACGGAAAAATCTGGATTGGACTGCATGTATGAGAGGTGGCAGAAACAATAAAAGGGGGAGCAGAGCAGACAGAGGAGCCAAGGACAAAGGAAGATGGCTGAAGGCCAAAATGAAGAAGGGGATATTTTAAAGCACCAGGGCAAATGAAGGCAGGATAGACGAGATCAAACAGAATCCTGTGCAATTCAGTGATCAGTTCCACAACCTGAAATTCCACCCAGAATTTCTGAGCATCACCACTCCTCTGCTATCTAACACACAGCTGCAATGCCTATGACAACACCAGTGTTTCACCCTTTTTTAATGACTGGCTCACACAGAGGGTAGCAGCCTTTAAATATAACCAGTTTTTCCAGAAGCTCAGTTATACTGTTCACTCTCAACCTTCTTTAAATAGAAGAGCTGCTGACCTATCCAGGGTCATTCTGGTTATAAATGATGGACATTCAGGTTTTTTAGAGTTTGCTTTAAAAAAAAAGATTTCACAGATTTCACAGACATTAGGGCTGGAAGGGACCTTGGAAGATCAAGTCCAGTCCCCCGCCCAAAGGGCAGGAAGTCAGCTGGGGTTGTAGGATCCCAGCAAGATAAGCATCCAATTTGCTCTTGAAGGTGTTCAACGTAGGTGCTTGGACCACCTCTGATGGCAGGCTATTCCAGACCTTGGCGGCTTAGACAGTAAAGAAATTCTTCCTTATATCCAGCCTGAAACAGTCTTGCAGTAGTTTATAACCGTTCGACTTCATCATTCCTTGGGGCGCTCTGGCGAACAAACATTCCCCCAGGTACTGGTGGTCACCCCTGATAAACTTACAGGCGGCCACGAGATCACCCCTGAGCTTACGCTTTTCCAGGCTAAATAGCCCCATAGCTCTCAGCCATGGGGCTCTTTAGGTCTGTTTTCCTGACCTCTGATCATGCGCGTGGCTCTTCACTGGACTCTCTCAAGCTTCTCCACATCCTTTTTGAATTGTGGAACCCAAAACTGGACGCAGTACTCCAGCTGCGGCCTCACCAAGGACGAGTACAAGGGGAGAATGACGTCCCGGGATTTGCTTGAGAAGCATCTATGGATGCACGCCAGCATTTTGGTCGCTTTACTAGCCGCAGCATTGCTTTGCAAGCTCAAGTTCATCTTGTGGTCAATCATGCCCCCAAGTCTCTTTCTTCCATAGTGCTAGCCAGTGTAGCACTGCCGAGCCTATAAGGATGCTGCAGGTTTTTCCTCCGAAGGTGGAGAAACTTACTTTTTTCAGTGTTAAACACCATCTATGTCTATGAAGTCTATGAAGGGTCTTATCCACATATTTGCTGAGCCTGTCCAAGTCAGCCTGGATCACCCTCCTGTCTTCAAGTGTGGATGCTTTGCCCCAAAGTTTGGTGTCATCAGCAAACTTGGCCAGTCTGCTTCTGACTCCAAAAAGTAAGAAAGTATGCAAAACAATGCTATTAAATATTCCGTGCAGCGTTAATTCTGCCCCTCATGCATATGTATTACAATGAACTTTCTATTCAATGTCCACATACTTTTTTTCCCAAAAGCCTCTCTTGGTTCTCAGACCACTCCAGGATCACATTAATTTATGAACAGTCTTGTATGACTAACCAGAAGCTACTCCACAGCCCACAATAGCCAAAGTACAAGTATTTGCCCTGATGCCAAAGAGAGGGACTGTCAGAGAGAGGGACAATTGCAATTTTGTATTGGGCACTGGCATCCCCTGGGGTCTGAACGGTCTGTTACAAGAGGTTTTTACAATGTTAAGTTTTCTTTTTACTGGGGTCCCAATTTAGACAGAACCTTTCCTCTGCCCAAAAGTCTCTGTAACATAGGTTCAATCACTTCTCCTTTAGCTCCTGACACCTTCCAGTCTTTCTTAACAGACATAATTTATAGGGCTGTGCAAAGCTTCGTGAGCCAATTCAATTTGGAGGAGATTCGGCCCGATTCAACGGCCAAATTTCTGAATCCAAATCCAATTGGGAGACCCATTAAAAGGTCTGATTTGGAAGCCTCTGAATCAATTCAGAGATTTGGTGCTGATTCAGAGATTCAGCCATGTACTAAACAGGCAGCAGTCCTCAACCATGCTGGACACAGCTGCCTCCAACTAGTAAGTCTGTTCTTGTGAGTGGACGGGGGAGGGATGGGATGTTTGGTCAGACAGATCAACACCTGTACAGCAAGGGGGGGATTGCGGCTGGGGCTGGGACAAGCTGCCCAGCTGGGGTGGGGGGCACAGGACTCAGGGCGGGGGGCACCTGCCACTACATGCGGCCGCGCACCACTCATCCAAGAGGGAATGGGAGCGGGCATGTGCCCCTAGATCTGTGCAAGGAGGGATGGGCCGCGCTGCGCTCCAGGAGGCTAGCCCCAGCCACCCACCATCGGGCTGCGCACTGTGGGGCAGGTGGAGCCAGGGCTGTGCTCCATGCAGCTAACCCCAGCTGCAGCCCAGAGCACAGCCCTGCTTCCACCTGACCCACAGAGCACAGTGGAGTGGGGGCTATGCGGAGAGAGGGGCTGCAGCTACCCTAAAATTCCCCATAGCCCCTGCTACCATCCCCTCCCCAATCCTGGTACATGCGCCCACCCCCCATGCCCTGCCCCTGCTTGCCCAGCTGGGGTGTGGTGGGGCAAAGTCACAGCTTGTCCAGGAGGTGCGGGGGGGCTGGAGCTGCGTCTGCTGTTGCATGCTGCTTGTCCGACGCAGCACAGCAGCACCGTCCCGCACCTCCCCACCCTGGCGGTGGCAGGAGGGCATAGCCCCTGCTCCAAGCACCTTCCACCGACCGTCCAGAGTGCAGCCTGGCCCAGCCCACCCCATGCAGATACAGTGGCTCACACCTGCTCCCATGCCCTCCCAGACCGGTGACAAGAGCCACCGGAGAAGCCACCAAAAGAGCAGCTCCTAGAACCGTGACATGCAGTGGTGCACCGTGGTGAGATCCCCCCTTCCCCAAGTCCTGCACACTGGCCCCCCTGCCCTGACTGAGCAGCTTGTCCCAGTCCCAGCCCCAATCCTTCTCTTGCTGTGGGGGCATTGATCTGCCCCCTGCCCACGTTCCTTCCCTCCCCCTCCCCCCGCCACAACAGACTTAACAGCTGGAGGCAGCTACATCCAGCGTGGTTGAGGACTGCTGCCTGTTTAGTCTACAACCGAATCTCCAAATCGGCACTGAATCTCCAGATCCGAACTGGCTGAATTGAATCGGGACAGAGATTCAAATCACTTAACTGAATCATTGTCCCTCCGAATCGGCCAAATCCAAATCTGAAGCAAATGCTTGCTGCTTTGCACAGGCCTAATAATTTATACACCTGCTTCTCCCTCTATATAAAGGCATTTCAAGAGTAGAAATACCAGTGGAAGTGTGGGAAAGAGACAGCTTTGCAACATCTGAATCACAGTGCCAATCTGTCTTCCAACATCCCAGCAAAGTCAGGCCAACATGCTAAAGGCTATGGGGCCATACCAGGACTTCCCCTGCCCACAAACAGACCTTCAGCTTTCAGCACACAGCCCCATGAACTGGAAACTATACTATGCCTGCACTGCACTTTTTCCCATTTCTAGTGCATACATGTTAGGCTCAAGGATTATTTAGCACTGATATCATGTAATGCCACACAACAGAGTGGTATTGCATTTCAGGCATCTTTTGGAAGCTAGTATTCAGTAACTTTCTTTTCTAATCTCATTTCAACATCAGAAATAAATCTACTGTACCTATAACACAAGAATACACCACTGCAGAAACAGCTTTTTCCCCCCAGCATTTCTGTTTTTAGAATTTACACTCTATCTGTTACTAAATTAACCTGGCTTCAGGGATTATGTAACACTCTCTCATTCACTTATTTTTTAACAACTGTTAAACAAAATCTCAGTTCAGGTTATAAATTTGAAAATTTTATAATAATTTGCCCTAAACTATCCATGACCTCACGGATGTAATTACTGCATATGGCTCTTGCCAGGACATGAAGGTTAGAATTAACCATGGGTTTTCCCTTTACCACAGGCTGTCAGTGCTTGATCCCCAGCAAAAGCAGAGAAATGGCTTTATTAAGAGTTCTTACTCTTTAGGGTCTATCTGCTTAATAGTTATATTGTCAAGTAAATGTGCTGAAGGAGCCCAAAATCCTTACTCTGCTTCTATTCAAGGCAAAATCCTCAGGGAGGACCCCACTGGAGACAAATAAGAATTTTCATTTGATTCAAAATTTTAAATTTTCCCAAAAACAGATTTTATTTTTTGTTAGTAAATGAATTCGAAATAGAAAACTGCTTTTCTCAAAAGTATATCATACCTGGAAGGCATGTGCATTACCCTGTTAGCAGAAACTAAGGAGTCAAATCCCCATTCTTTTTTCTGCTCCCATGCTTTCCCCAATCTTTTTCTCTGAATGATATATTTATTATGTCAGTATATATCTGTCTGTATGCACGTGAGTTTGGATTTATGGAGTGAAAAAAACTTTACTAATTGTATATGAACTGTTTCACTATTCACAAACAAGTTTAGATCTCAGTCACATACATAATGGAAATTCTGTCACTATATTCAATAGGACCAAGGCCCTACTTTCTTTCTCTGAACAAAAAATATTATGAATAAATAGCTATACCTTTTTTTTTTTTTTTAAACAGTGCTGCTCAGCAATAGGAGACAGGATGTGTAAACTGCCCAGGCAAAGTTCTCAGTGCTTCTGGTTCATGGTTTGTTGAGCTGGCCTTGTGTGACCTGGGAGTTTTGACTGACTAATATTACGGCTGGTGTAGTGCTTACGACTGTTCAGTGTAAATATAAATCCCTGACACAAAATAAATGGTGCAAATTCTCTGGAATCCAGCCAGACATCCCAGACAGCCGTCCTAACAGTCAGCAAAGTACCACTGCATGCTCTGGCTTCAGAACGTAACAGCTTAAAAGCTCTGGAAGCACGTTGGAGCTAACCCATCTTCACAGTGACAGGTAAAACCAAAACTTCAGAACTTTGTCTGCACTGGAGACCTTTTGAATTATATTGTTTAAAACCAGTGCCCTGATCAAATTCACACTTGCCTAAACATACTATTTCTAATTTTGTTTGGGAAAGTTCCTGACTTGCTTGCCTGCAAAAATTCTATTGAATTATAATAATCCTAAATGCTTATGCACAGAAACCATACAGGGTACAACATGACATTTTGGCTCCTGGGGTGGTTCAGGGACAGGAGTAGAAAACACTTATGCCCTCACATAGCAGTGGTGGTGCAGCCTGCTACTGACTCAGCATAAGCTCCTTGAGCATGGACTGCAGGTGTGACAGCACGGACTCCCTGGGGATGCCATTCTCATGCTGCCTCTGAATTGGCACTGAGGGGCTTACGCCCCATATCCCCCGAAGTTAGGCTGTTAAATACCCTAGTAGGATAGTATAGCAAGGAGGCTATGTCAGGGACCTGGAGCAGGGACACAAGGCTGCCTAACTGTTTTTCCCTCATGTCAGGTGCTTGAAATCAGCTTGAAATCAAAAGGGCTTCCACCCAACAAGGACACTCCTCCAGAGAGACAGGTTGTACTTATGAAAGAGCCACCTGGATACCACATGAACTGTTGCAATACAAAAATAAAACCCCTACAAATTGCACACCATTAGTTATGACATACCATCCTTCCCTGGAAACTATATGGAAAACCCTCAAACAACTGCAATCCATATTAGAAGACATCATTCTTAAAGAGATCTTCCCAGAACCACCCACCCCAGCCTTTAAACAAGCACCAAGCCTCACCAACCTCATCACCAGAAGCAAGCTTCCTACCGCCCAAAGCACACTGAATGCATCCAGACCATGCCAGGACAAAAAATGTAAAACCTGTCAACATATCTCCACCATTCCCACAATAATCACCCCACACAACAGAACCATCACCATTCCTGGATCTTACATCTGCACCTTCAGAAATGCAATATATCTCATCTAGTGCACTAAATGCCCTAAAGGAAAATACATAGGAGAAACCAAACAACAACTGCATACCAGAATGAACACACACCAGAAATCTATCAAAGACAAAAATACCCAATTACCTGTGGGTGCACACTTCTCACAAGAAAACCACTCTGTCTCCAATCTCTCCGTTCTAATCCTCAAGGGGAATTTACAAAACACTTTTCACAGATGAGCCTCTGATTTTTACTTCATAAATCTACTGGATGCAAAAAATCATGGACTAAACATAGGCACTGGATTTATGGCCATTACAACCTGCTGGCTGTCTCATAACCTGTCTGCATTTACCAGCTACATTCTTCCATCGCCAGTTCAACATTTCTCCCTTTCCCCACCCCCATCTACTTGTCTCACACTGATTGTCTCCCATTCCCTCTGATCCTCACTGCCATGCATTTGCATTTTCACAGACCTGCGTTATGCACTGTCGCAGGGCACTTTCGTGCCCCGCTCCTAAGGAGGCTCAAACCCGGGAGAGGGAGATGTGTAGCAGGCACTAGGGTGCTTGCTACTGGCAATAGTGATTTGGGCTTAGCTGCTAGTCAACAGGGCAGCACAGCTGGCGGTTGCTAAGGCAACCGATTCGGTCAGATGACCAGAAGGGGGCAGGGCCTGGCCTTTATAAGCAGTCAGGCTGGGGCCAGAAAGCAGTTCCCCTTTGGCAGTGGGAGCTCTGCTGCAGAGCAGAGTGGGGCAGAGCGGCCAGATCGCCTGGGCGATGGCCTGAGGAGTGAGAGTTCTGCTGCAGAGCAGAGCAGCCTGACCGCCGGTATCATGGTACAGGGCGGGGAGAACCCTGACAGGGAGGTTTTGAAGGAGAGCCAAGGTGGCAAAGAATTTACATTATAGCCGGGAGGCTTATGTTGTGTTGCAGCCGGTGGGCTTATAGCTTTGGGTTTTCCATTTGGTTGTTTGTGTAATACCAGAGGACCGGGAGAGGCTGTAGGGGTTGGAGGAGGCCTCAGGGGAACTCCCCAGTAGTGTGGGGGTTCCCGGTGCCCCGTAAGGGCACAGCGAGCGGGTGCCGGGGAAGGCACAGCAGTTTGGCGCCGGGGTGGCGCTGTGGTTGGGGGGTGTCTTGACCCTAGCCCCGTGTGGGGCGATTATCGGGACAGACCCCAGGGTGGGTGAGGACCCTGGAAAGGGTCTGGGGCCAGGTAAGGCTAAGGCCGCCTGAGCCCCGAGCGCAGGAAGCGCGAGCATAGGCCCGAGTGCGGGCAGGGGAGCGCGGGAAACGCGAGCATAGGCCCGAGTGCGGGCAGGGGAGCGCGCGATTAGGGAGCCCGGTGAGGGCACGTACACAGAGAGACCTGGGAAGGGCGAGCATATGACTGAGACACCCCGGAAAGGGCCACTTAGGAACAAGGCAGACACAAGAACGTCCGGAACAGCTGAGAGGCTTGGGGCGTGGTATTGGGGTGGAAGGAGCCACACGACGCCCATAGGGTTGGTGCACCAGAGTCCATTCACGTAGAGCAGGGACCAGAAGGACAAGAGCACCGGATCCAAGGGTTCGAATAAGGCAGCCTCCCATTAGTATTATAGAACATCAAAGTCGTGGTGGGCAAGAAGGAGGGTGCTAGACCGGCAACTTGGCATGGTAGGGGCGCCAGGAAAGATCACGGCCACTCCTGGGTCCCCGCCCCATGACATGCACATTGGCTTCTTTTCCACCATGGAAAACATATAACACCAGCAGTCTCTCTATGCCTGAAGAAGGGTGTTTGAGCCTGAAAGCTTGCAAAGAACAATTTTTTTCAACTATTTAGTTGGTCTAATAAAAGCTATCACATTTATTCAAAGAACCTTGTCTGCCTAAAATCAGCATAGAAGTAAGAGATATTGTTGCTGAGACGATCTAGCAGGTGGATTTTATTAACTCCCACTTAGAGTCTCTCTCAGAGGTAGAGAAAAGTAGGTGGTAAGATAGAGGAAGCCGTGCAGGAAATAAATATCTTTAGGCTAAGGCTTATGGGACTGATTCAGTGCCAAATGAAATAAGTGAGTCTTTCCACTGACTGCAATGACTGTTGAATCAGGTCCTGTATTCTGTTATTTTAAGTTAACAAAAAGGAAAACGCAGGAAGGAAACCAGTTTGAATCGCATCCAGAATGAGCATCCTCTTGAAAGCAGGATGGGCACCCACCTGCTCACTGACTCTGATTTGATGAGATCTGCCCCAGAAATTGTTCTCTTAATGTTAAGTGCACATTTCAATGAAAATAATATACGAACCAAACATTCTGCCTTTGTTTATACATGTGTTATTCTTACACATTCACGCTTTTCTGTAACAGCAGAGTTATAAAAAAAATACATACATTATTATATGAAGCCCTCAAAGAGTTCAAATTGTAAAGACGTTTGCAGGCCATTGTCTCACAGAACAATTATTTTTGTTTTCCAATTATTAGTTTTGAATAATTAATGCTGATACAAGCTCAAATGCGTTAAATAACCTTCATAGTGTTTAAGAGCAGGGGTGTCAAACACATGACCCACAGGCCAAATCCAGCACCCACAGCCTCTCTATCCAGCCTGCCAAGCTACCAGTGGGTCACCAGAAGTTGGGAAACCAAGGCCTGCCACAGAATTAGGGACTCTTTGGCCTCACTGGCCACGGTCATCAGTGGCAAGTTTTACTATCTGCTGCTGCCCCTACCTCTCAGGCTAGGGTCAGATATTCAAAAGCTGAAGCCTGAATTGATTCAATCTTTGCAGGTTAGTCTAACCTCACTAGGCTGAATCAGTTTGTAACAGCACACAGGCATCCCAGATATGCAGGCACAAGCCTGTAGTGGCTCGGGCTAGAAGCCGGGGGGTGCTAGAGCCAAGGGTGGCACGGCCAGGTCCCAGCAGGGATTTGATTAGGGAGGGGTTATCCCCCTCCTGACCAGCTCAGCAGGGAATTGATAACACAGTGTTTATTACCCCTAACTCAGTGTTTAATCACCATAGGCGACACACAGGAGGGGTACATGCCCCCCCTGAAATTGGCTCTCACTGGCTGGGGAGGGGGGAGCACTGGCTGATACCCCCCTGAGAAGCACCAGTGGCACTTCCAGTTTGCCACCAGCACTTCTGAGATTGGCGAGCGGCCACTGGGGGGACTCCCTGCCCCAGTCAGTGATTGGCCACTGGGAGAACCCTCCCCATCAGCGATTGGCTGCTGGTGCCCCCCCCCCTCCACCCAGAGGCACCAATCGCCCATGTTTATCACCCCATTAAGAAAACAACAGAGGGATATTATCAGCTACCTGTTGATTCTACCTTTGTCCTGTCTTCCACAGCATGGACCGTAGCCAGCATGTGGTCTGCTAGCTAATGCCGAGAGGGGTCTGTGTAAGGCAGAGGGGTCAAAGGCAATCTCTGCTTAGCAGGCAGTGGATGGGGAAGGGAGAGGATGGGGGGGAAGCCCGGCAGATGCCTGCAGTCTCTGCTGAGGCAAAGCCAGGGAGCAGAGAGGAGGGGTCAGTTCTGCTGTGGAGCAGAAAGCCCCCCAAGTCCAGAAAGCATTCCAGGATGCTGGGGGAGTCTGATTTAACTTAAACCAGGAAGGGGTCTGGGACAGACACTGCATAAACCAGTTTGACCTAAATCAGCTAAGTCTGATACTACATTCAACCAGATTTATCTCAAACCAATTTCAGCCTTTTCAAACTGGTTTATGTGCACTGAACATTACAGATTTAAACCAGTTTCTGATTACTTAAACTGGTTTATGTGTAATGTCCGTCCCTAGCCCCACTCCCAGACCTCTCCTGCCACCAGAGGACTTCTATCTCTCTCTGGATCCACCCTTCTGCCTCCAGTCCCCTCACTGTCTCTGGACTCACTGCCACTACCACAGTGGCCACAGGAGTCATCCACATGCCCTGGGGTGGAACCAGTCCATGAAGAGTCCCATGGTTTGGATCCAGCCTGGGGCCCCAGGGGAGTTTGCAGTCTTTGTTTTAGAGAACTAGATTAAGAACTTTTTAACTAAAATGAAACTACTAATTTTAATGCAAACCAAATTTTAAAAAAATAAGCTTAAAAAATGCACAATCTAACCAGAACAGCCACACACCCCCTTTTATGTTGCTAAGAAATGTTGCAAAACTCAGGGCCTTGCTCCACCTTACACTGAGCCATACAAATTTTGACCACTTTTCGTGCTACCTTGTGCTTAGAGCAGTCACATGTTCAAACCAGCAGGGACATGGCGGACTGGAAGGTAAGAATCCAAGTCTCCCTCCCATTCTAGTCTCCCCCCTGCCCCCAAGAGCTTCCCTGGTTTCCCCCTCCCACCTCCCAATTTCCCCTCCTGCCTCTTGGGGGGTCCCCCTGCCCCCTTCCCCAGAGCTCCCCCACAGCTTACTTGTGGCTGCCCATGCTGTCTACCCCAGGAGATCAGGCAGGGAAGGGTAAACCTGTCTGCCCTTCCCCTGCTGCCACCACTACTGGCTGCAGCTCTTTTCTAGGCTGAGCCAAGCCTAGAGGGCAGCAGTAGCAGCCAGGCAAGCTGGTTAACCCTTCCTTGTCTGCTCCCCTGGGACAGACTGTGCAGGCAGCAACAAGTAAACAAGACATGAGAGGGGTGGGTGGTGGGGAGGCAGTGAGTGGGGATCTGGGGTGCTGCAAAGGGTGGCGGGGGGGAACAGGAACAATAGGCCCAATCCTGGCCAGCTAATGGGGGAATCAGAATGGGTGCGGTGGCTACACCTTAATGTAAAATAAGATAGTAATATGGAACAGAAATAACCCTGCCCTGGTGTGGCATAATTTTTAGCCGCCTAATGTATGTTTAAAACTAGTTTCGGTGTTAGTGTGTGAACAATCCAGGTGTTAAGAACTCCAGAAGCTGCCCAAAATTACCATGTAATAAGGTCTATATATTGTATGGATTAAAGGAGAGGAGGTTAGCCCACAAAATGAATTAGATAATGATGCCTTTGATAATAATTGTTTTGTGTGTAAGGGTCTACTCAATTTGCTAATTCCACAGATTTTACAGAAAATGTGAAATGTGGGATTGTCTGTAAAATCAACTTTAAAAAATTAAAACTTAATAAAATTAAATGCTGTCTCCTCAGTGGGAGCCAGTGGTCTTTGCTGCTGTTGCTGTTGCTGCTGCTGCTGAGCATCGCAGCCCATTGGGAGAGGGAGGGTAGGAGGTGTTGGCTGTTGGGACAGTATGAAGGGCAGCAGTCACCTTGCCAAGGACCACTCCACCTGGCTCCAGCTACACATAAGTTGGCAGCTACCCCCCTCATCCCTCCTCCCCCCACTGGGACATGGGCGCCTACCTTAATGATGTTTTTATTAAGGTAAGCAGAAGTTACTTTTTCTAAACTTTTTGTAAAATTCTACATATAATTTACTTTGTTGTATATTGTGTATGAGCACATGCAGGAAATATCTCTGGAATTGCTATTTATACTGCGAGCAACCCGCAAAAATTGTTTAGTTTCGCCGCGATTTAAGTAGACCCTTAATTATGTGTAACAGAATCACATATTTACAAAATATCTAGCGACTGCCATTATCAAGTCAGTCTTTTGTTCCACGTTTTGTAGCTATTGGAAGAAATTGCGGTAGCTCAAATGTTCCAGCATGGAAAAAGCTGACATAGCATGTATCTCATAAAGCAACCACTGAAGCACAACAGGATCAGATAGGATTTTTCTACCATTTATAATTATAGGTAAAAGAGCTTGATAGAAGAAATTAAAAAATCCTTGACGCCGTCTCCAATTTTGGTGTCCTTTCTGTGCTCATTATGTATCTGCAACCCCTTGGTCACTTCACACACTGACACTGTTCTCCAAATTGGGACAAGATACTAGATAGCCCATATGTTGTGCATTGAGTGTCTATATGCAAGTTCTGTACTCTATGAACAGAGGGTGCTGCCCAACTTACATTATCTTGCATTGTTATTTGCTGTTCTGCTTTTACCATATAGGGTTAGGAAATTTTATTTGTTAAGATGGTTCTTCTGTCCTTCCTATGTGATTTTTCCAGGACACGAACCACACAGATACACTGTGGGTTGGCACTAGTCCCTCCTTAGGCTGATGGCAGAAAGCAGACCTTTCTAGAGACTGGAAGTCTTCATATCACAGGCACGGGCTACCTTCACTTTTACCAAACACAACAAACATTCACAAAGGAGTAATACAACCCATCGAGCTCCATCAGCCCTGAAGTGGCCTGTCACTTCGTTACACTTAGATTTTAGGTAGCGTTTAAGAGCCAGTGCAGGTGAGCAACAGAAGAAATGAAGAACAAAATGTTTTTCATTGTATAGTTAGTATATTGGTCTTAGATAACTTACTAATGTATCCTGTTGGGGTTTCCTAGGCCTACTTGAGCATCTAATGACTTCTGCAGACAGAACATAACAAAAGCTGATGAGAATAAATAGCACAATACCTCATCAAACCACTTGTAGAGTAAGTCTTCAAGCACTTTTTAACAATGACTTCCAGGAGGATTGAGCACTCATGTAAGCAAAGCAATGTTATTTCATTAGTACATTATAAGAAATACCATAAACGCTTACACGTCACCTGAAGTCAAATCCTAATGTTCTAAATTGAGCAGAATTTTTACTACAGTGGAAGTCTTAAGCTGAGTGAAGACTATATGAGGCCTTCAGGAATTAACCTAATTATAAAGAGGTAGGCCGAGTAAAAAAAGCTTCTCCTCTGTTTTATTTATATTACCCTGTACAAGAATGAAACAGTCCATACAAAACACATGTATAAATATAATATGCGTCTGTGTGTGTGTTGTGGACAATTTCTTTAAAGTAATGAATGCCAAATGCAATTTACAATATGTGCAAAGTTTTATTCCTCCACTTTCCTCCTCATCAAAAAATCTAACCCATGGCATTTCCTGCACCTACCATTTTAGCATCCATACTTAAGGCCTAGGAACAGATGACCCTTAGATTATGCTTGAACATTAATTGCCTTAAGCTTCTCTATGCCTGAATAAATTAATTCCACTTACAGGGTATTTCTTCTAAAAAGCTAGGAATGGACATTCAAAAATCCTGAGCCTAAATTGGTTCAATCTTTGCTGGTTAGTCTAACCTGCAAAACTTGAACCAATTCGGAGGTGGATCCCTCCTCATTCCAGAAATGCAGGCAAATGCCTGCAGTGGCTCAGGCTAAAAGCTGGGGGGTGCTAGAGCAGTCCTCCCTTTCCTTCCACACTGCTGAGCTGAGGGGGGCATGGCCACACCCTGGCAGGACACACTGATTAGGGAGCCCCCTCTCCAGCAGCCTGCAGGTTGTTGATAATACAGAGTTTATCACCCCTAACTCAGTGTTCATCAGACCATTAAGAAAACAAAAGCTTCTCTCATTAGTTTAAACTCTTCTTAAACAACTTTTTCCAAGGAAGGAAAGGAGGGACCTTACCAGCTGCCTGTTGAATAGCTCCAAAAAGCCCTGAGCCGATACTGTGCTGTCTACAAATGTCCTGTCTGCCACAGCACAGACTGTAGCCAGCTTGTGGTCTGCTAGCTAATGCTGGGAGATGTCTGTATAAGGTGGGGGGGGAGGGACGTGAATCCCTTCTTGAGCAAGGAGTGATGAGGGGGAGGCAGGTTCAGGAGGAAACCAGGCAGACCTTGCTGTACCTGCAGTCTCTGTTGGAGCTGCATCCAGGGAGCAGAGGGGAGGAGCCAGCCCAGCTCTCTGGAGCAGAGAGCCCCACCCAGCCCAGAGAATATGCTGAGGTGTTCTGATTTAATGTAAAATAGGAAGGGGGCTGGGACAAACATTGCATAAACCGGTTTGACCCAAATCAGTTAATTCTGATAGTACATTCAACCATGGTTATCACAAACCAGATTGAGCCATTTTTAAATGGCTGGTTTAAACCAGTTCATGTGTAATGTCTGTCCCCAACCAAAGCGTTATTCAGTCTCACCCATCCCCAAGACATTCAAATCTGCAGCATTCATATTTAAGGTAAGTCTGCACAGCAAAATGCAGGTGTCACTATAACACTGTAAGTGCTCCTCTGACAGCTTTACCTAGATGCCCTTTGTGGTATCTTGAGGCTTGTGATTTAAAAACTACTCTTTGACATACAGAAAAATATATACAACTATTTACAGTAATGAGGCAACAGGTTTTTACCACTGCCTTTGCAAGGGTTTTCTGATTAGCTTCTTCCTGTTCTGTCACCCAGAAGTTCCTGCTGGCCTCACCCAGACTGTCTCCTGGAACACCACACTTTCAGGATACTCTGTATCCAGCAGGGCTTATTCTATGTCACAGCATTGGCAACAAGAGCAGCAAAAATGCAGCAGCCTGGCTAGCAACCAATATACAAGCCCTCCATGGAATGGTATTCCTATTGGTAGTCCACGTGGCTGTATCTTCACTGCCAGCATTACCCATGCTACTAGACTGAATATGGCATCAGCGTGTCTGTGCATGCTACAATCAAGCCTTTACTTTGCTGTGTAGACATACCCTTTGGGATACATGGTTACGCAACACTGGAAACTCAAAAGGGCCAATGTAGCCATGAATACTGTTCCAAACAAACAACTTGGACATCTCTTAGACAAACTTTGGCATACATCCTCCAAGTAACAGATTTGCCTTTGCTGCTTCCTGGACTTCAGTAGGGGACAGGAGTTCTAAAAAGATTTAAAAAACTCAGCTGTACATACCACAGAATCTAACTTGCAAATGTACATTAAGGTTTCTGCTGATGTCACCCTAGTCACATCATCAGTTCATTCTCACTTGCAAAACTACAAGCCTTACCCAACTGGAAGCCACTAGGTATCTCATACTTATATTTCATAAACACTTAATAAATAATTCTTATAAAATGAGATTTTGACTGCAGTATCCACCCACACTAATGCAGACAAGTCAAGACAAAAAATCCTGAATCATTTCCTCATTTCAGTCCTGCACTGTGCCCAAAATCACTTGGCAAAAAAGAACAAATTAAACTCTGATATTTTCCCTACCATTGAGCATTGCAAAACAAGTAACCGCAACAGCAGGTAGTAGAGTGGCAATAAATTTTTCTGGCACAGTTAGATTTTTCCACTTAGAGAAACAGCCAAAGGATATAAGAAAACAGCCAAAGAAATATCCATGCCTTGTGTGGAAAGAATCAGTCCAGAGAACACACCATTAGGTTCCCTATCAGAGGAAGGGAAGGGGAAAAAAGGTGAGTTTCCACCTGGAGCAAATTCTTAATTTTGTCCAGAGCACAGAATTTTGGCAGTTCCATTAGCTGGCCTATCAAACTAATATCCTGGATCAAGTTTGCAAGTATCAGTTTTTACTCACTCATAACAAAATACTCATGAAGGAAAGGAGATTGGTTCTGTATACAGTTCTCTTTTAGTCACTAAGAGCTGCAGTATGCACCATAGGGTGAAATTCTTGACTTGGGAAGAAAGACAGGATAATTCAGCTTCATCCAGCAGTTTTGTGCAAGATTAGGTGGAAGAAACTAACTCCTCTCTTAGTATGCTATCAACATTAGTCTACATGCCAGCATATTCAGAATTAACCATGTCCCTTGTCTTATTGCCTCATTTGCAGCAGCAGAACCACTCTACTAAGTGTGTAAAAAGACACTCTCATTCTGCATAAATTTAGCTTTAATTTTTCAGTTTCTAGGCCTTATGGCTGAGAAAGAAATCAGTGAAAAGTTATAATACATTGTTCTGTCTTCTTGACTACAGACGGCAATAATCACTGACAGCACACACACCTTCACTTCTCTCTCTCCCTTCGTCTCATATACACACATCTGCATGTGTGCATGAACATGCTCTAAATATTAGGGTGAGTAGATCTGGTTTAGAAAAACCACTGAAACTGGAGGCTATTAGATAGCTGATATTGCTGTCTAAATAAGATTTAATAATTCAAGAAAAGGGAAATTATTAAGTAAAAACAAAATGGAAGCCTGAATAAAACAGTGAATAATTAAGGGATAATAAGGAACTACATACAAGAGAAAATACAGGAACCAAGGAGGAAAAGAGGAATTTCAAAGTAAGAATAGTCAATGTCTTTGCAAAGAAAGGACCAAACACTTCCTATAAACCTCAACTGGAAATCAGTGGGAAAGTAGGCTGGACTCATTTGCAAGTCCTGAAGTTAAGCAGTCAGTTAAATGCCAGGAAAACTGTAAATAGGAAGGTGGGGTACTACAGTGAAACCAGTATTTTGGAGACTTATTATTCTTTTTTAACGTAATTCTATACAATCTAGAGCTTCAATCCTGGAAGCATACTTTTGCCTGCACAAAATCAGTTTGCAGGATCAGTGCCGGAGTGAGTTTCTTATAAGAGACCACTGGTAAGAAGCGTTCTAAAAGGGAAAAGCAAGGAAAACAGCTGACTAGTCATTAAAAGAACCAGGAAGCACCTTGGCAATGTGTAGAAATTCCTGATGTTAAAGCCCTTAGTAGGAAAACCACTACCTAACTATGTAAATGCTATTGAATCATAAATATGGTAGTTATCAATTTTATTTTTGCAGTCATGCAAAACAGATAACTGAAATATAAGCATGTTTCTACATTATCTTTATACAATATACAATTTTTTCCTCCTATTTGGAGTCTGTTCCATGCCATATAATTTCCATCTCATTAGCAACTCACATTAACAAACAAGGCAAAGAAAAATCTAACTGCAGTTTAGATGAAAATCCAGAGGGGTACTAAAAACAGACAGCAGAATGTCATTTTAATGAGGTTTATTACAGGCAAAAAGGTAGAAAGGGAATTACAATAGGTTGCATAATACTATTTCATTGTGTTTTTAGTGGCAACAAACCCAGCTGTGAAATCAGTCGAGAATGTAAAAATCTGACTGTTGGCAGAGGAAAGATAGTTTTAAGGAAAAACTTTTAAAACACTCACCAGTTACCAGAGGCAATTAGATCAGCATGGTCTACAATGGAAGGAATTATTAAGCATACAAATAGTATAGGCCAGATCCACACCTGGTGTAAAATAATGTTCCTGTGAAGTCAGAGCTATACTGATTTAGTATTACCATTCATTATTTGGATTACAATAGTGCCCAGACACTGCTGCAAAGATGCGGGATCCACTTTGGTAGGGGCTATACAAATTCTAAGAAAGAAACAGTCCCTTCCCAGGGACCCTGCAGCCTAAACAGACAAAAAAATCAGAGGGTGAGAAAGAAACACACAGCTCCCCAATTTACATCTGGAAAATGATTGAACAAAATAGTGAAGTGGCATGTCCCAAATTCACAGTGGAGGTCTGTGACAGAGTTCAGGATTAAATCCAATTCTGGCACTTTCTAGTCCATTCCCTTAACCACCAAAGCATCTTTTACCCATTTATACCAGTTGAAGTTCTATTGTATTATATTAAAGTACATCAATAGATTGATATATTAATTTAGAAGAACCAAATATTCAACTAAGAGGTGAAATACTATCACTTTGATATTTTTCTCTGCTCTGACTCCTTTCTGATTTGGTATGGATGACTTAATGAAGGGTCATGAAGGGTCTGGTTTCTGCATGTATGTTTACCCTTTACTGAAATTATACGCAATATTTCATTGTTTCAATTGTATTTTATTCAAGTGTTTTTGCTATTTCCCAATGTAAAACTATTCTGTTTCTGGAAACAAAGCAAAGACTCGTTCATAGCAAGAGAAGCCAAAAACAGTGCAGCAGCTAATGGCTCCTGATGGTACACTGCATTTTTACAATGAACAATGTGTTAAACAATAATATCACTTTGCACAGATCTTGCAAAACAATACTAACATAAAAAATAAAATAACTCGGTTTCATGTGGATGGACTTGCCACTGTCCAGAAGAGAGAGCAGGAGAATGAGAAAGAATATCAAGTAGCATGTGAATTCAAAACTGTACAAGAATGACATGACAGAAATGGTACGGTATAGGAGATGAGTGATTACTACTAAGAAGAAAACTGTTTTGCCCCTTCTCAGTTAGAAAATGGAGAGATGACCAAGCCCTATCCCTGATGACTCTTGAATGGCTCTGCTGTAATATATGTTCATCCACATGTCAAATTAGCACCACGACTACAACAGTTGTTGGTAACCTGCTACCATATCCACAATTTTTTCAAGTTCATAAAGATTCATAGCAACTTACAAACTAACAAAGGAATACAAAAACTACATCTCAGTTTTGGTTGACTTGGTTTTATGGATAAAACTCCATTTGAGATGCTGTTAAAAATATAGTACTTCAAATCACAAATCCCCTTTCTGGTTTTGCTTTAAAACAGGTTTAAGGACCTGAACATAACCATCTGTTTTAGAGAAATCCTGGTTCATTTAAATCTATATTTTAAGCATTATTAAAACTAAATAATATATCATTCATATACCTGTGACATACAGCTCCAATCAACAATGAAGTTAAATAATATACAAAGTAGCAGGTTTTGAATTTTGGAAATAAGGGAAGTTCTAAGCTATATACTACATGGCAACACCTATTCAAATCAGCTGATGATCTATCTTGTATGTTAAAATACAACTCAAAATGTATGGATTCATTATGTTCATTTTAAAATTGCTCTCATGACCAAATGGAGTGCAGCTTTTATAAACTGCATACTATTTCTGTATTATTCCTAATATCATTCTTCACTGCTTTTTGTAAAGTAAAAAGTTGGGGACTTGTCAACATAAAGTTGTTGGGTGGCCTGTGGATGCACTCTTAAGACAAACTTAATGCGCCCACCTTCAACTAGTGGTATCTCTAACAACTAAATGGCTGATACTGGCTTAGTTGCTTAATAGCATGTCTGGCAGTTAAATCCTTTACAGCAATTAAAGTGCTTAACCTTCCAGTTCAGATTGCATTTATTGTGGTTTCAAGCTTAACAGTTGCTGAAACTTTAAGAGGAAAAGGAAATGAGACAAGTGGCCTCAGTAGCTTAAACTTGACAAAAGAAGAGGCTTCTGTATTGGTGTTCAAATGTTTGTGGAAGAAATTGCTTTGTCATCTGCAAGTCTTTCAGTCTGACCCCAGTGAAAGAGAGGAGTAAAAAGGACAAACAGTTCACATGAAGGACATCCTTCATTAGCTATTCATGAGGTGACACGGAAAGCTTCTCTAGCCTTTTGGAAATGCTATGTCCGTTGCCACAGGGTGCTGTATTTGTAAAAGCTCAAGCATGACCTCTGAAATGATGTAGATGGGAACTCAACTCCAGAGGAAAGTGACTGTTTCTTGTAAATGTCCAGTTGATTTAAATACTTCAACATTGCCTTAACTTTCCAGTGTGAAGTGCTGGGCCCAAATGTCCTAATGTAATCATCCATCACCATGAAGGTGCCACTGACTAAGGAATTAGTCACACTAAAGCCTAGTTACATGAAAAGAAGAGTCAGTTGAACCTCATATAAAACATCACCTTTATATTACAAGAATAAGGTTTAGTAAGCTAGAAGGTCCATAACAAGGCAAGGCCTCACCATCATCAGAAACAACAACACGGCCCGCCAACTTTTCTCCTTATTTCTTTCCCTAATAAAACTGCAGAGAAGTCAGGCCCAGCTCAACCAAGGTATTCTTCATTCCATGGCTTTTCTTAACTTCAGTACAATTACAAATTATTAATTGTTAGCAGGTTGCCTCCTAGACCTGAAATAAAAAATGTCACTGACAGAACAAGCAGTCAGTGCTCAAAACTATCAACTGACTGCAATTGTTAATCAGAAACACGTTATGCTAACACACTGAAAACTAAAATTATGCTGTTATGCTCTACAAAAGAGACATCAATCCATTTGTCACAGGAGATCTGTCCAAAGATATAGCATTTTAAGAGATCTGTAACTTTTTTGTTGTAGCTTTTGCCTTCTGGTTTCATTTTTCATATTGTTTAAATTTCTCTATTTTTTATTCTATTATTTATTGTGCCTTCAGACCATAGTTAATTCAATTAAAATGAAAATGATCAAATATGGATTTAGAAGTTAACTATTAAAAGAAAACAATTATTAAAAACAAAAATATTTTATATAATTATTGGAATAATATCACACTACAAAACCACATGCACTCCCATTTATTACTACCATTGCTCTTACATCCCTGTATTCAATCAGGATGGGGCAGGAGACATAATTTTAATGTCCACAGATGCAGAACATCTGCCAAAGTCCTTTCCTGGCTGCTCAGAGGGGTATACTATGAGTCCCATTTATTTTTTTTGGTGTACACTATCCTATTTTGTGGGTTTTATCCCTCGCTTTTTACAGCTGCTATCTCTTTATACTCTTTGCAAGACGAAAACTGATTCCCTTTTCTTGGTGGGATGGCTTGACTTTAGGCTGACTGGATTTACTACTGGGCTCACTTTCTGGGTTCATCAGGGCTGTGTATTAGGGCTAGCTGGTTCTTAAGACTGAATGTTGGGTTCTGCACTTCAGCTTTTATTGCATAGCACTTCAATACTCTATGAGAGGCAGTCTGCAAATGTTTAATATAGTCCTACACGGAAAAATGGCAATTGAACACAAAAACCCCGTCCAAATCCCTGTATTAGTTATATGTTTTCTTAACTGCAATATGTACAGCGTGATGGATGATCCCTACCCTGGCAAATCCTCCCTGGCAGTGTCACAGACACAGACCAAAGAACTATACAATCTAACTGAGTCTTTTGTTATTGTCCCCTTCTGTTGGATGAGTTGAAGTGGGGGAAGAAAAAATCCATATTGCAAAACATGCTTCCACAATCTGAAGCCAAGCACTGATTAGAGTTGCTGAGTACATGCAGACAAGGTCTGTAAAAGAGCATGACTGCTGAAGAAGCTGTACTGTCCTGGAGGCAAACTGAAGAATGGGTTTCACTCATGCTGTAGTCCTCCTGCACCTGCAGCAGCCTTTCAAGTCAGATATGCAACTGCATCTCCTTTGGCAAAACGAGAGGCAGGGAACTCTTTGCTCCTATATTTCCCTGAATAGAATGAGTTGGAAATTCAAGGATTTTCCTGATATTTCCATTTGTAGGGCAGGAAATTATAAGGACATTCTGCTGAATCTGGCCCATTCAAATCTTAAAGATATCTGTGAAATATGTGTTATTTTCCCAGGCCCCTGGCAGCATTACACTTTAATTGTGATTAACCTCACATCTTAAGCAATAACTCAACCATGCATTCAGGCAGTTAACAGTGCAACAAAATGGGAAACAAGTCACAAAGTTGTTCCACAAAATACATACAGTAATTTTGTGGCTGGTTTCCATCATGCCTTAAAATGAACATGTGGCAGGATCCTCATTATCCAGCTAGCTCCATGGCAGAATTTGGTTGACAGCTCCAAGTCAACAGACTGACAGCCATGTAGTGCAGCCCTGCATTTTTTTCAGGGGGCCAAGTCAGGGGAGCTCATCAGCTGGACTAGTGGTGCCAGGTTGCAGAAAGCCACATGACCCAGTAGGTTGACAGCCTTGACAAGCTGGGCTGCACATGAATTTTTACAATAACCCATTGCACAGTAGGCCTGTGGTAAAGTAACTAGTATTCACTTTAGATTCAGATTTGGCCAATTCACGGGACAGTGATTCAAATCAATGTCCCAAATCGATTCAGAGATTCGGCCACCACCGAATCGGCCAAATCTCAAAATCAGACACGCCCCATCCCCCCGCCCACTCTCCCAGCTCCATCAATGACTGCCCTGCCTGGCCCAAGACTCCCGGCTCTTTTAAAAAAAAAAAAAAAAGCCCAGCACTCACCAGCTGCTGCCAGGTGGTGGTGGGGGTGATCCCCACTGCCCCTCACTGCCCCACACTGTATGTGGGCCTCTGTCACAAGCCCCTATCCCCTGCCTACTTTCCCAGCCCCCGCCCCCCATGGCTGCCCCTCCAGCCCTAGCTCTTGGCTCTTTAGAAAAACAAAAACAGCTCCCACTCACTGGCAAGAAGCCCTGACAGCCAGTGCATCCGCCAGTTAGTTTGGGGCTTTGTTTTTTTTTAATAGAACCAGGGGCTGGGGCCAGGTAAGGCAGCCTTGGGGGGGACTGGGGAAGCAAGCAGGGGTAGGAGCCTGGTGGGGGTCCTCCCATGGTCCCCCCCCCCGCTCCTCCAGCCCCCTACTTAACAGCATGGAGTCTGGGTCCAGCTCCCTGCGACACCAAGCAGGGACTGCCTGAACCTCCAAAGCTCCCCAAATCTTTTCTGAATCAATTCAGAAAACTTCGAATTGATTCAGACCTTTTTATTGGTTTCCTGATTCGATTCAGATTCTGAGATTCAGCAGCCAAATCAAGCCAAATCTCCTCCAAATTGAATCAGCACCCGAAGATTTGCACAGCCCTATTCGACAGGGCTTTGGGAGCTGAATGGGGATGCCAGTATTGGCTTCAGTGCAGTCCTGAGGGTTAGCCCAACAAGCTGATTGTCAGTCTGAGCCCTGGCAGTGCACCAGTCAAGTGGCATGGCAGGACATGAAATTGTTGGGACTGCAGAACAGATCCCATTGTGCCATTACATAAATGTATGCTATGGGCCCCACAGTCCTTCTGAAATTCAACTAACATCCAACACAAAGACTTAAAGAATTAAAATATGATGATTGCACTCATCTATTCAATATGACTATGCAAACTTACAATTCAGGCAAGTGAGGACATCAGACTGTTAAGGATCAGAAGTCATTGTTTCCAAAAGACTGCTTTCCATTATTATAGTTATAAAGTAAATTCAGGGTTATAAAAAATAACTCATATTATCGGCACATACTAAGAGAAACTTCGAAACCTGATGCTAGAATTAAAAACAACCTAAATATTCCATTTTCTACCCTGGAGCAAATTTAGCAGCACTTTGAAGTTCTGACACAAAATCTTCAAAGTCTGCCCATAACAGTAAGTAACAAAGAGTTTGGGTTGAACTATACAGTTAAAAAGGGACTATGAAATTTGTAGGTCTGAATAAAATATCCTGGTTTAGATCCAGGTCTTCCATCCCCTCCCCATAGTTGTGTGTGGCTCCAGACCTCCCTGGCAGGTTTCCCTTCCCCCTAGCTTTGGCCACAGGATATACCACAGGATTTGTATCCTGAGGCAATAATTCAGGATCTCAGGGTTCACCATGAGGTCTCATCAACTTTTCCCCATTCTATTTCTACATTCTTCTGATTTCTCCAAAACCATGCAGAATCCCAGATTATAGCTACTGTGGTGCCTAATCTAACCACCAAACAAGAAAGCAGGTAAAATTGCTCCTGCTGAAGTCAAACAATGTAAAATTCTGACCAACCACTGGCCTGACCTATGCCACTATTTAAGTGAGACACATTTATGACACACAGCCTCCAGTGGAATGCTGTAGGAGAAACTGATTTCAGATGATAAATTCTATGCTCTAGGCTTAGTCCAACAATATTTAACTAATACATCATTACCCCAAGTATTTAGGAAGTTACTCTAAGAGCATATCTACACATTCAATTAATGTGCCTGAATAAAACTTCAGCACAATTTGACTACTTGATGTAAATTAGTAAACAATAATAATCTAAATTAGTCTACACCAGCCCAATTGCCACACACATGTAGACAGTGAAGCTTTACTTCACAGTAAATTAGTCTACTGAACAGTAAAAGCACAAGTGTAGACATGCTCTGTTTTTTCTAATCTACTTGTGTAGGGATATGATCCTCCATTATTGTGTAGTCCAGTACATCAGGAGAAAGTGGGTATAAAGCACTAGCATTTTGACTTGCAGGTAAATATCAAGTACACCTTGGGACTAACAAAAATCAGGCCATATACATATATCCTGAAAGACTAGGCATTTTTTAAACAAGCTGCAAGCAGTAAATGATTATAAGATGGACCTTTTGTATATTTATTTTATTGAGTAAATAAATAGCAATTTCCTGGACCTTGCTGAAGGTTTTTGCACATGAGGGCTATTTGAACAAAAGGTCTTTGTTTAAAACTTAAACAAGAAAAAGCAAGCTTTTTGAAACTGCACTGTTTTATTTTTCACAGAACATCTATTCTGTTACCACATGACAAAAATACTGACCACGTTAATACTTATTATAATTCATTAAAGAATATCTCCTTAAACTTGGCATTAGAGTACAAAGAATTCTCAACAACCCCAGTCCCAGACGCTGGCACAGTTCAGAAGTTAAGGCTTTCTCTGAAGGAATGCTTTTAACTTCAGTACTAACAAGGCTGAAATTATTGTAGAAAGAAGTGTATTTCCTCTCTGTTTCAAACACCCACTGTCTTCAATGTAATCCAGTCCAAGGTTAGAGAAAACTCTATGTTCTAAGGCTGGTGATCCAAATCCTTCAGTCTTTACTTAGGCAAAACTCCCACTGAAGTCACTAAGAGTCAGTGGGAGTTTTGCCTGGGTAAGGACTGAAGGGTTTGGCTCAAAGTATTCATGGTTCAAAATTCCAAAGAGGATGAGAACAAAAGTCAATGCTGCATTTATAGAGCACATTCCCAGCCCTGAGAATCCTAAACATTCCTTTACACTGTACAAACACATTTCTTTGTAACCACTCCTGAAGATGTGTGTTGTGCAGTAGCACAGGCAGGTGAAAGGAGTTCAGGGAGGCATGTATGTTGCAATAGACATTCTGTTGCAATAAATGCTTGGCCCCTCTAGTACCAACCTCTCATAATTTCTGTCCAAGTATTTTAGACAGAAGTTTTGAAAGGCTGGTACTGGAGAGGCCAAAGGGGAAATGGAAAAGTGGCACCACGTTACTACTCAAATTGAAGAGGATCAAACTGAAGCCCAAACAATATCAAGCATTCTGCAGTGCAACAGCTCAGGAAAAGGCAGAGGAGAGGATGTTTGCAGGCACGATGCAGAGGATTCAGCAGTCTAGATAGCAATGGGGGCTCTAGGACCACTGTCCCAAGAAGGAAAAGAGTGATGGTGGTGATGGTGGCTGTTAACTTGCTTCTGCAGGGGATAGAGGCACCAATTTGAGGCCTCAGAAGGTGTGCTGTCTGCTTGGAGTCCAAATTCAGGATGTCACAGAGAGATTGCCAAAGCTTGTGCATCCTTCAAACCCCTACCTTTTTGTCCTTGCCCATGTAACCACCAACGATGCTGCTAAAAATGATACTAAGCAGATCAGAGGCAACTACAAGACTCTTCGCAGGAGGGTTAGGAAGCTTGCAGCACATGTTCTGATTGATACTTTCCGTGGAAGGCAAGACCCAGGCAGGGACCATCATATCCTGGAAGTAAGTGCATGGCTGAGATAGTGGTGTCAGTGAGAAGGCTTTGGCTCCTTCAACAATGGGCAGATGTTGTGTGGAGGAGGATTGCTACAGAAAGATGGGATCCATTGATCAGAACTGGAAAGAATATCTTTGGGTGTTGCCTGGTGGGGGTGGAGGTGGTGGGAAACAAAACCCTCTGGCAACAGAGCAAGCAATCCAGAGGGTAAAAGACCAGAAGGAGCTCAACACTGAGAAAGAACCAAAGAGCCACAGGACAGCAACAAGTGGCATGAAAAGGAAGCACATAAGTCAAAATCCAACATATATCCAATGTACAAATGCAATATACAAATGCAAGAAGCAAGGGAATAAACATAATAAACTCGAAGCTGAACCTGTGAAAAAAACTATGATCCAACTGGTACCACAGAGACCTGATGGGGAAGCTCCTATGACTTCAATTAAAATACTGAGTTACATTTTTTTTCAGAATGACAATTTGGGATAAAAAGTGGTGGCGTTGCCTAATTTTGGTGGTTTTAACCAGAGAATTTGCAAGCTTTTTTTTTTTAAAAAAGCAGAGAATTTGCAATACTTAAACAGAGAAAAACAGGACCCCTTAATAAAACCTCCCTACTCAGCACTACTTAGCCATCATGCAGAGTACTGTGAGCAGTTCTCGGCTTTACATTTTAAAAAGGATGTGAATAAGTTAGAGAAGGTCCAAAGGCAGGTGATGTACATGATAATCAAGCAAATAAATCATATAAAGAGAGGCTGAAGGAACTAGGCATGTTTATCTTGTGGAAAAGGCTCTTAAAGAGGAGACATGACAGTAGTCTTCAAATATTTGAAAGGCTGCCATAAAGAAGAGGGAAACACCATTTTTATTTCTTGCTGCAGAGAGTAGGACATGGACCAATGGCTTGAAGTTGCAACAAAGATTTGGATAGGTATTGTTCAAGGGGTTGGACTAGATGTCCTATGGAAGTCCCTTTCTGCCTTACTTTTTTACAATTTGATGATTTTAAGAGAGACAGCACTATTTTTTGTCTTATTGGCACCTTCCAGACATCTTATTTCTTTACTTGATCAGCACTTACCAATATTTAAAACTTCAAAAGGACCTAATAATAATCTTTCAATGGAAGGCAGTGATTACTTGAATGGGCAATATTGTAGCGAGGATTCTACTTCATATTCAGTCTGTTGGTTTGGTTCTTTTTAACACAGGATACAGATATACTCCCCAATATCACAAAACCTCAATAGACAGCTGTGGCTGATGGGCCTGTAGTTCCCCATATCTACTTTCCTCCCTTTCTTGAAGATAGGCAACACACTGGCCCTCTTCCAATCCTCAGGCACTTTGCCTGAGCACCACAAGTTCTTGAAGATCCGTGCCAGCGGCCGAGCTATGATGCTTGCCAGCTCCGTAGGTACCCTGGGGTGTAAGCTGCCTGGACCAGATGACTTGAAGGTGTCCAGCCTCTCAAGGTGTTCCTTCACATGGTCAACATTGATGAAGGGTAACAGCTCTCTCTCACCCTGGCTGTCCCATACCATATTGAGCATGGCCATCCCTTGGGGCTGGTGAAAAACTGATGCAAAATACCTGTTGAGCAGGTTGGCTTTTTCCTGGGTATCGGTGGTCAGTTGAGCCATATGGTTTATCAGGGGTCCAATGTTACCCTTGCTTTTCCTCCAGCTCCCCACATATCTAAAAAAGGACTTTCTATTGTGCTAGATACGTGTAGCCAGTTAGAGTTCAATTGCAGCCTTGGCTTTCCTGGTTCACTCCCCTAGAGGTCCGGACCAGTGCAGAGTATTCCTCCTTTGGAGTGGATCCAGCCTTACATCCTTTATAGGACTTTCTTTTTAGGCACAGGAGGTCCACTAGTTCCCTGCAGAGCCAAGCAGGCTGATGTGCCCTTTTGCTGCCTTTCCTCTGAGACGGGAGACATTGCTTGTGCTTTCAGGATCACTCCCTTGAGGAGCAACCACTCTTCCTGAACTCCCCTCCCCTTTGGGTTGTGGTCCCTTAGGGCCTTGCCAACAAGCCCCCTGAGCCTGTCAAAGTCAGCTTTCCTGAAGTTGAAGACTTCTGCTTTGCTGACTGACTTGCCAGTTTTATGACAGATGGTGAAGGTGATCAGCTCATGGTCACTGTCTCCCAGCTTCCCTTACATCGTTAGGTAGCTGATTAAGTCATCCTCTGTTGCCAGTACCAGCTCGAGCAGCACTTTGCTTCTAATTGGTCCACAGATTTCTTGAGTCAGATAGAGCTCATCCACACACAAGGAAATTTTGCAACCATTTGGATGTGGCCTAGTGCTCTTCTCACGAGATGTCAGGGTAGTTGAAATCTCCCATGACAACCATGCACTGGGAGCATGCAGCCTCAGCTAGTTTCCTGGCAAATTCCTGGTCAAGCTCTTGATCCTGGCTACTAGACCCCCACCATTGTGTCCCCTGTGTCTTGTTTTTCATGGATTTTGACCCAGAGAGTCTCCAATCATCCCCCCTGGGTGCCAATGTCAGCTTGCAGGGATGTGTAGCTTTCCTTGATGTAGACAGCTTCCCCCCCATTTTGTCCACATGATCTCTATTGCCAGACTCCAGCCCCAGACTAGCACTCTTGAGGCAACGGGGGAGGGGGGGGAGGGCCGGGCAGTGGGTGCAGTGCATGCATCTGTTGATGATACTGAGCTTTTCAGTCTCCCTCTTCCTGCTTCTTCATACTGTCTAAAAACCTGACGGACAAGGGAGCTAGCAGGGGGCTGATAACACAGCTTATATCAGCCCATCAACAAAACAAAAGCCACTCTCATTAGTTCAAGCTCTTCTTAAACAGCTTTTCCCAAGGGAAGAATGGAGGGACACTACCAGCTACCCATTGATAAGCTCCAAAAAGCCCTAAGTGGACACTGTTCTGTCTGCCTGTCCCGGTGAAATTGAACGCATACACAGAGACACCTCTCACCATTAGCTAGCTTACCACATGCCTAAGGTCCGTGGGGCTGGAGTCCGTGCTGAGGGAGATAGGAGGGAGGGAGCGCACAGGGAAGCCAGGTAGATGCTGTTGTGCCTGCCATCTCTGCTAGAGCTCAAGCCAGGAAGCAGAGAGGAGGGGCCAGCCCAGATCTCTGGAGCAGAGAGCCCCACCCACAGCTGCAACCCCGGGGGACTCTGGTTTAAGTTAAACGAGGAAGGGATCTGGGACAGACATTGCATAAACTGGTTTAACCCAAATCAGTTAAGTCTGATACTACATTCAGCCAGGTTTATCTTTAAGCTTCTGTCAACATACGTTTGACAATTTCAGGCTCAGTAAAGGGTGGTAATGGATGCCTACACACAAAAATACATGCCTCTTCCCTATGCTGCTCAAACAGAGACTGTTGCTTACCTTTCATTCACCTCTGCAATAAAGGAACTACACCCATTTCCTATTACTTCATTGATTCCCTGCTATTATTTCCCACCCATACCAGCAATATGAAATGGAGACTGAAAATAATAGAGGAACGTTTCAGAAACTCTCCCTGTATTTTGAGTATTGCAGTTATTTTTCAAGAAATATTTATGTGACCTGAAAAGATTCTTAAATATAGGAAGTCTTTAAATCAGTCACTATGCTCACTGCTGGAAAATCCCTAAGCAAAGCACAGCAGGATCTTTAAATACATTTAAAAAGAAATCAGTTGTCACTCATTCAAAACTATTTACACATTTTTTTTTTATTTTTCAAATCTGCTTGTATAATTTCAATCCAGGACATAAATATAGTCACAAAATTAAAACAAGCATTGGTGGTGTTTAGCAAAGGAGAAGCAGAGGCAGGCAAGTGTGGCTGATAGATTAAGGTCCAGAATTCCTACACAGAATTCCCGTATGCTCAGCCCTGAAGGTCATGGGAGTCAGGACGCTACTTTCATCATCATCAAAATCCTGCAATCTGTGATGTATTTAAGAGAGACAATGCTCCCCCTTCCTCTCCCCCCCTTATTTAGAGAAAGCACCCTGTTAGGTGGAAGAGCTGCCACCGATTCCCTCTATCTTGATACCCACTCACTATCCTTTGCATCACCTATAGCTCCCATGAAGCATAACATTCTGGTCTTCCAGGTCTAAAAGGGTTTTGTGTCAAAATGTATGTCAATTTATAATTAACAATTAAAGTGCTCAGTGCCACTCAAAACCAAAATGAAATGCATTCACATGATTTTTTTTTCTTTGATTTTTTTTTTTTTGCTTTTCAGTTCATAACTGTTCCTCTTAGCTATTGACCTTTCATCCTGATTCTGCACAGGAAAATTTTTTGAAGTACCTAAAATTTTCATAGGATGGGGAAATCATTTCCTTTCAAGCTCTCACAACTGATTCACTTGATAAAAAGTCTGGCACGTCATCTAATTCTTCTTCCCAAGTGGATCAGGATTCATAAAGGGAGGTTCCTATTGTATTTCTTCTCCAAACACCTAACAAAGGTTAAAGAGTGTTATGTTCCCCTGCACTTTGCAGACCTTGCCACAACTTAAATACATAGACTAAAGACTACTGCTGCAGCAGGAAAGCCATGTCTAGAAAGACAGAAGTATGGCAACACATACAACATTTCAATTCTTCAACAAGCTCAGGTACCTCTGCCAAAAAAGGGAATCTCTGCTCTTGTGATTTGATAACCTGAATAAAGGAAGCAAGAAGAGCTTCTCCCTCTTAGCTGCACTTGCAAACATAGAAAGGAAGGTTGAGAGCACCATACAGATTCCTCCATCCTGAAAAAACTTTGTACAAACTAGGCCTGTAAATGATGAAGAGTTTTCTCTTCTTTGTGGTCAGTTTCCTCCATGGTAGGGAACCTTGGAACTAAACTGAGTCCAAACAGATGGCCCAGATGCCAGGGCAGCACACTGTCTAGAAAATTCAGGTTCAGAGAGCCAAAGATAAACAGATATCTCAAGTTCAGATGGGCAGCAGATGGAGAAGCAAATCATTCAAACATATGTGAAAATGATAATTTGTATTTGAGAGAGAACTAACTTGGTGTGTGTGTGAGAGAGGGAAGAAGGCAAAACATTTCCTGTTTGAGATTTCTCCCTGTTTTTCTGTTTCTTTGCTTTGGTTTTTGTTGTTGTTGGGTTTTTTTGGGAGGGGGGTTGGGGGGGGGGGTTGACATCTCACAAAGCTTTTGGGTTCAAACCTTTGGGAGAACAAAGTTTTATTTAAACCAACCTCTTCTTTCTCCCACGGGCAATGTCTGAACTATGCTGTGCCACATATTTTATCTACCATCTTTCAACACTTGTGCAAGAATAGTAGAATAGCTTAAATTTCAGTTTTGCTAGAGCAGCACAGGCCAAGCTATGCCAGGAAATTTTGGAAGTAGATCTGAAGGACAGTATATACAAATGTTTAGAGGACAAGCAAAGAACCTTAATTCAGCATTTCTGCATGCTCTTCAGCCATGCATACCTTAGCCCCGCACCTTTTCAATCAGATTGCCATGATAGATGTCCAAAGACAGTGACAACTTTATGTCCTTACAAGCACCCATCCCTGACAGCAAGGTTGGAAGTAACTGGGCACTTCCTTACAATTGATGCCTGACTACGATTACTGCCAAATCAATAGTGATTGGGCTCTGAGTAGGTGGAATCAGATGGTTTCAGATCCTCCACAACAAGGAAGCAAGCTCTATAGCCTAGCACAATCAGTCTGGAAATCTGCCACAACTGTGCAGTGAATTTGGCTCCAGACAGGCTACAAGTGCTGAACTTTAAAACATTTGTATTTTTAACATACACAAATAAATTTATAGCTACATAAAAAATGTCATGCTGCAGGGATTAACCTTTAAAAACCTCTCCTGCTATGTTAACAAAAGCATTTAAAATCTGCCTCTCCAAGTTACATGGGACGTTGGCTAATGAAGGCAGCTCAAAAAGAAAGTGAGGCCTCATTATGCCTAATAGGGGATTAGTGACACTAGCAATTTTTAAGGCCATCTGTAGACACTGTGTGATGCTGCCTTTTGGCTTGAGTTTTACTATCCCAGAACACCCAGACTAAGTTAGTTAGGAACAAGGTAGGAATCTCTCCTGAATATTACTGAAGAGGAAGGCATGAATGAACTGGAATGAGAAGAACAGCAATGAAATGTATCTAATTATAAAGGAAATCTTTTTTTTTTTTTGCAGTAAATCAAAATCTTTTTGTTCCCTTTGAGATGATCTGCATCAGAGCCTGAAGAATAAAGAGAGACGATAAAAATAACACAGCACATCCTAATTCCCATTTCAACAGGACTGTGCCCTCAGAAATCGGGTTCTGCTCCACAAGATCTAGTTTATCTTCTGGGTTTTTCATGCCATTCCAGCTCATCAAAATCCAGACAACAATACCTGGCATGGTTTGTGGAAAAAATGATGCAATAATACATGCTAGGACAAGGTAGAAGGTGTGTTATCCTGTTTCATATGAGATGTTAGGGCTTTGTGTAGACTTCTGGTCAGCAACTGGACTAACCAAAGTGGGGTCCTTGTGATCCTGCTCTGTCACAGGAAGATGCAATAGCTGGATGGCTCCACAGATCTCACCAATCATTCCCAGAAAAGATTTAAAAAAAAAAAAAGCAATCTCTCTAATACAAAACCAGAGATAAGTGAGCTCTGCAAAGAAATCAGTGTGCAAAAGTTTAAGAGTTCAGTTAGGAGGAATCATGAATCATATTTATTGAAACAGAATTTTCCTTATCCATATTTCCTTAGTGGAAAATCAAAATACCATAAGAACTAAAAATGTTGGATCTATAAATGACAGCCAGAACTCACAAACTGCAGTCTGGTCTCTTTATTTGCAAATAACATAAAGAAACAAGTAAGGAATGTTTTGTGATTACCTTGGACCAACTATATAGTTGAAAGAGAAGTTTGACAAGTCTTTGGACACACAGCAAACCTGAAGGGTGCTTTTTTACCTAAAACCTTGTCAAACTTCTCTCCCAACTGTACCATGGGTC
>NW_017728911.1:13815476-13836647 GCF_001723895.1 Crocodylus porosus | reverse complement strand
AATGCATGTATAACACTGATTATTTTTTGTAAGGTAGGCCTAATACAGAAAATGACCTCAGTTTGACTAATTAATTCCTTTGTACCAATGAGGAATCATGCTGGAGTTGGTAAGATTCCAGAGAGAGTTTGGGCTATCAGATTGCATTGCAGGATCAGGATTGAAAATAACTATTGAAATTATATCACACTCAACAAGAAAATCTTGCTGACAGTTTGCTAGATAGGATATACCTCTGCTTCAGCAGCATTCTGTCTTGTTAAAGCACATGCAATTTGATCAACAATGGATATGTTGTTCAAGACACTCATCAACATCTGATTATACAAATATGCAAGAGGCAAGGATTTCTTTGGGTGATAACTTTTATTCGACCAATTGCATAGCTGGTCTAAAGAAAAGAGTCTTGCATTCAAAGCTTGTCTAACTACCTCACCTATACAGTTGGAGAAATAAAAAATATTACCCAAAGAAATCCTTGCTTCTCATGTAATTCCTGCATCATTACCACTACAACATTACTCTAACTACTCTAAAAATATGCACATGATCATTTTTCTATATTGAAGCGAATCTCACAGGTACAGGAAAACTAGGCAAATACCTACAGCTTAGCAGTATTTAAGATAGTGGTGTACCACATGCCATAATGAAAACCCGAGTTTCCTACTCCATATTTTGTATTTTCTATTCTTATCTTTCCTTGATTCTACAGTAAAATTAGTAGCCCTAGTAGCATGCATTGTACTAAATGCTCTTCAGACAGCATGAAAGAAGAATCCCTGCCTGAAATCAGTTTGTAATTTAAACTGTGTGCACATCAATTTTCCACTGTCAACAAGGACTAGCAGTGGCTTTGGTGGGCAAATAGATGACATAATTTTAGATTAGTTTGGCTTTGAATCTAGAACTACTTTCTCACTTGCAGCTCCAAAATCTTGCGGTCAGGGATAGAAGCCACACGGCCATGTTGAGTACATGAGTGACTTAAGTTGCATTCCATTGCATAGAATTTTGATCTTCATTTTTTTTTAATACTGCCTCGTGCTATCCAATTTGTAGGAGCTGTGCATGTGTGGTAAATAAATGTCACATGTATGCAATATCAGAAACACAGGAAAATAAGAAGTGGTATTACTACAGCTAATTGCTTATAGAATATGAGAGCATCCATCATGTACAGTGTGACCCTGTGTCCCAGACTGGCCAGGACAGTCCTGGATTTCATAGGGTGTCTCAGAATCCAGGCCGTTGGAGAAAACTGAAGCAAAAATCCCAGATATGCGGAACCTACCCATACATGTGGCTCCCGAGTCAAAAGCTGGGCATGTACCAGGCGGGTTTACACCAATTCTAGACTTCTACTTCAATTTTCTCTAGGGAGTCCAGCCAATGGCCTGCTCCCTGGTCTGGATTCTGCTGGTCTGTAAGCAGAGTCATTTGTGCAATAAAGTTGGGGCCAGGGGAGGGGTGCACATGGGGAGCTGCAAGGTTGGGGTCGTGCATGTGTGGTGGGGATGAGTCAGGACTGTGGGGGGTGGGGGGACAACAGAAACTACAGAAACACGTCCCAGACGAAAAGCAAGGAGCACAGATGCACACAGACTATTTTGACACACATCATTCCCACAGTGCACTGCACAAAGCAGGGAGAAAATAAAAACAATAAGGGTGCATTCAGATGAATGCGCATGTGCGATTTGCGGGACCTCAAAACTGTTTGAAGGAAACTCCTAGTATAAAACAAAAAGCTGCAAAAAAAGCCGTGGGGCACAAGTTCCAGGAGCATGTGCTGAAGCAACTACAGGCTGGGTTCTCCAGGGAGACACTCCAGCTGCTAGCCAAAGCGTCTTCACTGCTTTAAGCTGTCCCCTGGCTCCTCCAGGCCTCTGGGAGCTGAGAGGAGCAGGGAAACAGCAGTTTCCCCAAAGTGAGGTACTTTGCTCCACAGCAAACCCCACATGCAGGGGCGTGTGCAGCAGCAAAGAGCAGTAGCACAAATTTGTGCTGTTGCAATTTGTGCCATGACAAATGCATGCCCCTGCATGTGGGGACACACCCTAACAGATGGCTTTAATTGCCAGCAGCCTATTTGCCTATAAAACCATTAACAATGGAGGACAAACTACAGACTAAAGGATGTGCCCTGTACTGAACAGAAAATTGCGAGTATGTGTCTCCGTTTTGTGCCTTAACTTGTCTTTTGAGAGCCCTGATAATAGAAAAAAGGGAAATAAGGGCAATAGAAAACTATTTAATCTATGCATTATTGTTATTCTCTACAGTGGCCAAACATGAATTTTCTTTGAGATGCCAGTTTCTAAATAAAAAATCCAAGCCCATTACTGCAATAAGCAATTTTGATTCAATCAGTTTCTCATCCCACACTGATGAGTTCTGATAAGGAATTTGCTACCACTTAATTTTAATACACATGATGACCAAGTGAGTGACTACCCTCTTCAGAAAACAGCTGGTTTGCAAGCCACAGTCTTGGTACTCTCGTTGATCTTAGCCAATTCCTTTAAAGTCTTTTCTTCCCCTGAGCTTAGATAAACACTCTCCACCAGCCTTCATCAAGTTCTTCTGTAAATGATCTGGCCAAGCCAAAAAGCAGAACTGTTCATTTAAACAGGAAAAACCAGAAGTATAAGAAGGGATCATTACCATGTAATCATCACTATATTTTAAGTAGCACTGTATATTTATACTATGTGCATATCAAACATTTCATTGTACACTTTTGGTGATAATAACAGTTGTGTTTGATGGTGCTTATACTTTACATATGTGATATTAGACCTCCGGACATGAAATATTTAAAATAAAGCTAGTGTTACTGTATGTTCAAACCATATTCAATCCCTCATTAAGATTTTACCTTATGAACCATTTTTAAAGGCTGCTGCACTTTACTGGGGAATTAGAGAACAAACAGATCGGTTCTCTGCTTTGGTATGTGAGCTTAGACCTTCCTGTCTGAGACATACAAGATGAAGGTCAATTTTAACGCATTTGGGAACCTTAATGTGTGTTTTTCTTCTATGCATTTTTATATAGTTGCTAATAAGTTACTAAAAATCATTTGCTTAAAATATATATTTATAAAAGTATCAAAAGATATCCATTTAATTAAGTCAATCTTTCACAATATCTATAAAGTTGTGCTACAAACAGATAGTCCAGGGAAATTTTTCAGAAAAAAAATGGAAAGTTTACCTGAATTTACTTTCATTCTGAGCTAAGTTTAAATTAATTTACACTTTAGGGACAAGTTACTACATTTGAGCTATTCTTTTACGGTGTCTTGGAATGAAACCTACCATTCACATTTAGTTACAGAGGGCCTGACTCAAGCCCAATGACATCAGTTGAAAGATTCCTGCTGACTTCAGTGGCCTTTGGATCAGACTCAAGATGCATACATTTTCATACGTTTTAAATTATTCTAAAGTTTCAGTGCCTGCAAAACATGAGTGGGCTCACTGTTTTTTCTAGCAAAATAACTGTCCCCATGTTCCAATAAAATAGCCAAGAATTAAGTGACCCATGTTCATTTCTTCCTCACAGTCAGACCAGATTCATTGATCTTAAAACACCATTCCCTGCCTTGCTCCTGTGTGCACTGTATGGGAGGAGCACAAATAAACTTCATACCAGTATCTTAATTTTAAAAAGGGAAATCTCAGATGAATTAAATGAAAACTAATGTTCCTACTTCTTCTCAGAGTGTGTATCCCACATTCTTCAGGAAACGGGCAGGGGAGGAAGAGCGAATGGTCTTCCATAGTCCTATTTGACAAAAAAACTAATATTATTAAGTCAAAATTTATGAACGCAAGTAATGGAAATTCAGTAATGTCAAATCCAAACATGATTCAGCTTTGCATCTTTATTTGAGACTTAGTTTTGACACAAAATTCATGCATAGCATACTATTTTTCCTTTCTGTGAAGAATAAAAGCTGTGTCCAAACTATATGCGTAACAACTGAGATGACATGATTTTAAAAATATTTTTAGCATAATTAAAACGTCCATCTTTAACAAAGTCCTCATAAGTATTGCTGTTGACATTCTTTGTTTTATCTGCAGCAGCAGATATAGTCAATCAAACATACTAATTTTTCAAAAATCCCACATACATGGAAGCAACATCTACCACAGAACATCTGGGTCTCAAGATAAAGGTAAAAGATACATCCGCAGGGAAAACAAATAAACAACCCCCCCCCACACACACACACACATTTTTATTAGGCTTCTATTTCTGAAATAATTACTTTTCCAAACTGTCCCTCAGCTACCAATAATATGCTACCTGAAATGTGTAGTAACATGGCTACATTCATTGGAGTTGAAAGTTCTCTCTTCAGGTACTGAGTACACCTAAAGAAGGTTGTCAACCACCTGACTTAAATGAGAGTACTTTTGCTTAAAGCTATGTATGACATTAAGCATGTTGCTGAATCAGGGTTTTCATCTGATTAAGAAGATACCTAATAAATATACATATTATTCTTCCAAAAGCTGTTGATGCTGAGGAATATCAACTTCAGGATGAAGCAACCATATGCTACAACTGTTAATATTCCAGTGATCCAAAAGAGTGAGCAGAAGCCTTTCCTATATAAGAGTGACACAAAGACATTGAATTCTGGTCTGATAAGCACCTACCAACAGAAAAAAAAAGCAAAATCCAACAACAGAAAAAAGTCCAATATCCAACTACTGAGAAGGTCCATAAGGTCTTCCTCTAGGCTATCATATTACATGGAAGTTGTTCAGATGCAACAGTGATAGGACACAGCATAAAGCCCTAACCCAGAAAGGAACTTCAACTTTTATGGAAACATCTGAATTTTTCTCCTCTCTCCTACAGATTTCAGTATGTCACATTTAGTCTGGTCAGAAATAATGAACCCCTCCAGCTACAGTGAACACGCTGGTGCTAGAAATGTTCTAAACCTGTTTGCCTAATATAAATATCCACCAACTTGGTTTAATCCATTACTTTTCCCTGTTATTTTTGCAATCCATCCAACACTAGCTATGTAAATTATGTTTTCTTCCTGCCTTTGCTTTCTTACACATTCCTTCTAGACCTTATGTACTACACATCCCCATACACCTGCAATCCATGTACTGCCATTCACCTTGTAGAACCCTCCCTTTTTAAAAACAATTGAAGAATCAAGTTTTAAAAGAGTAGTATGCTATATTGCAAACTTCTTCTGCACTTTTCCTTAAAGAACAGGCTTCTGAGGGCTTTCCTCCTGTGAAAAGCTGTGGATGTAACCACCTAATTTCCACTGCTTTTGGAGTTATTGGTAACAACATTCAGCTAACTCTAAAGAGAGAGTCCCATTTCTTTCTCTGTTGAAAGATATCCATGGTTGGCTAAAATCTTTCAGACCTAAGTCTGCTCAGAGCAGAATTTAGACATGGCTGTATAGTGCATTATGGTGGACTTGCACTTTATTACACCAACACATTGGTTTGGCCCATGATGTCTCCTCTTTAAACATTTGAGTTCTGTTTCTTCCTTAGAGTGTTAAAGTAAAGTTAATGAGCATGTTGCCCTTGTCTTCAACTGGGCCAAGGCAAACCCTTATTTGGACCCTCATTCTCCACTTTTGTGTAATTCTTCATTTTTGCTTGCCTGAAATGCATCTCCTACCTCACCTTGTTAAGAATCTTGGCCAATTTTCTTAAGTAAACAACTGTATTCAACAGGCATGGTCCCATTTCTTGATTCCTGAATTTTTGACAAGCTACTGGTGATAAAGTGGAGATTTCCTTGCTGACCATAAGCAGAAACATTAGCACTTTCTAGCAGCTATATTACAACATCCAAAAATGTAGTGTCACTTAATGGGAGGTCTGAAAGTTCCACAGATTGTTAATTTGCTTGCTGGACATTCAGAGTTTTCTTCTGAATACAGCACAGAAACAGCTTCAAACTCAAGTGGAAAGTGTGTCATATTGGTGTTAAGTGTTGAAATTTGCTCATGCCAGCCCCAAATTGTTTCTATTTCACGTAAATACTGCTTCTTGAGCTTTCTACTTATTATTTAGCAGTGAAAACAGCTGCAAATGTTAACATTTGATCTCATCTGCTCTCAATCAAATCTGAAGATGCATAGAAGGTTGGAGCTACACCAAGCACCATTCCTCACTTCCGAGGACTAATGGACTTTTCAGCCTTGCCATGCTGCCTCCTAACAACATGGAAATATATATTGCCTCCTGAAAATTAACTCCTACCTGTTCAAAACATTGTATTTTGTCTTACAAACAGTAAGTTACCTTTTTCCCCAAAAAATACCATTGGGGAAAATTATGAAAGGATTAGAAATGCCTTTATTTCCCAAGTAAAATCAAAATAAATGGGAGTGACATAATTAGAATTAACCTAAAGAACTAGTGAGATCAATAAATGGGATGGAAAATAATGGCATTTTATTGACAAGTCTTGTCAGTAATTACCAGTTATTACCAATAATTGCAAAATACTGGTTTTACTACCAAGAATGAGAGGACACAAGGAAAAAAGAAGAAAAGCATATGACAGGTTCAGAGCTTGGCTTTTATTCACACTAAGGTCCCTTTAAAGCCACTTTATGTTGCCAGAGCGGTGTGAAAGGTACTTTATGTCAATCAAAGCCTGTTAATTTTCTAACTTGTACTAATAGAGATTGCTCATGAACTAAGAACCAAGGAGACTCTTTAGTATTACTATCATACTAAGCATTGCCATACCGTTTTATGGGCATAGCGCTGAATGTTAATTTCTACTAGCTATACTCCAAAAAGTTAGCATAATATTAAAAGCTGCAATTATCATTTTTGGCATTCATCCAGAACTACTACTAAATTGAAAAATAAAAGAGAATATGATTTTGATTTTGCTATTTTGATCACACCCAGCAGTTGGTCTGGTGGACCTGGCCAACAGCTCGGAGCTGTCCAGAATGCCCAGCATTTGAAAGCTTGTCTAAAACTACCCCAACCATGCTGCTAATCCAATAAAAGATATCACTTACAAAAATCCTTGCCTCTCCATCTTTTTCTTCCTTTCTCCATTTCCTCAGCAGTTTTGTAATTCTTCCTGTATCATGCTACCGTCGCAGTGACTATGACTGAAGAGACAATACACAGTGAAATTCCTGAGTCATTTTCAACTACAGGTTTCTATGTTGTTACGTCATTCTTGGTGCCATCATTCCATTAGAAACCAAGTATGTCAGTGGCGGTACATTTGGTACCATAACTGGAGGAATATTTGTTCCGAGTTTGACTTCACGTACTCACTACATTAGGTGGTAACTTTAAAATATTACAGCATAGTCTATGTGTCTGAAAATGCAGGGGAGGGGAAGGAATAGGGTATTCTGTATCTAGACATCTAAAGCAGACACTGAACAAAATCATCTTTAGTTTAACAGATAAGCCAAACATGTCTTTCTAGCAGTTGAGCTAAGATAATTTCCCAGTTAATAAGGAAACAAGAAATGTAGTTTATATAGTCACTCTTTGTCCTTACGCTTTTCTGGAGGACACTGGCTGACAGCCCACATCACAGCACTCAGTGCCTCTGGCTAGAATACTTCAGTATCACCTGCTCATTTGAGAACTGAAATAAATCTCAGTTTTCAAGTACCTACAAGCATGAGCCCAGAACATCTGTTTGAAATGTTCTATTCATGTAGAGTTAATATATTTCCCACCTACTGAATGCTTATATAGAGGGGTCTATTATCTCTGTAACAGTTACATTTTATTACTGATTTCCAAACTTGAATGTAGATTAGTTTAATAGAATAATAAACATACCAATGCAACCGATATGGCAGTGTTACCTAATACTTGCCTAAGAGCTCATCTTTAAGAATTTTCTTGCTTTCTTCAAAAATGCTTCACCCACTTACAACTCCTACACAAGTTTCAGTTAAGGAGTATAATGTAATAAAGGAAAAAAAATACTGAACAAAAGGAGAGAAATAAGAACTTTTTATTTAGTAGAGGTAAAATCCCTTGATAAATTTATTGTTTGGGATTAAAATCTAGCATTCCTACATGTTTTTGCCATTGTTTTTATACTTTTAATCTCCAAAGAGCCAGGAAATGACCATGTATTGAAACACCAAATAGCCAAGCCTTTTAATATCCCTTATTTGTGACCAATTAAATACTAGAGATTTTCAATGAAAACTTCAGTTAAATTTTTCTTCTCCAAAAACAGGCATTTATTGAAAAATCTTAATTTTTTTAAATTAAATCATTTTATACTAGCCTAAACTGTGGGAGTTTTTCTTACATAAATATCAAGCAATGTTTTGGTTAAAACAAAAGGCTTTTATATTTAAACTGAACACTTTGGAGGTTGCAGATTTTCAGTGAAAGCCTAACTTTTTTGGTAGAAATCTGACAAAAAATACAGTAACCTAAAAATAGTATTTTTACTGAAATCTTTTGCAAGGCTGAAGGATCAAACTCACCTGCTTCAGCTAAAAAGTCTGTAAGGGAGAAGGGTATAGAACTCTTCAAGACGCTCTGTCCCCTGATACACCCTACCTCCAAACCCACGCTCCCACGAAAACTAATACTTGTCGCCCCTTAGAAAAACCCAGATTAATAGCTTCAGGCAGTCACGTCACATAGACAGACAGACCTTTTAATTTAATGCTCTCCCATGCTCCACTTTCATGTCTCATTTAAAAAGGGTCATTAAAGAGAAGCAAGGTAGGGGCTGTCAATGATATAATTGCCATGTTGGTGCCTTTGGGTCCTTAAACATAGCAGAGGATGACGTTTGATCCCTGCTCCTGTTCTTTTGGCAGGAAAGAGGAGTGAGTGATATGAAAGACAATGAAGAAAACTGAAAATCCTAAACCGATGAGGAAGATTCAGATATGCCAATCCCACTCCTGTACGCTATCTTTTAACAATACAAAAAATGTTGCTTTAACTTTTTGATCGCTGCTCAATTCCCTCCAAATCCTAAACCACAAACTCTTATCTACAGCCTGATGAGTATTGTTAGTAATCCAGCTATAGTGCTGTACCTGCAGGAAAGCTTGCAGCAAATTACACTCTTGACATTAACAGCAGGGTGTTTATTTGGTTATTAAGCAGCCTTTTTGTTTGCCAGATCTCATTTCCAGAAGGGTCCAAGTGGCAAGAGGCTCGGTAATTCCATTAACACACTAGTCTTCTTTAGTCTCCTTCAAAATACATACATCATGCACACGTATAAACATAAAAAGTTCTGTATATACAAGCACAGAGAAATGAAATTGCTAAATAAGAGAGTTGATATAAAAGGAGGTGTCACTTAAAAGCAACTGCCAGGAGTTTACAACAACCTGCATTCTGTTAATTAAACATTTTATGAGGTTTAAAACACATGCCTCTGTCTCATTATACATCAGAATCTTACATTTCCATAAAGAGATAGGAAATCCAGAAAAAGCCTCTTTAGAAGAAAGAACTATTTGTATTAACAACCATAAGATTTAAAAATAATTATAGTGAGTTATTTTGCCTTTGCAGTATTTTCTAAGGCAAATAGCTTTCAGTGCATCCTTATGCAAAATATCCTGCCTCCTTCTTCCATTGCTCCTTTTATACAGTCAGCATGTTTGAATCAGATCTTAACTTTCTTAGGAGCTTGCTGCTACTCAAGATTAACCTGCTTTGCCAGAATAAATAAAACCATTTCTATTACCTTGTTAAGACTAAATATTGATTAATGCATTTTAAGTGAATTATTATTTTTAAAACAAAAGATTTTAAAAAATTGAAATAAAGCAAGTAAACCAATAGCGCCAATAACAAAGTACAATAAAATAACATTTACTGAACTATTAGTTTCTGGACAAAATGATATTTCCATGTGTAAAATTCATGGTAAATTCTTTAAAACATGAGTCTTTAGTAAGTCATCCAACAGGTTTCTCAGAGAACAGCTTTCTGGAAAAACAGTCTATAACATTTGTTTGAGAATCAAATCAGCTAACCAATTAAACTTAGCTATTTATTTGGCAACATCTTAATAAATTTAACTGAATTATGACAGAACCTGAGTACAATGCTGCAGTTTAACATTGTAGTCATTATTATAACCCTCTCCTTGCCTTTCATATGCTTAGATTATGACTAAGAAATTCAGCATAAGCCTGATTTAGAGCCCTTCAAACTCAATGGGCTTTGGATCAGGTCTTTCAGCCTGGGAGCCATTAGGAAAATATCCTAACAACTCTCTGCCAGTGCCCCTCACTCAACACGGCTCTACTTGTGGTATTTCAGTCCTGGACTTCCCACAGGAGAAAGGGGAGGGATGCAGGAGTGGTGACTATGTGGAAAGGAATGAAGGATCCTTATGGACCATGAAGGAAAGCAAAAGGGGAAGGGGGGAGGGACATGGAGGGAATCATTTACTTATTTAGAAAATATGAAAGGCATTTTTTGGAGTTATTTCTGATGCAACATAAATAACATCTTTATAGACTGGAAAGCATTCTAGCATACAAAGCTTGTGTCATGCTGCCTTGGAACACATTGCACTTTGAGCTGCTCAAACGCTGATCAGTATTTGTGCTAGCTTGATTTGAAGCAGTTACACATTCAAGCCAGCAGGGGCCTTGAGGATTGAAAAGTAATCCCCCCCCCCTTCTGGACTTCTCCGCTGTCCCCCTGCCCCCATGGCCTCCCCCTGCCCTTCAAGACTTCTCCCCATGGTCACCCCCCTACCCCCAGGGCCCCCTGGCTTATTTTCAGCTGCTGGCATTGTACAGTGGGAGCAGACAGGGAAGGGGAACCCCCACTTCCCACTCCCTGCCACTGCTGCCACCAGGCTCCCACTTTTCTCCAGGCAGAGTGCAGCCCAGAGAGCAATGGCAACAACAGGTGTTGGGCAGGAGGGCTCCCCTTCACTGCTTGCCACCCCCCCCCCCCAAATTAGGAGCAGCTGCCAAAAATAAACCAGGTGAGCAGGCATCTGGAGTGCCGGGGGAAGCAGGCTGATCAGGGCTGGTGGAGGATGGGAGCATGGGGTGGCAAGCTGATCAGGAGGTGGGGGGGGAGGGCAGTGGTTCCAATCTGGTCCATAAGGGGAGTGGGGCTAGGTGGGGTGTTCATAGTAATGCATGGCCTGGAGTGGCTACATGTTAATGTAACACCAGCTAGATAACACAGATAAACCTAGGCTGGAGTGGCATAACTTTAAACTGCCTAAAGAATGCTTAAAACTAGTTTCATGTATGGATGTGTGGACAATCCAGGCATTGAGAGCTCCAGGAACTGTGCCAAATCAACATGTAACAAGGCCCACAGTTTCTACAGCAAGGAATAGCTTTACTAATAGTGGTGTTAAAGCTGAGATAAAGCAAAAGGGAGGTCTCTGTGTCATTGCTCACTTTAATCAGTTTGGTAGTGTTTAGGTGTACTGAGTGCACCCTCGCAGCTTCAGCATGTCTCTTCAGGCTTGTTTTCTTTTTAGCTGTGGAGGGCTGTGTTTTCAAATACTACATCTGTGATGGCAGCAATTACTGTCATATTTGAATTATGATCTGCTTTTATGATATGCTGAATATATAATTTTGTCATGAATCCAAATAAGTTATGTTATATGCTGAGGAAGGTTCAAACATCCTCTCCAGTTGCCAATCCACAATATCTCTGCAAGTTTCCCACACTGTGTAAACACACAGATGATATTATATGTGAAACTGCAGCCATGTGCCTACATCAATCCTCTCCAAATTAGGAGGACCCAATTTTGGGAGAGTGCATAAAATTCTATTATCCCTATTTTACAGGTAGAATAACTGAGGAAATGAACAGTAAGGTGAATTAAAGTCATATTGCAAATCAATGAGAAAAGTGGAAAGAGAGTTTGGATTTTTTTGTGCATTGGTGTTAACAGTAGCCCAATGGAATGGAAAGGTCCTGTGCTATTAGATTAGATAAAGTCTGACCTCTTTCTGGTTAAAAAGGGGCCTGAAATATAATAATGTGATGGTGTGACTAAGGGTGACGTTACACATCACACTTAAAGCATTCTAAGGGCACTTAAAATCCACATATCCACAGGTAAAAGCTCATTTACTAGTGCTAAGAGCTCTCTGAGTGTCTCAAAGCTACACCACTTCAGGCAAGGGTTTACTCTGGGCCATGCTACCTAGCTCATGTTAAGGTAACTTCAGTCTCTTCCACAAAGATAAAATGAGCAATCTGCAATCCTCCAGAATCCCGGGATGCATGGCTCCCAGTCCCCTCCAGCCCCCACCATAAAAAGCAGAGATAGAGCCCAGGCAAGTAAAGGTATTAACCCTTAACGTGTTAACTCCTCACTGCACATTCCAACGTTAACACTGCCTACAATTCCAAAGATTTAATATGGTCTAAGTGTAACACATACTTTTACCCTGAGTTAAGGCAAAAGACTAGGTGGCAGGATGGTCTAAGTTAGTATAATGTATCTGGAATTTAGATTTTATTCCCTATTCCACCAACAGACTTCCTCAATAATTTTGGGAGAGTCCCTTTGGCCCAGATCATCAAAGATAATAAGGTGCTCATCTCCTATTGAGGCATCTATTTCAGTGGATAACTCAATAATGATTTCAATGGCAATCAGGTGCCTAAATACTTTTAAGTATCTGGACTGGATGTCCCTCTGCCTCAGTACTCTGTAATATTTTGATAACAGGACTTCCTTATCTTATAGAGGCATAACAATTACATTGATGATTGTAAGAAGTTCAGATAGCATAGTAATAAAGACTACAAATGTACCACATAGCTGAATAAACAAGGTGTGGATTCAGTTACTTAGTGACATGCTACCAGCACACAAAGTCTAAAATTATATCAGCCTATTTTTGCTTCCATGTCGATTAAGCACTTAACACTGTTCTTTCACAAGGACGCAGCACCTGACAAACACATCCGCCTTTTCTAGTGAGACTTGAGAAGACTCCGTGGAGTTTGTTACGGAGGTTACTCAAAGTTCCTGGAGCAGAGATGCATTCTTTCTTGATTGATATTATGTCAATCAGAAAAAAGTTTTCAAAAGGCCACAGTCTGAAGTTGTTTATGGGGTTCTTTTCATGCACAAATGGTCCACTTCTCAGATCAGTGAGGGAATGCACCATTTGTATTCTACCTTATGGAAAGTGAGTCACAATACTGGCATCAGCAGTACTCTTTGGCTGACCTCAGAAAAAGAACTGTCAGCCAAAGAAGAATGCTACACAGGCTATACAAACCCTGAAGATAGTATTTTTTTAAAAGAACATTAAGAGATTTGTTCTCACCGCCCTGCCCAGCAAAGGATTCAAAATCTCAGCTACAATTTGGCATTGTAGATTTCAGGTCTGTCTTAGGGTAGAAGTGAAGGTGGCTTCAGAACAGAAGACTGTATAGATTAGTAGGAATCGTCACACATCTTTGGACTTAATTTAAAACAAAGAGTTTTTTATTGTGGGGAAAATATGGGCAGTCTTTAAAGATACGTCTCTTAATGCATCTTTGTACTTCCTGCTTCTGGCCAGACAAGGGAATACACATGCTAAAGTTCTACCTAAATCAGTGGTTCTTAGCTTTTCTGACCTTGAGGCACCCCTCACTGGACTTGGGGAACCCCTCCATAACTTTTATGAATTGCACCCAATTTCAAAAACTAATTCATATATTACACAGCTTACCTCCTTGCAAAGAAGCTGGGTAGCAGGAATGGGGTATGACCACCCATGGACCCGTGTGAGCCTGCTTTTATCTTATCTCTTCACACTTCAAGGCACCTTGCAAAGATTCTGCTGGCACCCCTGGGTGCCATGTCACTGTGTTTGGGAATCACTGCCCTTGACTAAATGAAAAATTTCCATGGTTTGGACAAACAGCTGAACTGAAACTTTTGAGCACTGCCAGTGACTTAATAAGCGTAGCAAGCTATCTGGCTGGCTAAATATGTTGGCCACTAACAAAATAAATACCCGTATCTTCAAGAGTGATTGTCTCAGCAAATGAGTCAGTAGTGGGAGTTTACAGGGTATGGGCAAGCTTATTTTTCCTTTCAACTTCTCCAAATGCCTCTGTTCACATCTGGAGAAACACTGAAAAATGCTGGCACTTCTGCCCTGATTCTTAGGGTCACATGGAAGTGGCTTTACCTATAAGCACTGGACCAGGCCTTCGCCAACTATCGGCTAGGAATAGACATTGCATTGTCCTTGGATAAGTTGTGTTTTTGTCTTGGAACAAAAATATCCTGGGACTGGCATATACACACATCACCCATGTGTGTTGCAGTACCCCAGGATAAACTGTTACTACCTCCTATCTGGGAAACTTTGTTAGTATTTACCCTGGGGACAACAATCATAGATGTCTGTATGATTGCACTTAGTCTCAGGTTAACATGGCTTATCCTGGGATAAATGCAAAGTCTCTTTGCAACCATGTTTTCCAGGAATAATGGCCGAGATAACAAAACTCCCATTGAAACTAATGCTAGGAACGTTATTTGCATGTCTACAGATTTCCTTCTGATTTTGCAACCTATGAAGTTATAAAGAATTTCTTATCACAAGCCTTATGCTGCTCAGCAAAACCAACAGTCTGAAACAGGTACAGTTCACACAGTGGATTTTCTGATCATTCAGAAGCCAGGGATATAGTTATATCAATTCAACTCATTTCAGCAGGTTCATCTCGCTGTTTTCATCCTTCCATTCCTAAATTTAGAGAGGAGATAATTTCACACTTAGCCAGTAACTAAAACTTGTTATATTTAGGATGAACAGATAGCTGATGAAAGTATAATTTAAGGATGTGGTTACATTTCCTGTGCTTCATGCTAACTCCCATAGCAAAATATGTGAATAAAAATTCTGCTTCTTTAACAAATTCACTTACTGCAGAGAATGAAGGTTTAAAAAAAAAAAATCTTTATCTGGACATAATGTTATCACAGAGCTGAAACGAATTCAGGGTCAAACTCTGCAAGCCTGTTTCTGCCCATTTAAATCCATTGAAAATTGAACTATTAATGTACTCTTATAAAAAGTTAATTTACCACACAAGCACAATGAAGTCAATGTTTGTTTTATATTTGAAGCTAGTTTTCTTTCCAATTTTTCATAAATTGTACCAAATTTTTGTCAGACACGCAGAATAAAAACGTAAATTTTAAAAATATAAACAGAAAATGCAGCAATTTTAAATGTTTACAAACTGGTTTTGGTTTTGGTTTTGTGACACAAAAGCTTGGATAAGAAGTTGCTAAGGAAGCCAGGATGGGTGATTTATTAAATGCACATAATATCACCCATTGCTGCTGCATACAATAAGACTAATTCAAGGAGTAGAGCATCTCATACTGAGAGTAAGGGTAACAGTCTGGCCTTCATATGCCAAAAGAAAACATCACGATGGAAAGGGAGGGCATGTTCCAAATATTCAGCGAAGGAGATTCATTCCTTGTAGAGGTCCATAAGAATCTTCTGATTCTTGATACACATATGCATCATGTAAACTGCAAGAGGAACATTTAAAAGTTGTGTATTTATAAGTGGAAGAATAATGACTTTAACTGTGATGTAGGTGTGTGCTGAGGTCTGAACTAAGGGATGAGGTAATATAGAACATGCTAATTTAAGAGATAGGCAAACAAACTCCATCAAGAAGATTACTAGAGAAGAGAATCTCTCAGTTACACATGAAGTTATCTCAGGATAAGATACCTTGCTGGAACATGACATTCTGGCTCTAGAGGAGAGGTAAAGACTTCCAGCCACAGGGTAAAACTTTTAGAAGGCTCATATTGGAAACTCTGACACCGAACTTATAAAAATAGTACGTCGAGGGGAAAATAAACCTCTCATTTTATCATTATTTTGAACCTAAGAGATCAGAGCTAAACTTCTTGCAGTTAAACTCAGATCCATTTAACATAGCTTCACTTCAGTTTTGTGGTTTTCTCATTATTTTCTACCTGATGCCAAATAAACTGTATTTCTTTGTCAGCCACCAGAAGTAGATGGACAGTCTGTTCATGGGGACAACTGCACCCCGGAGAGAAGGAATCTGAACTCTGACCTCTAAAGAGGCTGGATCAGGAGGAGTTAACAGTCTGAGCATCCAGCCATGGGTGAAGAATATTGCATCTTCCCTACACACAGTACCAAAAAAGGTCCTTCACCACAGCAAATAAATATGGGGCAAATTGCAAGGTTACTCATCCACACTGTCCTCTGGATGGGGGAAAAAATCCCACGCAATAACATTTAATAGATATCATGTTTAGCTACTCCCCACCCCAAAGACTAAAGAAAAGCAAAACTTAACACAACAAGTAGCAATAGGAATTCTTAAAGACTTAACAAAGTGGAAACTAACAATTGGATTTTCGTTTTTTTATGTTACTTGAATACACAAGCTGCAAGCATTAAAATGCAAGAGAGAACAAACTGGCAAGAAAAGAACACTTGATAACTTCATAAAGCATAGAATGCCAGCATTTTCATGGGCAGAACCTTATATACTGCATATACCTCTAAATCAATAAAAACAAAAACATTCTTGGAAGTAAACAGAACACTTTAGCCAGAAATATAGCGCTGTTCTGATTTTTTCTAGATATGGCTTCTCACTTATTTCCCCCCTGTTTAGTTCACTGCCTGTCCACCAAGGGATAAATCCTAATTGATTAATTTCCTAAAGAAACAGTATTTATGTAGCCAAGATGCTATAGCTAATGTAGGAAAAATGCTGAAGATTATGCAGAGGTGGGCTCTGACAACACATGTGCAAAGGATTTACTGCACCTCCATGAAACACTGTGTATTTTAGGTATAGAATTTTCACAATTAGGCTCATTAATAAATTAAAAGAAAGAAGCCTGCTCATTAAATATAGAAAAGCCCACAGTCCCAGGTTTCAGTGATAAAGCCCTATTCCTCGTTTCATAGTTAGGCTGCTGTGTTAGCTGAGAAACTAAAGAGAGCAGTAGAGTTTTAACTATTTGGCATATGCATTGCAGTGCTAAAATGTTCCACATTGCACTCCTACTGCAGAAATTCATTTCCAGGTAAGAACACAGAATTGCTTTTATTCTACTCACTCACAACAATAATTGGCAAGCAACACTGCTGCTGCTCTCAATTTGCTCTTTATATGGATCTCTGAAGACCACATGTGCATGCAGTGGTGACAGAAATATTTTCCATATGAGCCACCACACATTTTTAAAGTCCCTCAGTCTAGGTAAGGTGAGTCCATCTATTATTTTTCTTTTGCTAAATAACAATCAACTGGGACGTAAAAACTTGAGTGACAACTAGAGGGCAATGATCAGCTTCCAGTTACTTGATCATTGGCCCATTTAAATGCCCTTATCCTCTGTTTAAAACTTTTCCTTACTTTCTTTTAATTAGATCAAAGACTGCATTTCATAACACAAGATTTCATTAAAGCAGACGTTGTTTCTGGAATGGTGTCCATTATGTTTCTATTTTTTAAAACATTCTTAAAATGCACCCTCTAAAGGTAGGGGCTATACTAAGCTTCAACCTAGCAGCTTTTGACTCAGATGAGTTTTCAGTTGACTTCCACTTTCGTTAAGCGGGGAAAGTAATTGCCCTGGGCTTTATACAAGGCTATTAGAAACTTCTGACAATACTAACAAAAGGCAGAGCTCTAAAGCAAAATCACCAACCTTCAGAAGATTTACTTTTCACTTAGCTTTCCTGCATACTGTTGACATATTCAGAGACGAAACAGCATATTAAAGCATTATCTATTTATTCCATATTATTATTAAAATATGTAAATATGCATTACATTTCAGGTAGGGAGGTGAAGAAAAGATTATCAAATGTTTCAAGAATGTATTTTGCTGGCAAATTCACTAATATGCATTTTCAGGTCTATATAATTATGTCTGCTAAATTCTTTCCTAAATGGAAAATGATTAGTTAAATTTTTCCCCTCCAGGATAAAATAAGGGTTTGATGAAAAAATACTCTGATATAAGCCAAAATCTGGAAAACTGCCTTAGGAAATGGATTAGCAACCTCAAATGTTAAAAATTACTTTCATTCCATCACTTGAAATTCCCATATTAATGGGAATACCCCAGAATCACTCTTTACTGCTGCTACCTATATTCTAAAACATGTACTGTAGTTTTGTCTGCCTCTTTATTGTAATAATCCCCATACTCTGAATGAAGATGCTGATTTTTTTTTTTAAATATATATATATATTTATACACACACACACACACTCTGCATGTGTGCACGTGCAATACAGAGGTCATTCTTAAGCATCAAAAGAAAAAACACAAGTAAAAACTTTTTGGTCCTGCACCTTTCCTACAAAAAACTTAAACGCAACATTGTACTGTACTGCATCACACCACATACTGCTGTAAACAGTATTTTATTTCTGTATACATTAGAAAACAATCCACAAACTATACTCGTATCTCACAAAAAGCATGATGTACCTTTTGTGTGGCAAATAAAATGAAGCTGGCTTTCAACAGCTGACAAACTTATCTTACCAGCTAAAAGGCTTTTTGCACACTAAACAACTATTTTTATACAGTAGCGGACCATGCAATTCTAAAATATCTTACACAACAAAAGCCAGTTACAATCCCTCTTGATAGATAGATGAGGAAGTGCAGCTCTGACAAGACAATAATTTTTGACAAGACGATATACTTGGCTTACCTCTCCCCCAGGTCTTGCTAACACTGTTGTTTGAGAGCAGAGCAATGTTAGTATCAGGTAGCTGACAAACATTATTACCCAAAGTTAGAGCTACCCTAGAGGAGAAATCCCTCTGCCAAGTCCTAACAGTTAGCAGATGCACTTGTGTCTCAGTATCAGAGCCCTGCACTTCTGCTAGGCACTACTCACTCTCTCACTCCCTGTACTACCAGGAGCTTTGCTCTCAGCCCCTGCTCTGAAGACAACTGGTAAGCTGATCTCTTCATGTAATGACTTCTCCCTGCTGGGGGGAGGGGGCTCAAGTCAGCAATGACTGGGGGGCTGTAGTTAGTATAAGGCAAAGAAGGGGAGGGACAGAAATGGTCAACGCCAAGTTATGCATCTGCTCTGGTTCATGGAACAAGCTAAAAGGTAAGCTTTAATGCACGAGGAGGCTTGTCAATACCTTATTGACTTAAGCAGGCATGATTGGAGAAACAGAGGCTAAACCAGCTCGCAAAAGATGCCTGTAGATTGTTAGACAGCAGGAGCTACTTAAAGCTGCAGCACCTCTTTTATTAAAGAAGTTTATAGCAAATCAATCAGCTAAACACTATTCCAGGAAACTGAATGTAACATTGCGATTTACAAACAGCCTTACATCAGTACAACGTTACAGTCATTATACAGTCCTGTGAGGCAGCATTTCCCAACCCGTGGGGCACGACCCAAAAGTGGGTCGCAAGAATATATGAAAGGGTCGCAAACAAACTTTAAAAATGGATCAACAAACTTTAAAACTTTCAAGGAGAAGAACATGGGAAACTGTGGCTTTTCCCTTGCAGGCTGGCACAGTTCCAGCCTGCAAGGGGCTGCTTGGGGCCCCCCTGCCCCACACCCCCCCGCACCACATACTGGGGCCACTGGGTCAAGATTGGCCATCGATGTTTGCAAATGCATCCTGGTACAAAAAAGGTTGAGAACCACTGCTGTACGAGACTCTGTCAGCACGCTCCAGTTCTCACTTATAGCCCAGAGGAGTTGGGGTGCTCATTACCCCTTAGAAGGGGCTCAGCTATTTGCAGGAAATGAAACATTAACTGGTATTCTAAAAGGCAATCTCTCTCTTGTTTTCATGTATTTACAGATAAAAGAAGCACTATCTCTTCAAATCCTAGAGTTGCCTAAGCCAAGTGATCAGCAATTACAAACCTTCAAAGACAAGAGAAACATGGGGAAGTAATTTGTTTTGTTTTAGTAGGTATGTCGATTTTCAAGAAAATAGTAAAAACAGTATAAGAAGCACAGTACATAGTTGTAGTATTAACACTGCTAAACAGACCACTATGTTTCTGTCTTGGAAACTGAAATAAAAATGCAGAGCAAGAGACGTACAGGATGGAGTGCTCCCCTTTCCTTGGACATGTCTGTGCAGGGGACACTTTTTTGCAAAGCTAAACAATATAGGTATTTTTGTGAAACATGAAAAGCACTGCTCTAAAGGCATGCTGACTAAAATGCATCATACTGAACAGCAGGACAGAACAATTTTCATAACATTTAAAAATGTATGGGACTGATTTAGTTCTATATTTTCTTTCCTTCCCTTTCTCATTTTACTTTTAAATTCCTCTCAACTTCATTGTTGCCAACTTGAAGGATTTTATCAAAGAAGTTGAGGGATTTTTTTTTTTTAACACCATGACTCCTGAAGTCAAGATTATGCAAGAATCTCACCTTTAATATAAATAATATATTTCTACTACTCTAGTTGCAGAAAGCAACTAAAAAACATGACCTAAAGGCACCTCAGACCCAGAATGCAAAGAAAAAGAAAACAAAAATTATTTTTCTATGAAAATCTCTTGATTTTTGGAGTCTAGTTTACAATTTTTGAGTTCTTTGGGTTTGCAATCCTGTAATTTCATATATGAATGCTTATGTTTTGTAATACGTTCAGACATTTGGAGTGAGAATGCTTTCTCAGATTTTTATTTCTTATATTTTGTTTGACATTTAACTCCAAAACCATCCTTTCCTCTCACTACCCTAAAAAGGAAAGCTTTGTATATTTGGCTTCCTTTCTTTAATTTTCAGACTCATGTCCAAGTAACAACTAAGTACAGTTATGTAATAGGAAGCTTGCAAAATTTTAAATAAATATTGCTTCTACTAAAAGGGTACAGAGTACCAGCATTCCTATTACTGGCACAGGTCAACTTACAGTGTTTTCAATTGACCAAAACTTCCACTGAAATCAATGGGAATTTGGCTCATTTAAAGCCAGTAGTTATTTTATCTTCAGCTACTGCACTGACCTACCCGCTGTCTAGCAGCATAGCTAAAAATGGATTGGCCCCTCCATCCAGTAACAAAACAAACAGAGGTGTGACATCACATCAAATCACTTATATCCCAAGTGATATTTTTTTTTTTTTTTTTTTTTTTTA
>NW_017728911.1:13811837-13815430 GCF_001723895.1 Crocodylus porosus | reverse complement strand
TTTTTTTTTTTTTTTTTTTTTTTTTAAGTATCATACCCATTATCATCCCTGCACAGCCTTCTTTTAGATGGCACTCACATCTATTCAGACTTGGCAGAGGGGGTGGGGCTATGTGCCAACAGACCATAGCCTACGCAAATACATCCTTGGCTGAGTCAGGGCAGTTATTAATAACAGGGAATTGATTAATTGTTACGTTCTTGTCTACACTACAAAGTTCTGGTGGTAGAACTATATAAGCAAAAAGACCACATTCACAACCAGTGTCTGTGATAACAAAACCCGCACTACACAGATGTTTTCTTCCAGGGTCGGATCCAGGATTTCCCAAAGGAAGGTATAAAAGCAGCACCCTGGACTGGAGGGGTGGCTGCACCCCTCTGGTCCCAGCCTCATTTCCCCCTGCCTACCCCACAATCCAGGCACTTTTTTAGGTCCATAAAAGAGATGAAAATCCCTTCTCCCCTCCCCTCCACTGTCCCTGCTGCTTTCCCCACTACTCTCTCACCTACCCTGTTGCTGCTATCTGTATCCCCAGTTGACCCCAGCCTGTGTGCAGCCCATTTGGAGTGTGCAGAAGCAACTCTGGTGCTTCCTCTGCTTCTGGGACAACAGGAAAAGCAAGAGTGCCAGGTTGAGAAAGAGAGAGGGGGAGGGGAGATTTTTATCTGCTTTAGGGATTTTTAAAAGTCTGCAGAGTCTCCTGCAGTGTACTCCAGTCCAAAATGGGGGTGCAGCTATACCACCACACCACTCCTAGATCCACTTCTGGCTTCTGCTTGCAGAACTTCTGTCATCCAGGGGATCTGGCACAGATCTGGCAACAAAAACACTCCTACATCTGAGCTATGTTCACACCTCATGCTGCCACCAGTGTTCAGTTTGCAACATCCCAAAAAGTGCAAACATAGGCTAAAGGCTGATTCAGACTTCATATGTGCACAATGAAAACTGAGGCAGGGTCTATACCTGACATGTTAACAGAAGCCATGTGGGGATGAGTCCAGGTTCTCTGTTGTGGGAGGAATGGCAGGTCAGTGGAACTTGCTGGGGATGACAAGTCCATTTTATAACAACATTGGTAGTTTTGACATTTGTTTTGTTTTGGTCTTAAACAAAAATTAAATCTCACAACATTTGAGAAATGGAATCATGTTGAAATCCCTTTTTGGATCAAAACAATCAGGTTTTCTATTTGAGTATCCCTTTCCCTCACTCTTGGATCACAAGTTAATAGACCTCACAGAGCTTTCCATTAGAATGAACACTTCTGCAAAGCATTTCAGCCTCAATAAAATATCATATTGGAACAAAAAATATACTTAATCAAAAATATGACAAGGGGATGGGGGTGGGAAATTCAGCTGGGGATGCAGCCTTGTCTGCCTGGAGGGGGCAGAGCATCCCCTGCCAGATTTTTCCCCTGTTGGAGTGGAGTGGGTGGTGGCGTGGGCCAGCAGGCTCAGGCAAAGGGGAAGGAACGGGGTTTGAATCCCCTCCATTGCCCATGGATCCCAGCCTGGGTCTGCAGGAGTAGGGAAGGTTGCCATGCTTCTACCCCTCCCACCCCACTCTCCAGTTGAGCCCCTGCCAGGGTTTTCTCTTCCTCTCACCGTGCCCCAGCCCAGGCTGGCAGGGTAAGTCCGGGAGGAAGGTTTAATCCTTCCTCCCTCCCCTCTTCTACTACCATGGGACCCCAGCCAAAGTCTACCTGGCTGGGACACAGCAGCTTGTCAGGCATTTGCCACTCAAGCAGTGGGGGCCGTGGCCTTCACAGCAGCCTGAGGCAAATGGGAAGGGGAGGGTGGGATTAGTTTCCCCTTCCTCCCCTCTCCAATTGCAGGACCCAGCCAGAGTCTGCCTGGCAGAGGCACAGGAGCCCCTGCCAGGCACTTCCCCCACTCACCACTCAAGCAGCAGAGGGTGTGGCCAAACACCTGAGGTGAAGGGGGCGGAAAGGGATCTGGGGTCTTGTGCCAGTGGGAGAGGGGAGGCAGAGGGGATTAAACCCTACTTCCTTCCCCTTCTTTGTCTCAGGCTGCTGCCCAGAGCCACACGCCACTGCTCGAGCAGTGATTGGGGCGCAATGCCTGATAGGAGCTGCTGCACTCCTGCCAGGCAGTCCCCAGCTGTGGTCTCATGTTAGCGGGAGAGAGGAGGGAGCAGGGATTAAACTCCCATCCCTCACCCCCTTCACCTCATGCTACCGCCTGGTGTCAGGGTTTGGCCACGCCCCACACTGCTTGAGCTGTGAGGGTGGAGGGGAATGCCTGGCAGGGGCTGCTTCCCCCTTCAGGCACACCCCGACTGGGGACCATGCAGGCCAGGGTGGGGGTTTGAGCCCTTCCCCATCATACTCAGCAGCCTTCCAGGGTCTGGCCATGCCCACCCCCCTCCATTCAGCTTCCCTCCAGCCTTCTTCTGGCCACTGCCAAAGGGAAGGGTGGGCTTGCTCTAGCTCTCCCCAGCTTCTAGCCTATGTCACTTCAGGCATGTGTCTGCATTTCCAGAATCAAAAGTGAATGTCTATTCACTTGCTTGCTGGTTCAATCTACACAGGTTAAACTAACCTGTAAAGATTGACTTGCTTCAGGCTCAGGCTTTCTGAATGCCTGTGCCTAGCCAAATGCTCTTTCATTGCTAAACAAAGAGGAACAACAATGCCTTGCTGTGTAGGTAAGGACTGTGAATCACTGAAGACTACACCACTGTGAGTAACAAGATGGCACAAAATATATCTCAAATATTGCACTTACAAAAGCTGTGCAAAAGCCATTCAGTTTAGTCAAGCCATGTGTCTTGTGTACTTCCTAGACCAAAGCACTTCAAGCTAATTGCTACCACATCATAGGGCAAATAGGGGAAAAGGCCAAATAGGGCAATAGCTCCAATTTTCCAGGAGCCTTAAATGATTGTGGGCTCATATCAAATTTTCTCCTTATACCTGAACAGCCTCCCCTGACCCAAATTTAAATTACTGTACAGTTTTATCTTGGTTTGTAAAGTAAGGGGAAAAAAAAAATCACTGAAAAGGATGCTGAAAAATAGGCCTGTGTGAAGCAGCTAGTATTCACTTCAGATTCAGGCCGATTTGAGGGACAGTGATTCAATTCAGTAATTCGAATCACTGTCCCAAATTGATTCGTCTGAATCTAATTCAGAGATTCGGCTGCTGCTAAATCTCCAGATCTGCCAAACCTATCCCCCCCCACCCAGCAATGGATGCCCCACCCACCCCAGCTCCCAGTTCTTAGGGGAAAAAAAAGCCCTGGCTTACCCAGTGCTGCCAGGCAGGGGGGGATCCCCACTGCCCCCCCCCACTGCCCCACATGAGCCCCCCGATGTCCTCCCTCATTCTCTCAGCACCCCCACAGATGCCCCGCCCAGGCCAGCTCTGGCCCTTTAAGAAAAAAAAATCTGAGAAACATCGTACACTCACCACTCCTGCTGGTGGGGGGCAACCCCCGCTGCCCCCCACTATGTGGGAGCCTCTGCATGACCCCCCCCAAAGCTGCTGCAGGAGCAGTGAGTCCTGGGGCTTTTCTCTGTTTATTTTTTCTTAAAGGACTGGAGCTGGCCCAGGCGAGGCACCC
>NW_017728911.1:13752160-13811737 GCF_001723895.1 Crocodylus porosus | reverse complement strand
ATTTTTTCTTAAAGGACTGGAGCTGGCCCAGGCGGGGTGGCCATGGGGGGCCTGGGGGAGTGGAGGGGGTCAGGTGGGCTGGCAGGGGTTCCCCCATGGTCTCCTCCCCCCAGCCCCAGCAGGGCTTACCAGCAGGGAGTGCAGCCACCGCGGACTGTCCGAATCAAAGCTCTCCAAATCTTTTCTGAAGATTCAGAGAGCTTTGAATTGATTTGGACCTTTAAATTGGTCCCCTGATTTGATTCGGGTTCAGAGGTTCAGCCACCAAATCAGGCCAAATCTCCTCCGAATAGAATCACCACCCAAAGCTTCACACAGCCCAACTAAAAAAGCCCCTAAAAAGTTCAGAAACCGTAGGTCGGCTCTTCAACACTTTGTAGGAGGTGGGCTGAACCTAATCCCAGTGTTGCACTATGATATTGATGCTTGTCTTAAACCCCCCAGATTCTGGAAGCATAATAAAAGAGAATCTCAGGTTTTATTTTTATAAGGTTCCAGTACTTGAATACTCCACCCCCTACTAATTGGGTTATCACAAAGACCTTCAAAGCAAAGAGATATTGTTCCTTAAAGTAACAGCACTCTGAAGTAACTGTTTAGAAAACGGTATCAACACTTTACCATCACTACTGAGTTGATACTTTCACATGTGCTTTTGTTGCAAAAAAGGGCAACAGCATACTGGGCTGTTTCAACAGAAGGGTTATTTGCAGATCAAGGGAAGTTATTCTTCTGCTCTACTGAGCAGTAGTGAAGCATCAGGTGGAGTACTGTGTCCAGCTTGGGGCCCCACACTTCAAGCAGGATATGGACAGATTGGAAAGAGTCTGCACAGAACAACAAAAATGATGAGGCACCTGGGGGAGAAGACTTATGAAGAAAGGCTGAAGACTGAGGGGGGATCTGGTAACAGTCTTCAAATACACTTCACTGAGATGGTTTAGTTAGGGATGATCCTGCCTTGAGCAGGGAGCTGGACCTTATGAGGTACCTTTCAGCCCTAGTTTCCTTGGATTCCTATGTTACTTTGCTAAGAAATGCCCTCTAAGATAGAAAACAGAGCACATGCTCTACTGACATTATAACCCCCTCTACACGTGGCATGTATTACACAATTACCTGGTCAACTGCACAATGAATGTAGCTCCCAGCTGAGCAACGCTGTTCTATAAAGAAATCCGGAAATCCAGGTGGAATTCTCTTAGCTCCGTCTGTACTCCCTACTCTGTAACTGGTACTGGGTTGTCAAATGGGAACTCAGCCAGTATGCTGCAGCATTAGGTTGCAGTCTAACCTCTTGCTTCTGAAATGTTGACCTGGGAGCAGTCTGAGATAAATTACAATTTTTTGTTAAAATCGTCCCACCACCATCTAATTTTTTTTTCTCAATTTCACAAAATGTCAGTTACAGAATACTTCTAATCAGTACCATCAACCTGATATCACAATGCAGAGATCCCTTCATAGGTATTTGTGTGATAACAGCCCATGGCAATATCTCTGAACTAAAAATGTAATGTCAAAAGAAATTTAGAAAGTTTCCATTTAAAATGTTGTCAGGGAGCCAATCTGTCCTTCAGTGTTTTTGCCAAAGCTAACATATCATAGAATGGGAGGCTGCCTCAGGCCCTAACCTCAAACCTAGGGCCTTAGCCTGTCAGCAGGGCCTCTCATCTCACCCTGCTGCCCTGTAGCTAGTCACCTAGGCTGGTCCAGGTTATCTTGAAGCCTCCAGTAGGGCCTAATCCAGCTGTTACTAAAATGGCCAGCCAGCATCAGCTGACCCTCCACTTCCCCGCATACAGACCCCTGAACTAGAAGTGTATGGGCAGCAGAACTCAACCTGACCTGAGACTGCTTTGCTGTTCCCTCTACCCTGCTCCTTAGCTCTTTTCTCAGCTCAACCTCTCAAAAGGTGGTACTCACAGAAATAAGGAACAGTTTTTTGCTGTTGTAGATACATTGCAAAGAATTACAGGTACTCTACCCACTGAAATGCTTTTTCAATATCTAACAATAATACTGGAGGGGTGTGAGCTCTTTGAATGGACAGTGTGAATCTCATTCTGCAACTCAGGTTATATAACATTTTGTATTTCTTTCAGTTTTGGTAAAGCCATCTTTCCTCTCTATAGCAGCATGAAGGTGAAATTTCTTCAAATCTGAAAGCTAATATTTTATTCATCATTTTGTTATCCTTTTTAAGCAAAAAATATCTGCCTCTAGACATTACACTTCTGTCTTTCACTTTAAAAATAGAGGACAAATTAGAAACAGATAGCATGATTACTGGGAAGAAATTCAAGAGTCAGATTTCATTAACAACATCTGCAAAAGCAGCAAATAAGTCTGCAAAATTTTGGTAAAAATCAATAAAGAAGTTATCATCCGGAAGTCCTCATGCTTAGGGAGCCTTTTTTTTACTGCATGCCCTTAAGAGTTCATTCCTTTTTTTGCAAGTAATTTTTCCTTTTACCTTTCATTTTAGACTAACAAATATTAGAGAGAAGCACGTCATTAGTAGCGATTTTGAAATAGACTATGTGCTTATTTTATACAACATTTATTTAAAAACTAACCATTAATCCACATCATTACAACATTCATATTTTTACCAGTTTGGGTGAATAAAGTTAAGAAGGTGCATAAATGTTTGCTGGATTGAAGAGTACATTCAAAGGAATCCCAAACTTACACTGCTTTACCTGAGGCCAACATTTGTCAACTAATCTCAACAGCAACTCTGAAAAAAAATGCTATGATCCACAGAGGTAGCTACAGTTCATGGTTACTGACCTACCTCACAACTTCTCCCTAGTTAAATGAGACATGCACCAGGCAGCATTTCTTCTGGGTGAAATTTCTACTTTTGCTTTCAGATATTAACACACAACAAAATAAATTGCACTGAATCTAGCTGTATAATTACTTTATCCTAAAAATACTGAGTTTCTTCTTTGAACAAATTACCTGTCAGTCATGGGAATATCTCAGTGAATTTATGAAATTCCCTTCCTGGCTACTCCATGGGAGAACTCAGCTTCCCACCAAGCCCAGTTTGTCAAATTTATCACAGATTTTCAGGGTCCCTTCCAGATCTCTAAGCTTTTGAAAGATTCCACTTGAAAGGATAAAATGTATGCTCAAGTAAAATCAGTCCCTTTTGCTTCTTTCCATTAGCAGAATATTTGTTTAGAAAGAAGACCTCCCTCCTAATTTTAAAGCAGCAGCAAACTCCCAGAAGCCTAATTAATCCCAGACATAACACAGTCCAGCATTTAAAAAAATCCCTAATGAGCTTTTCCTTTCCTGAGAGTTATTTTACTGATATCAACATAATATTTTAAATGTGTATTTGAACTTGCAATTTACAGCATAAATCTATTATCTAAAATGTTCATTATATATATGTGACTCCTGAGCTGAGTGGAGAACAAAACACCTAAATTTACATTAATTACTATTTTTACAGGAATATCTTTGATAAGTAGATAGGGACAATTCTTACAATTTTACTTCTCAAGATAGACATAAATATATAGCAAACATGAAAAAATATTATTCTTATCAATACATAATTATTGTGACTACCTCATAAAATTTAATTTGCTTTAGGAAAAAAATTAAGTATTTCAGGTAGTGCACCTGCCTCTGCAAATATATGGATACACTTAGGGGTTTACAATCACATTTTCTTGTAATTAAAAAGAAGGGGGAAATTCTGTCTGGAAGAAATGAACAAAAGGGAGAACTGAGTACGCTAATGAGGCAGAAATAATGGCACACATTCCTGCTGAATAAACAAAGTTAAAAGTAGGGAAAAAATAATGCTTTTAATTGCTAATCTACTTTAGCTCAAAGGATCTACTTGCTACTTGTAACACAAATACAATACACTTTTCAGAGAATGAAAGCTTATTTCATTAGTTTTACATGGATGGGTGACTTCCATATACAGTAACTGGCTGGTAGTAGAGTTATTGGGAATCCTATTTCATTGGCTCCAGAAACAGCAGAGATTATTATTTATAGATTTTAAGCCAAAAGAGACTACAATACTTGCATGATCTGACTTACTGTCTATACTGGCCACCAAATTCCATACAGTAATTCATGGACCAAGCCCATAATTTCTTTTTGAGGTACAGCATACTTTATAGAATATCAAATCTGGATTTAAATATATCAAGTAAATGAGACTTATCTGCACTACCACAACCAATTTCTGTGAAGGTGAGAAATTTAGTCAGATAGCTGAGGCAATTTATTGCCTTTTCAGGGGGAAGTGTGTGTGGGGGGGAGTTCATGCCTGAAAAGGTGTCTTTCCCCTGCCTTTTTGTATCAAGGAAATGTCACAGGTCAGGTCAAGAAATGTAATGTGCTGCTCAGAGGAGAGATTGAACACGCCTGTCTATGAGAAGGATTTCAAAAGATACCAGCTGCATACATTTATTAGAAGATGCGCAATTTTTGCAAGGAGCCATGTTCTTAAACATTGATATATTCTGTAATTAGAGGTCCTCCCAACTCTAGGAATCAGACAGACAATTTTATGGGCAGATCACAGGGTTGGCTACCATTTTTGTGGGTTTATCATGGCAGCACCTCCCCCCCCCCGGATGTCCAAGGGGCCCCAGTCGCCCTGCCCCTCCCCCATTGATTGGTGGAGAGGGATGGGGTCTCACAACAAGCAGCCCTCTCATCCAATCAGCAATGCCTGCGTCTTGCCTGGTCCCCTTCATGGCAGCATCCCCACTCCCCTCTTGGCCAGCTGTGTGGCTAGGCCAACATGGCTATAAGGACTGCTGACTCCCACTGGGGAGCCAGCATTTTATTTTTAGTATGTTTTTCCCCACAAACTTCATGGGCATTGCCCAATTTCATGATTTCTGCAAAACTGTAATTTGAGTAGGCCCCTATCCATAATAGAGGTACAGATGCATGAAAGGGTTAACTGAAAAAAAAGATCTATGCAGGTACTTTGCAAACCTTCACTTCAGAACATCTTAGTATGGACTACTAAACACAAGACCAGTAGTCTGCTAATTCTGTGGTGCTTCAAGGCCATAATCCAACACTTGCTGAAGGGTTTAGGAAGAACCTCCTCTACGGACATCTTATCTAATATAGGCCTGGTTATTGTTATTATCTATACATTTGTCTTGTCCTTTTTAGGATCCTAAGCTCTTAAAATATTCAATACAATACTATGACAAAAAGTTACTTTGAAAAAACAATTCCTATTTTAACAGTTTGAATTCTTCATCTCCACTTGTAGTTGCTTAGCTTTTGTATTGTGATACCAGGGACAGACATGAATTGGTAGCGCTACAAGTACTGCTAAAATGTAGCAGTTTCAAGGGGCTGGACAGATATGGAGAGGCCCTTTAGCCAGAGTTCTACAAAATGTCTGAAAAAGCATTCAATGGTATGTTCTTCAGCTAGCATGCAATAGGTACTTGCTTCGCCCTGCAGCTCTGTTGCCTCCCCAAGTTGGGTGATGAGAACCTGTCAATGAACCTGCTCAGCCACAGCCTGAGGAGAAGTGAGCAGACTTTCAGGCCTCTGGGTGGGTGCAGACATGTAGGGGAGTACACAGGCTGCTCCTCAAGACTGAGCTTTGGTGAGGTGAGGGGGAGGTTAAAAACAGCCGCCCAATCTAATGTACTTTGCCCAGGTGTGTAATAGTCTAAAAATGGATGACCCAATCCAAGTTAACCCTACCTCCAAGATGCTCTTAATTTAGATTGGGTTGGCCCTATGGCTGCCTTTTTCCTACCCTTTCCCTGGCACCAAGCTATTTTTAGCACCCCCCCGACCCTTCCCCTCATCCCCAGCTGGACAACCCCCGGCACCCTCCATCCTGCAAGCTGCTCCCAGTTTTACTGGCATTCACCAGTGCCAAAACCCAAAGAAGTCTGGTGTGGGGAGGAGTGGGTGGAATGGGGATCCTCTGGGGAGAAATTGTTCATCTGGGGGATATGGAGCTAAAGTTAGCCCCTGATCCTGAGGGGTGGGGAAGAGAGCCTCCCATCCCCTCCAGTCCCACCAGTCCCCCTCCCCCAATCACCCCCTTCCTGCAGACCCTATTTTCCCCCCTTTAATACCCCAGGGACTCTGCCTGCCCCCCCCCAATCCCTCCTGTGGCACCCACTTGCCCCATCAATTCCCCTGTAGACTCTGTCTGCTTCCTCAACTGCCCAATCCCCCCATGGATTCTGCCTCCCTTGATCCCCCCATTCTATCCCACGGACTTCACCTGCACCCCAGTCACCCCGCCGACCCTGCTTGCCACCCTTATCCCCCCTGCAGACCCCACCTGCCCCTCAATTCTCCTGCAGACCCCCCTTTCTCCTCCAGAGCCTGCTTCCCCCCCAACCACCCCCCACTAGGTTCCCCCCCATCCTGACTTACCTTAGATTGGGTGCCATTTATAACTCAATTAACTTCCCTGAATGTCTGTATGCAGCCAGTAATTATCAACTGCTCTCTTTCCTCTCCCCCTTACACAGACATTATTTGTGGCACTACAAAAAGTAGCACTACAGAGAAGTTCCTGTTTCATTCACAAACAGTACTGTAGCGCTTCCAATGTTTTTGTTGTGCTATAGGGGGTGTGCACGTCTGTTCCCTCCACTGTTGTAGTAGTAAAAATGTGATCTCTTTCCATGGCCTGAAAAAGTTAACAGCAGCATCCAATTTCCTCTCTCTCCAACACCTGTTATTTGGTAAAATTCTGTTATGTCCTCCCTAATTTATCACCTCTCTAAAACAAACAAGCTTAATCCTTTCACTTTCTTCTCACCTGAAAGTCATGTCAAGCTTGATATTTTTCATTTGTTTTCCAGCTGCTTTTCCCATTGTTCTGAGATGGGGAGACAAGAACTGAACACATGAAGAAAAGTAGGGCTCCCCTTTGGAAGACTAAGACATCTGCAGAATTAGCTAAAAGCACACTTCTCTATAAAAGACATCTGGGATGAAACTCTAGCCCCACTGATGTCAATGATAGTTTACCATCGACTCCCATAAGGCCAGGATTTTATTCACAGTCATCACCTTCGCTTAAGCTTTAAGCAGTATCTCCTTATTACATCCCATCATATAGATGGTGTTCTGTTCTCATGCAATTACTTTGGACGTTTAATTTTTGGATTTAGGTTTTGAAAAGGCATTTAAGACTTTCTCTTTTGATTTTTTCCTCTCTACTGTCTAACTTCTTGTAAGTCTAACTACAGCTACTTCATTCTGCAGTTAGGACTAGATGAAGAGGTCCATCTTAATGGAACCGAGTATTAACATCATATTGACTTATCATTTTGGCGCTCTCTCTCAAGTGGTAAACCTTTTATCTCTTTCTTTCTTGGCATTATGATGTGCTAGAGGAGGGAGTAAAAGGTCCTTGGTTGTCACCTGCCCAGCCCTGGATTAGAGTGCTTATTTTTTATGGCCATGCTCCAGTCCCCTGTATTTTGATGACATAATCCTGGTTTCTATCCCAAGTTCTCCCAGCAACTCACCCCCCCCATCCCCCACATCCCCAGACAACAGCAGTTTAGTCCAAGCTGAACAAAAAGACATTTATAAAACATTCCAACCCTTGCCCAATGCTACATTTTGACTAAAAACAAGTGGCAACCTTGCTTTGAACTTTTAATGTTATTGAACGCCCATCATTTGGGGACCAAAGATTGAGATGTTGTAATTTTTATCTGCATCTGTTATACAATCTCTTCTGTTTTCAGAATAAAACATTAAAGATCTTTAGCACCATGCCCTGGCCTCCTTTAAAATATTATTTCAAGGGTTCCCTTTCTATTTTCATAATACCACAATCCCTAAACTACTCATGCTCCCTCCCACCTCTGCTTAGGAGCAAAATGAAAGAAAATAAAAAATAAAGAAGACAGACAGAAAAATGTCTGTCTCTGTAGAATTTGATGCTTCATATTTAATCTCTTTCTTCACACGCACCCCTCAAAAAAGTCAAGAAAATGGTAGTCTTTGATCACATTAGTTTCAGCCAAAGTACTTTGATTCATATTTCATTTAAATATGTAGTGAACAAGAATCCATATAAAAATAAACATGCTTTTCAATACAACTAGAGCAAAAAGGAACTGAATAGGGAATAATGAAGTTCACATGGAAACATTTCCTAACTAACCGGAGCCTCTTAAAGAAAATTAAACCAGTTTTCTATTGCATCGTATTGACTTTAAATTTAGTATTGGAAAGCACTAATATGTAGGGAACACATTTTCACACACAAGGAACTAAGCTAGAGTTCGTCCTTACTTGAAAAATCTATGCCTGTCCCATTCCCAAAAAAGTAAACTCCCTTTAACAAAACCAAATGAAATATAAATTACACAAAGAATGCAGGGTTATTTCCTGTACAAATGATGACTTCTACTAGTCAAACATTTTAAAGATAAATATGTGTTGCACAGTAAGCATTAAAATACACTTAACTTCTTCATGACAGATCAAAGCTGATGTATCCAACACCACACATAAGCAAATGTACTTTAAAAACAAATGGGAAAGTGGACCTAAGGATGATATTACTATGTAATATCTGTCATTTTTAAGTAAATAAAAAAAAATGTGGGCTCCAATGAAAAACAAGCAGCAAGTAGAATACACCACATTAAAGAGCACTCTAGTTATTGTGTCAGAAAAATGGGAACTGAAAGACATGAGTTTGCTAAGGGAGTATGATTATGGGAAACGTTGATTTTTTTCCTTTTATTTTCAGGCTTATATGGATTGTCCTCAGGAGTCTTCATAATGTTGTTATCCTCTGCAAGTCTAGCAAGATCTTCTCAACCAGCTAACCAGAATAATGCTGGAGGGACACCTTCATACTTAGTCTGGGGAAAATCTAACCGGAATTTGCAGGTGGGGGAAGGGAGGAGAGAAGGATTATGGAAGCTTACAGAAGTTACATTTTTCATGCAGTGAGTCCCCTGAAAGTGCTCTAGAAGTTAACTTTGGGCTAGTCTGCCTGCATCTGATGTGGCACCCCCCCAGCCCTGCCCCTAGAGCTGTGACAGGGAGGAGATAGAGTCTTCTCCCTTCACAGTGGGGGAAGAAGTGGAGGGTGGTGGAATGGAACCCCCCATGCTGCATGCGCCCCACCAGCAATGCCTGCTGGGGTCTTTGGGGGATCCCAGGCCAGGTTCATGAGGCAGGGCAGACTCCCAGCTCAAGACACTCAAACAAGTAGGAGAAGAGAGCTTCCCCTACTTTGTGGGCCTGGCCAGGCTCCCCACAAGATTCATCACTTCTCTCTTCCCCACTCCCCCACCCCATGCAACCTAGCTATTTTATGCCAGAGTAATTTATTGCTATTAAATGCACATTTAGATACTGACCCCGGGTATAAATGGCTCCTGGTCAGCCCAGCCACTGGGGGCCAGACTCCTGCCTGCTACTTAGCCACAGAGCTCTGCACCCTCATGCCCCAGCCATCCCCTCTGCAACCCAATACCACCACCCAAAGCCCAGGGCAGACCCCCCATATCCCCTGCCAGCCTGGGCCTGCTCCAGCCCAGCTCAAATTGCTGCTATCCTGGGAGCACATGTAGACACTGCACTTGGGAATAGTTTACTCCAGCTCAGACAGGAGTTTATTGCTTTGCATTAATTACATGTGTAGATGCACCCTTTCTGTGATTAACTGTACTGGTGAAAATCTTATATCAGAAGACAGTGTAGATTTTCATCTGATAGATTAACTAAATTAAAAAATGTATATCATAACTTTATAAGCAGCTGATGAAGTAAGCCATCTGCTTACTAAATGCTTATACAGCTCTGATTTAATTAGTCTATGGGTGCCTCTACATGTGCATTTAAGCATAGCTAAATTTAATGTGCATTGCGCTAATGCACATTAAGTGATTTTTGGCAGGTGTCTACCCATGCAGAGATTTGGGACTAAAGTTAGTCCAAAGTCCCTACAGGCTTGCCATGTGCCGCTGTGACCACCAGATGGAGCTCCAGCCTCCAGCCACATGGCTGCCAGCACCTGGCAGCTATGTTGAAGTGAGAGCCAGCTGCCAGCACCTGGCAGCTATCTGGGAAACCCTGATCCCTGGCCAGGCCCTTCCCTGCACAGGAGCCACATGCCCAGCACAGGATCAGGCACACAACAGCTCCCTCCTTGTCCACCCTGCTTCCCTGCACCAGGGCTGCTTCAGTCTCTGCCCCTAACATTGTCCCTGCCCCTGATACCCAGTGCCTTGCTGCTCTAGCCTGATCTAAGCCAGTGATGACCAGTGCCCTGTGCTCCTGCTGGTCATGTTGCTGGCCAGCACCCCCCACTCAACAAATGGAACCCCCTCCCCACTCAAAAAAGCATCACCCTCCCCACCCACCAACAATTAAAAAACATTTAAAAATGGGAAACTGTATACAAGGGGAAGATTATTTACAATATTTTGGGCCTTTAAGCCCAGAGGGGGGACTGTGGGGGAAAACCTAGGGGGCAGGGCCCCAGGGCAGGTGCCCAGCACCCCAACCCCTGGATGTTCCCTGGGGCTGAGCTGAGGCCAGCCTCCTAGTAGAAGGGCAGACCCAACACTAAAGTTAGTGCTAGGTCAAGTCTACATGTGCATTAATGCACATTAATTAATCACACCTAAATTTGATACCTGCATTTGCAGGTATCAAATTTAGGCACGGTTAAGCCTAAGTTAAAGTTAATGCACATTAAGGGTGTGCACATGTAATGTGTATGCCTGTAATGTGCATTAACTTAAGATCATGCACATTAACGTGTCTTGTGTACACATGCCCTATAAGATACAAATCTACCTGGCCTTCTGCCTGACTTCAGAGTAACATAGCTAACTACCTCTCTCTGCTAATGAAAATCTTAAAGTAACCATGATAGCACCTTTTATTGTAGCACTTTGTATTCATCTGGCATGTAGCTATAAAACATGGAAAACTATGGTCAAATCTGTTTGGGAGAAATAGGTATAATCTTGCTAGAAAGCATTATAACATACTGAGCTAACAACAACTGAGAAGAATAAAATAAAGTGAAGAGAACCACAGGACTCTGATATGTTATATTAAATCAGCTTCAAATAAAAGAGATAAGCTTGGGAAAAGAAGGTGAATACACACTACACACTACATACACTTGTTAAGAGTAATTTAACCAGAATTATAGAAGAAGCCTGGTAACAAATCCATGAAATGTACAGCTGTGTTTGGTCAGTAAGATTTCATTCTCTTGAAGATCTAGACTACCTCTCTGATTACATGGGGGCACTGAACTAAAGCTGACTTCAGGTACAAAAAAAGAATCACAAAAGTTTGGTATTTATGACCAATCCCATTTACAGTACGGTTGATGGGAGAAATGCCAGGTTTCTATCCTGCAATGTAACTGGAATCAAGGAAAAATGGTATTGTAACCATGTTGCTAAAGAACACAAATATGTTTGGAAGAATACTTAGGACTTAACTGCAATATTGATGAAGCATACTAAATTAAACTCTGTTCAGGATGTGCAAAGGAAAACCCACATTATTTCACCCTGAAACCGAACAGCAAAAAAATAGAAAAAGAAAAGAATTCCAGAGCCATTCACCACACAACACAGAAACTGAAAGTGAGCAGTCAGAGAGAACTAATCCTGTAGTGATGTTATTGATATTTTGGGCAGACATCACATTCTGCCTTTCCCAGCTATTTACAAAAATTCATAATCACGGAAGTAGCTATGCATGTCCACTTTAATCTTCCCAATTCACCACCTTCAGTAAAACTCTCAAAGGCCAATCTAAACACTATCGTACTTTCCAATTCCAAGTATACTGCAAATTAAAAGAATTAAGAGGCCTAGGTCACAAGCCTGTCTTGTTAGTGAGCTAAGGACTCATTTGACAGCAGTTCGAGTCCATGCCAGTGTGAGGAAATACAAAGCATCAACAACTCAGTTACTTTGTTACTGCAAATTAGGTGCAAATTGGAAGTTTGGTTTCGGTGCAAGAATAAGGCATTTATTTTTCCCCAGAAGTGTAGGCTATGGACTGATCCTGTTTTAATTAGGGACACTGTGTACCCCTTTACTTGTAACTAACCTGGGAAATATCTGTTTGCCTAGCATGTAATTAATGAACAATTTATCTTTTTAAACTACTTTAAAAACAGAACCACAATAAATCAGCACCAAACAGTATCAGAATGCGTGAAATCTTCCAGCTGCCTGCAATGTAGATGGTGGTCCGACGAGCTGAAACACTTAGTGGGCACACTTAGGAGCACTACATCACTCCCCTATATGTCTTGTAGGCCTTCAGAGATGGGATACAGACTCTGTGCAGCAGTGTGGCTGCATCCTCTCTTTGGCTGTGCCTCACATGCTCAGTGAATTCTCGCAGGCACTGCAGCCCAGGTCCTGCTGGGAGCTCCACCTGTGCTGTGAGCTCTATGAGCTCATCACTAGTCAGAGAGGCCATGGCCATGGCTGCTTTCTAGCAGCTCTTTTCTCTTCTCCTTCCTTCCCCTCAACACCCCCACCTCCCACCCCAAATTCAATAGCATGGGGAAGGGGGACAGGAGTGGTCAGTAACACTCAGCCCCCTCTTTCACTCAGCTCTGTCACTGTTCGCTGCTCCTCCCATCTCCTCCTTTTTCTGCTGCTGAATTCAGAGAGAGGGAGAAGGGAAGGAGGAAGGGGAGGACGACCAGCAGGCTTTGGAGCTGCTTGAAACTAGGGACAGGCAGACCACATGCTGTTGAGCTCAGAATTCACAACACAGCTCCAGCAGTAGGTGGTGAGAGCTCACTGGCATCCAGGATCACAGCAGTGGGTGTCAGCCACATCCCCTTCAGCTGTATGGCACATGAGCAACGAGCTCTCTTCACTGTGCCTGCATCCCACCCCCAAAGGGGATTGGTTGCACCCGCACTGCTGCAATCTTGGTTCCTCCCATGGGGGCATAGGTTTCATTACAGAAGACAAAACACCTGTGTATGGCTGTCCTATAACTATTTGCCTGGCTGGTGTATGTAATCCAGAAATTCAGAGATAACCTAGAAGTTCACCTTTGTGTCTTGTACAGTAGCAATATGCATTTTGAAAACCTGGATTCCTAAAAATTACTTAATTAAAATACATTCTGCATTCATGTGTCTTTTAGATGTTCATTTCTACAGGTTTACATACATTAACAGAAGGATAAGATATTAAAAAAAGCCCAACTTACTAATTGTACAGGTCAGAAACTGGTCAACTGTGAATCCATGACAGGACCAATTTAATTTAGTTTAAAATTCATATTAATGAAAATGAAGAATCATGAATGGTTTAGCACTCCTCCTCATACTGGGTACACCTATACATGCTATTAATACAAATGAATAAACTCTAGCTCAATTCACGCTGGAGTTTATTGCTCCCAGGCAGTCCGTTTATACATGAACCCAGGACCGCAGCATGTTGAGCCAGGTCAGAGAAGCTCTGGCTGGCAGAAGGCTGCTCTGACTCAGCTCAAAGTGCTGCAGAGGGGCAGGCTGGGGCACAAGAGTGCTCCAGTGTGGGGTAGCTGGCAGGCAGCCCCCACATTTCCCACTTGTGAAAATGACTGAAGATGAACATGCATATGGTGGCAGCTGCTGTGCAAATACCCATTAGTGTAATTGAGTAGCATAACTTTAGGTTAAGGGGAAGAGTGCAAAAATAGCTGCCACCACAACTCACCATAACACCACCACTGGTGGTGCAGCAGCCAGCTCTGCCCCTTTTGCCAGCACTGCCCAGGGTATAGAGCTGCCATGTTATGTCTCTGCAAATACTTACATTGTTAGCTGCAGAACCCCAGTGAACACTTAAGTGAAGAATCAAAAGTTAAAATAGAAAAGTATTAAACAAATGAGATTCATCAAGAAATAGGCCCTTCAAATCTTAAGCTGCCCTTCTTTTTTAAATGAATACTATGCTAAAATACATTTTCTATGTACTTTTCCCCTCCAATTTTGAATACCAACCATTCACCTCCTATCACTTTCCAGTTCCCCAATGTGAAGTTCCATCACCTTTCATCGTTTTCCTCAACACTATTATTTTTGTTGTCAGTCAAAATCCTGCCATTACTTTCTTCAGGAAAGCCTCAAAATTTGACCCTGATTGACAGTTTGCCTACCAAAGAATTAATGATTTCTTTCTCATCATTTTTCATCTTGTTTACTTCAATAGATTAAAGACAACAGTTACCATACCAAGATCTGATGCAACAAGAAAAGTCTCTTTCATGTGTAAACCAGAATTTGAAAACAGTCTAAATATTGGGGGCATGTTCTTACAAATAAATATTGGCTTTAAACCTAAAACCAGAAGCTTTACTTACAGTACAACATGAAGGGCACATAATGCTTATTTTTCTCTCATATTCATATGTCTTGTGGTATTGTCATGTTAGAAGCAGCAGGGTATGTTTGAAATGATTCCAAGACACATGTTATACTATCATTTTTAATGGTTATTATGACCTTAAGGTCCTAAAAAAACAGTATGTGGTCTGAGAGTAGATCTGACCTCAAAACACACTAGATATAATATTTATACCAACTGGCATCCAGCAGTTATTTTGAAAAATGGCCACTCAACAAAATTTAAAAATTAAATGTTGCACAGTAGTGTCATTCATCAAAATAAATTATGTAAAGTGCACAGTACAGTGTTCAAAATACCTAAAGGGACATAAAATTTGCCTCCAGATTTCTGTCAAACACCACTATCACGGTCAATTGTAAGACCAGTGACTGATCATCACTCAACTTCCAGTAATCCTTCTATCCTACTAAATCCTTCAACACTTTATACCATCTCTTATGAAACCATGTAGGAGTCTCATGGCACATTACCTTAATCATGAAGAACATGGTATATAATTTCTTTCAAGCCTAACCTTTATGTGACTCCTTGCTGAGATTGCTTGGCAAGCAGTGGGGATATTACAAAAGAAAACATACAGGGCCTCAGCTCAGCCCCACTAATGCTCCTTTGTGCCGCTTATGCAGTATAAAGCAGCCTTAAAGCCACCTTAACTACAAGAAGCATTTCTCATCATCAGCACAGGGTTGTCAGGGTAAATGTGACAATATGGAGAAGCCAAGAACAGAACAGTGTCCTCATCTGCTCTTTTACTGGAAGTGTGTATTAACAAAAAGGCTTATGATGCAAGGAACAGTGTAATGCACATTTAATATTGTTTATTCTCAGTTTCAGACATAAACCTGTTTTCTCTTATGACAAACCGATCTATTTGGTGTCAAAACTAACAATAAGGATGGCCAAAATCATCAGGTTCACTTAACCTATAATTCTTCCAAAAATTATGACGATATCTTTATATATTAAAAAAACCCTGTTTATATAAAGCAGCACAGGAAAATGTTTCTAGATAAAGAATTTTATTTCTTTAAATAAACAGTGGCATAAGAAGGAAAGTAGGGACTGTCAGATATGTGGTTTGAAAAGTAACATTCAAAAAACCTCCCCCCAGTGGATGTCTTCACAAAGTAGTTACTTTATGAACAGTCTAGGACATTATTTTCATTGGAAGAATATTCAGGTTTTTAATACAGTAAAGAGTCATCACATCATGCTTAATTTGGGTTAACATTCCTCTTACCTACTGAGAACTAACAGAAGGAAAATTTTGATTGGTTGTAGCATGACAGATTTGATGTAAAACATAAAGAACTTCATCAGCTCTAAAACAATGTGTCAGAAGCAAAATATCCCCTCATTAGAAATAGCAGTTGATAGACTGAGCCTGGATTTTTCAAGATGATCTCTAAAGTACATAAGTGATATAGAAAAGAATAAACAACAGCCACAGACACTATGCAAGGATCATTACTGATAGCTGATCACTTTGAGAAAGTTGTCTTATGAGTAGCTTCTTTCTTACTGACTAATTTCTGATTCCAGTACGACCACAAGGAACATTTCTGATTGGCTAAGGTCAGAAACAAACTTATAATTATACAGTATGCTTCAGCAGTCTTTATGCGAGTCAGAGAGACATTGTTTCCGTCTTCCCATAACATGAACAGTACGAACATGAACATGTACAAGCATGCAAGATTTACAATGGACAAGGACAAATATTTTTTTCAAGGACAAATATTTTTATTGTTTCCATATGGTATTGATAGGTCTCACTGTGGGAAAAAAAAACAGTAGGATAATGTGTTAAACAGCTTCTTTCATGATTTTGGTCAGTTTCTGAATCTTGGATTTCATGGATATGTCAACATATTTCTAATGCTGACAATCATTCCACCCAAGACTGATGAATCAGTCTTAGTCTCCAGTTTTAGGATTTCTCCTTTAGCCAGAAAGCGGTTCCAAGTAGTTTTCAGCTCAGTAAGACTGGCTTCATCCAGGTGCTGAGCAGAGCACTTCTCCACGGTATGCACTCATGATCTTTCCAAAAGCAGAAATCACATCAGGAGTCTGGCACAAGCAACCATTTTCAGCAAGCAAATTGACCAAGATGACAGTGATGGGGGACAATCCTTCTTCTACATCATTTAAAAGTTTCACTCTATGCGAGGATTCAGGACAACACCGGCCAATTTGGGATCCCTCATCACTGTTGTTACTTGACGCAGTTCCTTTTCTGTTTGCTCCTGTTTCTTCTGCTTAGAAGCAGCAAAGTAGAAAGCACTAGCATAGCGACCTTCCACTCCATACAGCTTGATAAGCTGGGCACCGGAGCAGACGATGCCAGTGCTGAAGGAGCAGACTTTGTGGGAGAACCCGGAGGCGGCCTCCATCTTCTCCTGCTACTGCTGGAGGTCAAAGTGTCAGATTTACAATGAATTTTTGAGCTGCTAAACTTGTATTTGTATCTTTGTGGATCTCTTTATTTACAGCCTCAAAACATGTGACTGGATCTGTATGTTTAATACCATACATCCACTGAATGGGAAAATGTGTGTGCTTAGTTTGTGTAGGCACTCTAGCATCATGAAATTCCCTACCTCTTTAAGAATAATGAATAAAACAAAGTAACCTACACAATGAAGCAAGTGAAAATCAATACAATTCAAAGAATATAAAGCATCACCATTGTAGAGTAAAAGCTGCTACTGTTTTTTCTCCAATAAAAAATTGCTATTGGTTTTTTAAATCATATGTTTCTCAACAGACTCTTTAGATGTGTTTATACTTCTTTCCATATGCGTTATGTAGTATGGCATTTTGAGTTTTAAAAGAAACCCTCATTTCTATAGTCCATATTTGGGCAAATGAAATAACAGATCTGAATTCTTGAAAATGATCTTGCATTCCCTTTCTTCAATAGAGCAGAAGCTGACCATTGAAGCACAAGTTTTCCCGTTATATTTGCAAGTCTAATTAAGGCTTTTAACAAATACTTAGGAAATTTGTGACAAAATACTTCTACATTAAATTTCTAACTGGGAGTGATTCCACTTCATGTTAAGTAGTAATGTCAAGGGTCCTGTTTTAACTCCACTTGAGGCATATCAACCATTCTTTGGCAGAATGTTTATAACATTTAATGGGTGAATATGCTACATAGTACTTTGTTTTTAATTTGATTGAAATGTGGTACATACTAACATCAGGCCCATGGGAGAGTTGGAGAAAAAGGCAAATTCAGATATGGTCATGAAGAATCCCTTTCCTCATACAAGGAAAAAACCTTAACGGGCTTTGGACTAAGCCTACAACAGTTTCCCACAATATGCAAAATGATTTGAACATGATTTTCATGACATGTTTTTCATGATATTGTCCAAGTTGTAACATGAAGGCACTAGTGCATAAGGTGAAAGGCAGGGATCTGCAACTTCCTGAAGGGTCTCTCAGAGGACTGAGCCCTGGTCCTCATTTGCTGAAGCTGCTCCCAAACCTGCTTGCTCAACAGAAATTGTCATTATGCAGCACCTCTCAAGATCTATACCTTGTGCAATGACAGACCGAATTGTTTACACTGGAGACAGGCCTGTTAGCTTGCAGTTATGTTCTGTGACTAAATTTTTAGTTACCAAACCACATTTTTTATTTATTTCCAAACTTAATAAGAACTTCTTAAAAGTGCTGCTCCTTAAGAAAGAGGTGAGCTGGAGCCATACTAGGGCTGGGATGAGTTATTTACTCCTCAGTCTTATGAATACAGAGGAGTGTTAGCTAGGACCTAAGAAGAGAATTTCAACCAGGTGGACTCCTTTGAGCTACTGTTGAGATCAGAGTAAGCCCATTAGCCACCATTTTGAAGGAGGGCACTACGTAAGCCAGCCAAAGGCCCCTCTCAAGGACTGCTACACTACTTGTTCCACCAGCTGTTTCCTACTTTTCTTTTTTGAAAGAGCTCAGGTAAGCATTATGGCTGTATCCCCATGAGCTGGGGCATGTGATTGCCTTTGGGAAAAAGCTACAGCACTAATTCGTGCCACTGCTTTTTGCCCCAGCACATGCCCCTGTACATAGGGTTAGCATGGCGGAAAATGCTCCAGATGGGGTAGAGGAGGCTGGGGCCAGCTGCTGCGCTGGCCCCAGCAGCCTTACCTGGGATCCTGGGGCCTCCTGGGGCAGCAGAGGTGGTGATCCAGCAGCAGGGAGACTGGCCGGCAGCCAGAGCATGGCTCTGGCTGTCCAGGCTCCCAGTCTGCTGGTGCACACTGCTGCCCTGTGCACTGTGCTGGGTTTTTTTGTGGTGTTTTTTTGATGCTGGGATTTCTTGGTGTCAAAAAAGCCACCGCACTGCCAATCTGCAGTTTGGTGAATGGGTACACATGCGCCATGTATGCTTTGTGGCACCCAAGGTGCACATGCGCGCTTATCTGCATGCTTGGCACCTTATGGGTCTTTTTTATTTTTCTCTTTTGAGGCTGACAAGAAAGGTTTTGTTAGAAATAGATATAGTGTGAATCATCCAGTAAACTATGGGAAAAGGTAAATACCAGTATGTGCACTATGAAGAGACTTGGTAGATCAGGAGAGAGACTGGATTAGGAAAGGAACTTCAGACCTCAGTAGAATTAATCACCTCCTGGACATTATGTATTTTATGGCAGGTACTAGAGCAGTATAATTAAACAGAGAGACAGTCAAGAGAATGAAACAGCTAGTTGATGCAGCACTTTGTCATAAGTAAATCAGAGACTTGAAGATAGGCACCATATATTCAGCTCCACAATCTCACAGGTAGTAAGCACTGTGGGTCTAATAAAAGACATCCAAGAGAAAGCCTAATTTTCTAATTTTCTAGCCAGCAACAAACATAATATCCTTCCTGAGTAAGAGAGCTAGAAGCAGGTGGTATAACAACAGAACAAATTAGCTTTATTGGCCTGGCGAGTTTATGATTAGCATGGGAGGTCTGAAGCCTGCTGCTCACTAAAAAAATAACATTTCACTTTGATGCACATCTATCAGCACATTCAGCTAGCACTATATTAAAATGTTTTTCTTTTTTAAATGTGGGTTTCAGCTGCTGTGTCTGGCCACCATCTGATTCATAAGTGAAGATACTTAGGCTGTGTGCTAAGACTCAACACTGTACTGTATATACAAGAAATATCAGAAAACATCAAACGTTCCCTGGGTACTTGGTCACTTAAAAAAACTTCAAACTAGTAGAAAATATTTGTACTTAAAAACACTGCTATTACATTTAAGACTTTAGAATCAAAAAGTTCTAGTTCTGTTTATATTATTAAATATACACAGCAGTTGCAATTGCTTCATTCAATTCTTTTGTGCACATTGACAGCTACTGCAAATATCAAGTATGTTAGGAAGAGCAGCTCATGAATTTAAGAATAAGTGTTATGTATGCCACTGAAAATCCAAATTAACTTCCATAATCTGTCTAATGTCACTCAAAGAAGAGATACCTACTAGCTGTGCAAGGCAGAACGTTAATAGAGGTCTGAAGAATACTCATTTCACCTCTTCTGCACAAAAGAAAGTCAGCTTGATACATAAAGGAAAAGACAGATTCACCATATTTAAGGGAAAATAAAGAAAAGATCTAATTTGCCCTAAGTCTGCCACCACTCAAGCCTTATACTCTATAAGCTAGGAAGAAACGATTGGCCAGTTGCTCAAACTATTGCTCAAATTATCATGTATACATAATGCTCTTTATACCTGATAAATGTCAGATTAAAGGCCAGAAGTAAAATATAACATTAACTAAATCACAATTTATTCTAAATTGAGCCATATGGTTTTTTCCCTAAATACTTAAAAATATATATAAAGAACACATAGGTAAAATATGTGATTGCCTGTAAAATATAAAGTATGCCAAAGTGTGCTTGAATGTATAAATGGAAGCAGCCTGCATAAACTAATGAATACTTGTGATGCATTTTTGATTGGTTGTATATATTTTAAATCCTATGAAAAATGTATTTACTTTGTATATGGTCAACAGATGCAGCATCTTAAATAGCAAAAAGGAGAGTTAGCCAATGAAAAGGAAAAGAAGCTGGTCTTGTATTTAAGCTTAGGACTGAAGAAATAAGTATTTAAATACTGTACTTAGTTTGGCAGACTAACCAGACATGGAGTACACAGGCTGCATGTCTAGACTGAGATGTGGATCTGAATTAGGTTTAAGGTCAAGATTAGGGCTTGAGGCTAGAGTTTAGACCTAGATCAAATGAAAAAATGGGCAGCTCTGTTCAACCTTAGCCACATCTGGAACTGGAAATTCTGACCTAGAAATAAAACCAGATCTGAAACTGTGAATACAACTGCCACTTCCAAGATTTGAATGAATGGTTTCAGATTTGAGTTTCCATTTAAACCAAACTGAATGCAGACAGGAGAAAAAATAACTGAGTAAAATCTCCTGGAGGCCTCACATGTAGATTTCCCATGTACAAGCAGAACTTCCTCTCCTCTAGCATAACTGGTCTCTTTGCAGTAGATGTGGGTTAAACCAGTGGTGCTCAACTTTTTGGTCTGACAAGCCAGATGAGTACATGGGCCTGGACTACCAAACAGATCAGACTCTGTGCACCAGGACTGGGCCCACATGCCTAGATTGAGCCCCATGTGGCCTCAGCTAACCCTTGTGCACTGTGATCAGGCCCTACACTACCTCTACCCAACCCCACATCAGGATTGGGGTTCTGGGATCCCATGCCACCTCTGTCTGGCCCTGTATGCAAGGATTGGGCCCTGTGCCACATATACTCAGCACCATGTGCGAGGATCAGGCTATACTCCAACACCACCCTGTGCACCTGATTGGGCATGCAGGACCATGGCCTTTAAGGTTCCTCCATAGGTGTGTAGAGAGCCTTGCAGGCTGGATGACAGCACCAGGAGCCAGATCTGGCCCAAGGACCAAAGGCTGAACACCCCTGGGTAACACAGTTCTATACACATGCTCTTCACTTGTGTTTATGTGCGCCTGTCTCCTCAAAGCTGTGCAAATGAAAATGAAAAAAGTTGTGCCCTATTCATTAGGTTAGCGCACTTTGCTGTTTACTTTCCTGGATATGATTCTGAACCTATAAGCTAAGTACAGGCATTTTGGGAGGTTAAATCAGGTTCAAAATGGCTGCCCAATTTAAACTTAGTTTGTCCTGGTGCCAACCTTTCACTTACAGACCCGGTCTCAGTGACTGGTAATCACTGTCTAAACCAGTACAGAAGTTCCATGCATACAAAGTGGTCTAAAAATTGCAGAACCCAGATAAACTTGGATTTATGTAGTATCAAACTTATTCGATTTAGGTCAAACTGGTGCATGGAACTTCTGTACAATTTTCCTGTGCAGCCCCAGGGCTGGGAAAACCCAGCCACTGACCCCACCCCTGGGGCAGCTCTTATCACTCATCCCATGTACTGGGCTATTTTTTTGCCCCCCTGGCTCCTTGCTCTCTTTCCCCTCCCCACCCCTGTCCAGCCATCCCTCTCAACCCCAGTCCCACAAGCCACTCTGGGTGCAGCCATTTTTATCAGCATTTACCATTGCCGGAGCTGAGCAAGTAAATCCCGGTGGGGGAAGGGGCAAGAGAGATGGGGGTGTAGGTTTGCTGGGGAAGGGGATACCACTCTGCCTCTCCCCCACCCCACCTGTGGGTCATGCCTGCCCCTCACCTAACCTACAGGTTGCACCTCACCCCTATCCCCTCCAGCCTGCTGGACCCCCATCCTGACTTACCTGATATAAGACAGCCATTTTGGACTGATTTAACATCCCCCATAACACCCCTGAATGTCTGTACTTAGCCATAATTGCTTTTTCTTGTCCCAGACACCTCAATCTCAGAAGCAACAATTAAAAACATGAAATAATCTAAATCGTATTTGAAGCCAGTTAGAAGTAGAGTTTCAGTTGGGTACAATTTTTACATTTTTTTTTTTATACAAATTTCTGCTCACAGTCCTTCCACTTTCCCCTGAACACATTCACCTTTGAGTCCCACAGGAAAATCAGGAAAGGTTCCAAGCAGAGAATGCACTCAGAGCTTACACACTCTATCTGAGAAAGTGTAACATTTTGCAGGAACTGCAATGTAGATGCAATTCACTGTATAGTCATGTGTTTGATGGAGTATATAAGATATAAAGACAAAGAGCCACAGGTTATATGGAATGAATGGGTCATCTTTATGCTGCTCACTACAGAGCACACAGATCTTGCATTAGAACCCAAACAGGACATTGGCCTTCTTGGTAACTCAAATAATCAATGCCATGTAATTTTACAACTACTGTTCCTCCTTCATCTTAAATAGTTCTAGGTCTCCTTCAGAATCTCCTCTGTCCTATGTCCCTGGGAGTCTCTCAAAGGCAAGGTGGAGGTAATAAGCTACACCTGTTACAATTGTCTTGCCTACACTAGAAAACTAAAATCCTTTTCATTAATTACATTTGAAGGATTGGATTCTGAGTGGTTTGTTAGGACTGAAGGCCTCGATCATTTTGAACAAACTTGCTTCACTAGGGAGGCAGACAGAAGAGACACACAAAGGAAAAGAGCTGTGACCCAGCATGACCAGGATGTATTCTTTCCTCCCAGAACTATTTGACATGTCTGAAGTCAAACCTGAGGATCTGAGTTCAGCCTCCTTGGTCATCTGTGGACTCACCAATGACTTCCCTATTTACTGGAAGACCGTCATCCTTATATTGAGAAATTACCAACTATGACTACAATGAACGGTTTTTGCTGTTTTAAGAATTTTAAAATGTTGTTCTTTCCAACTCCCATCTGTATCCTCAAAAAAACAAGGAAACTTTCATGAATGTTGGTTGCCAAATTTTTTTAATAGTCTATAGAGTTGTGGAGTTGCATAATCAGAAAAAAAATCTAAAACTCCTGAGTGTTGTGCCTCTCATGCAAATTACAAACAACACTTTATGGTTTCTATAAATCTTTTGCCTGCTTTGATTTGTAGCTCAGTCTTTAGCATGGTCACTTTTATACATCTGAATGAGGAATTGCTAAAAACAGATGCTTAACTGGAAAATTATAAATTCCTAAATCAATAATAAAATTAATGCACAACATTAAAATGATTACTACGTTGAAAATCAGTTTCTGTTTGAATTACTTGCCAAGACCATGGATAATGATTCTCTGTTTTCCCCAAAAGAACTGATGATATTCTAAAATGGGAATGTATGGTTTACATGGTATAATAAAGGAGAAAGTTGTGGTCTGAGTTTGTTATCATCAACTGTTGCAAGAGAAACCCAGACATCTGAATTCAGGTACAAAGCTTTTTAGACTGGTTTTAAGCTTTGAATACAAGCCAAGGAAAGCCAAAAAGCGTGGAGTTAAGATTGACATTTTGATAATATGCCAGATGATCCCATTTCCACTAAAATCGATGAAAAATTTGCCATTGACTTTATTTAGAACAGGAGATTATGAGTTGAATTCAATCATTATACATTTTTTTCTTGACAACAGAGTGGATGTTGATAATCAACACGTCAGTTCTTTCTTTTAGGCATCTAAGTATTAAACATGTAAGTAATTAAAAGGACACATAGTTTAAACCACATCTGGGCCTCAGTCCTCTCCCTCTGTTCAAGCGAAGTAAGGGAATATTCCCATTGAAGGTGATGGGATTACTCGATATTAACTTTAAGTCCAAGCACTTTTTTAGTTTTAGGCAGGAGGTCTCAGCCCTGCTCCCTTTGATTTTGCTATGCAGGAAAGAGTTTTCCTGTTTAGGGGCTTGGAATACCCTGGAAAGCTCAATACTAGCCTAATTAAGTGATAGCAAAATTATTCAAATTAGTGAAATAACCCAAAGGAAAGAATTTGGGGATTCATTTTGTGTGTGCCAAACATTCTGACCACTATATGGGTTTTCAAACATACATGTAAATGTGCTAATAGCCATAATTGTTTCTCTCCCAAATTTGCTTTTTTTTACCAAGTTTTCATGCACTTGATTTTTGAGGCATGAGCCATTGCTAATAAAATACAGTCTTTTACCAGTCAGATTTTAGCTTCTGGCCATGTAGTTTTACAGTGTTAGTTGTGATTTAACTAAATTGCCAATGCCACAGAATCAGAGGTAGCCATGAAACACAGATGGAGGAAAGAAACATATAATAGTAAGTACTAATATAAATCTATTCAGGCCTCACATTTTAAGTCATTACTAGTATATAAGAACAGCTGAGGTGCAAAAATGTAAAATATTTTTAAATATTTTTAATGGAACTCTTAAACAGTTGGAAAGTTATTATGAGTCTGAACTGACCATGAGCTAATCAAAATTTAGATTTTTAATTAGGTGTGATCTAATCAACTTTCACTGCTCTAAGAAGCAAGACAAATATTTTTCTCCGTCAAAGCAAGGTAGATGAAGATAGTTTATGCATTATTCCCACAAGTTTCCTACTAAGAGGACAATCTAACATGATCACGTACATTTTAAAACAAATAAAACTATCCTGCATAATATTCTATATTTAACCAGCATTCACTCATTAAAATATGACTGTGTGTTCATACATTGCCCTCTCCTTCTGATACAACATAACCCGAGACAGGAAAGCTTTGAGACAGTAGAGGTCTGGGGTATTCTAGAACGAATCATTGTTGATGTTGGTTTTTGTAAAAGCTTGCTTTAGCAAGTTTGGAAATATAAGGCTAAGTTTATCACTGTGCATATAAAAGGCAAATTAACTGAACTTCCCAGTGGGTGGCCTCAGATTTTTTGGACACTTTTCTTGTGCACTGCATAGCATCTCTCCACTTGTATTGTCTTTGTTATGAAAACAAACAAAACTACTATGAGACTCTTATCCAAACCTGTGATGGGAAAGTGAAAAAAGGGAAGCAGCAGAAGGGTGCTAGGTGATATTCAATTGGTGACAACAGAAGACTGGTATGGAGAAGGTGCCACTGATAAGAAAGCAAGCAAAAGAGGTACTGGCTCCAGCCTAGGCTCAGGAACTGGAAACAAAATCTGACCATAATGCTTAACTGGACCAGAAGTGGGTCTGAAGATACATGCTTTGTTTGAACATATTCTCTCATTTGTATCTGCATAGCTACTTTCTCCAGGTTGCAGCATCCTCAGCGTGAGGATGGGATAGTGTCTCCCTTTTATGATGCTTACTGCTTAGAGCCAACTTCAGCTATAGAAATGTTGGGCAAAGGACAAACCAATTGCCTGTTCCCTCCCAACTGCACTGTAGAAGAGGAACTTGAGGTTAAAGACTTCTATCTGTACATTGCCCATGTTACTGGTAACCTCTGCATGCCATAAACCTGAGGAATATTTAATCTTGAAAGGGGATGTTAATATTAAATTTCCTAAGGCTAAATTCGTAATGTATAGTAAAAGGGACCTATCAAATGGAATCATAATCTCTATTTAGTCATAAATTATTAGCACTTTATATCCAAGTGACTGTATTAGTGACTATAAAAACATTATTCATATCTCAGGAAATATTAAAAAGGATTATACAAAAAATATTCAGGCAACAATATAAAATGTTGCCAAATACAACAGAACAAAATAGGATTGATAAACAATCTTATTGCAGAGAGGTATTATGAACAGCAAGTAAAACATACTGTATTAAAAGCAACTGTTTGCAGGATCCAACTGATGATTAGCCACCTACTATAAAAATGTTACCAATAATTCTTATTAACTGAGAATAATATTAACTTCAAAAAGAGCACGGGCCATTTCTTGCACAGTGAGGGAAGGAAAGGACAAAAACAATCCATACTGGGGCCCGGAAACATTAATTAGCTGACTCACACCATCTGATCAGCAGCAGAAAGGATTTTTTATTTCTGCTAGGGTGGGGGGAGGTTACTCACTAGCATGGAAATCTGAAAATAAGGTCCATAATTCATCTAAGTATTAAAGCATTTCCACTTCAGTTCTCCAGCATTTGAACATTTTCCAAATGTTGTTAGTCATGGACCATTTTTCCCCCCAAGGGATGCAAGTCAAGAAATATTACAATGGAAAATCAGAAGGAAAAAAAGCATACTGCTCAAATCAATCTTTGGCAACCAATGAAAAAAATGCATACTTGTAAATTTCAATCAAAACTTTTTAGTGAGTTACTATACTACACTTATAAGAATGTCAAATAGCAGAAATCAGACAGGATTCAAAAGAACTTGGCAAACTGGAAACATCCTGCTATGGTCCTTCTCTGGTTACCAATTTCCATAAAGGCCTCATCATTTTAAATGATAAAAGTACAGTAAGGCTGACATTGTATTAACATTACAGCTATGACTTTGATGTTTATTTTATCCAGTGATTAAAAATGACACGACGTTTCCATTGTTTCCCTAAACTTCTAACCCGCTCTTAGCAGAAATGTCTGGGAGACCACTACACTTTTCCCATTTAATGGCAGACACTAGTCAAAAAAAACTATTTATAAACATTAATCAGCATCCATACAAGCCATACTTCCTGTTTGGAGGTCTCAGGAGTACTTGTGTACCAATTACCGATAATCAGGAAGAAGTGTATTGCATATTCCCCTAACAATAAGTGGTATGTGCTGCACTGATGAGGGTTTGCTAACATTACTCAACATTCTGTCTCTCAACAGATTATCATCATATGACATTACTGATTTGGGATAATGTTTAAAACACTTCCTGGGCTTCCAAGAGATTCTGCTATAAAAATGCTAGATACTAATCTTAAAAATGCTAGATACTAAAGAAAACCAGGCAACCAAATACACATTATGCATCTCTCTACTGTTTTGGGGCAGATATGAAACTGATGTAGAATATCTGCAATAAAAAACCACCTCTTGCCTCTGTGATGAGCTCTTCATGTTTAGCAGAAGTACAGAAGAGCTCCTGAAACTCGCTGAGCCAAAAATCTACAGGCAAGGGGGGAATTTTCAAAACGCTTAAGTGTTTTATAGAAGCACAAGTCCTACTGAAAAGCAATGGGTCTTACGCTTGTATATTCCTTAGGCACTTCAGAAAACCTTACCATTACGGTGACAGCGGCATTTACAAAATATATGAACAGCTTTTTCTTCTGTGTACTAACATGCTGAATATACTCCACACCACAGTTCTCTTGAAAGTATGGACTGTGCGGGTACAAAATAATACTTTCACAGGTGCTCCTCTGACTAAGTTCAAGTCCCTATTTCAAAAGAGTTTTGAAAGAGTAGGTCAGTTCTGCAGACTGAAGCTTAGCATGGTGATATGTGATGTAGGCACGTTACTGGAAGCAGTCCTGCCGAAGCAGCATGGGTCTCCACATAGGTTGATTTATTTTGCTTCTCAGCAGACACCTTATAGTGCCCTAGTTAGGTTGGTATCACTAAATTACCTTGACAGCTACAATGTCATTGTACCCATTGACGCAGAGCAGAATGATCATCCTTTAAGTTCACCTTAGCTTTGATACCTACAAAATCCTCCTTGTTGATCATGGCTACAGAAGTGACAAACTGGGGCCCTTCCTCCTCCCTTCCTCTTTTTTTCCTGCTAATTTCTTCTTTGCATGTACCTCCGTGCCGTTATTTATCAGATACAACTGCTCGTATCTACTTCCCATTCCTTTTTAGATTTTAAACACTTGTGGGCAGGGATGCTATCTGTTCTGTATTTGTAGGGTGGTCAATACAATGAGGCCACTATCCTGACTGGAGATTTTAAAAAAAAAAAAAAGGCACAACCAGTATAAATATTTATATTACTATTCTCAGTATAGCATAATAATAATAATATTTTGGACAACAAATAATGTCAACAGATGTGGCTTTTCTGCATTATGTAATTTAATGTAATCGCAGGAATAATAATAAACCAAATATGCTGTTTAAGCTCAGAAAATAAGTTTAACAAACAGACCTCTTGTCTGCTCTGCAATCAATTCTACACGAACCTAAAACATATTAGTAAAGCACACTATAGAAACAACGGCATGACATAATTTTTTCTCTCTCTTCCTGCCAAAAAAAATCAGTTTGTTATTCTATAGAAGTCAAATTACCATTTTTTCCAGATGATGAAGACCGAAAACCAATACTGCCAGGAGACGGCTGATCCAAGATTGAATATGACATTACTTCCACACAAAAAAGTAACCTCCCCCACTGCAACTCAGCTATAGCTGTTTTCCACTTACGAATTACTCTACTGTACGTGGCTACTTCTTCACACTGTATGTTTCAAAGAAAGACACATGTCCTAGAAGAAAGTTTGAAGGCTACTACTGCATGTTATGGGTCTGCCATGCTTAGCAATTTCAACAGCAACTGTTGAAGCTTTTAGGTTTTTTTTAATTTGTTCTCTCTCTCATGTGTGTGGGGGAAACTTCACCATTTTTCTGAAAACCAAACATATTTTGGAAAGTCTTGAGCTTCCATTTCTGTGCATTAGACATAAAATATCAAGACTAGCTAGAATGAAAGACCGATATCCAACAGGCACAACCAAGCTGTTTCCATTGTACTTACTGATTTTTCAGATGATAGCTTAAAAACTTGGTCCCTATCTGGTTTGCATGGACATAACAACTCATGCAGTATTTTTAATGAAAGCAGTTTATCCCAGGGTCATACAACAGAGTATACCCAAAAAGGTGACAGCACTATAAATGAATATTCTTTCCCTGCCTGTATTTCATGTGCAGCATATTGCTTATTGTCTAAATAGCTGACAACTTTCACATTAGTTCAGTGAACTTTTTGAGCTCCTTCAGAACTCACAATGTGAGTGAAGGAAGTTTGTCCTCTTCCTCGAAATGAATCTGTTTATGTACAAGGAACTTTGCTACTTCCACTTGGACTTTCGTACATATTGTAGTAAGTAGCATTCATGAGGAACCTGATCTCATAATGGTCTTCTGCTTGCTTGTTCAAAAGCATAGGGGAGTGTGGGGGCAGCAAGGGAATCAACATGTGAAAAATAAACCAATGTTACTAAAGTAACTGAAACTGTATGAAGACAACAAGTAAATGTCTATTTTTCTATTGCAGTAACTGAGAAGTCAGTAAACCAATGGATTTCATCTTAACAATGTAATACCTGCTGTTTCAGCCTTTTTGGAAGATGCTTCATATTTTAAAAATGCTTTTCCAAGACTAAGGCTTCTGACTAAAGTCTCTAACCTGTTAATCACACCTTAAAAAGTAACCTGACCACATATTCAAGTCAATTTATGGGGTAATAATACAGTGAACAAGCCCCTAAATTATTCCACATACGTGTAACAACTTTGTGACTTATGTGCATCACACCTTAAACTGAACGTGTGGTAGGTTGGGGCTGGCCCATTATGGATCCCAAAGCTCAGCTGAGTTCAGCATCCAGCATGGGACAACCCCAGAGCCCAGGATACAATGGTCCCCTACTTCATCAAGCTGGGGGCAGAAACAATTCCTTGACACCAAACTGTCCCCTGACCCCCGGAGGCAGACCGGGGGTTTGGCAAGCATCTCCCTGATGTCAGGGTCATTGCAGCCCAGACTTTTAAAAATCACATCTTCAACTGGACTGCACACATGGTTTTCTGACATCCCCAGCACCTGGGGACCCTGGGATCGAGAGCCTCTTCCTGATTCTAAGGTTCCCATGTACCAAGGATGTGGTGGGAGTCCACCTATGACTGGGCCACACGTATAGACGGCTGTACCCTGTACAGGAGAGATTGTGTGGAAAAAAGGGGCAGGGGGTAGTTCTCTATGTCAAGGAAAGCTGCACATCCTTGCAAGCTGACATTGGCGCCCAGGGAGGATGACTGGAGACCCTCTGGGTTAAAATACAAGGGGAACATGGTACAGGGAACTGGCTGAGGCTGCACAGTCTCAGTGCATGGTTGTTATGGGAGACTTCAACTACCTCTCATGGGAAGAGCACTCGGCCAAATTTGAACAGTCTCAAAGCTTCCTCAGGTGCGTGGATGAGCTCCATCTGACTCAAAAAGTCTATGTACCAACAAGAAGTAAAGCACTGCTGGACCTGGCACTGGCCAAAGGGGATGATCTAGTCAGTGACCTAAGAACTGAAGGAAAGCTGGGAGACAGAGACCACAGGATGATCACTTTTATTGTCCATCGCAAAGCTGGCAAGTCAGTCAGCAGTGCAGAAGTCCTCAACTTTAGAAAAGCTGATTTTAATAAACTTAGGAGATTTGTTATCGAGGCCCTAAAGGAACATGACATGGAAGGGAGTCCAAGTTTAGTTGCTGCTCCTTGAGAGAGCGATCCTGAAAGCACAAGGGATGTCCATCCCATCTCAGAGGAAAGGTAGCAAAAAGGCACAGCAACCCCCTTGACTTAGCAGGGAACTCATGAACTTCCTGCATCGAAAGAGAGAGGCTTATAAAGGATGGAAGTCTGGAATAACCACTAAGGAGGAGTATTCTGCACTGGTCTGGACCTGTAGGGAGTGAATCCGGAAAACCAAGGTTGAAACTCCAACTGGCTACAGGTATCAAGGACAATAAAAAGTCCTTTTTCAGATATGTAGGGAGTTGGAAGAAAAACAAGGGTAACATTGGACCACTGCTAAATCAAATGGGACAACTGACAACCCACACCCACGAAAAGGCCAACCTGCTTAATGGGTATTTTGAATTGTTTTTTCCCCAGCCCAATGGGACCACCCTGCCTAACACGATGCGGGACAGCAAGCTTGAGAGTGAATTTATACTCAACATCAGTGTAGACCTTGTAAAGGAACACCTTGAGAAGCTGGACACCTTCAAGTCACCTGGTCCTGACAGTTTGCACCCCAGGGTACTTAAGGAGCTGGCAGGCATCATAGTCCAGCCACTGGCACAGATCTTCAAGAACTCATGACGCTCAGGTGAAGTACCTGAAGATTGGAAGAAGGCCAATGTAATGTCTATCTTCGAGAAAGGGAGGAAAGTAGATCGGGGAACTACAGGCCAATCAGCTTGACCTCAATCCCTAGAAAGATTTTGGAAAAAATTATCAAAAAGAGACCATTCTTGACAAACTGGCTGATGGCAACTTCCTGAGGGACAGCCAGCACACATTTGTTGCAGGTAAGTCTTGCCTGACCAATCTCATCTCCTTCTATAACCAGGTGATATGTCACCTGGACAAGGGAGAAGAGATTGATATCATATATCTGGACTTCTAAAAAGCCTTTTTATCTGGTGTTCCATGATCTCCTCATGGAAAAATCAGCCAGCTGCAGCCTCAGATACATCACAGTCCAACAGCTGGGGAATTGGCTCCAAAGTCAGACCCAGAGAGTAGTGACTGATGAAAGTGAATCATCACGGTGCGTTGTGACCAGTGGTGTACCTCACAGCTCTGTCCTTGGACCTATACTCTTTAACATCTTTATTAACAATGGGAACATTAGTGTCAGAAGCAGACTGGTAAAGTTCACCTATTACACCAAACTTTGGGGTGAAGCGTCCACACCTGAAGATAGGCTGGTGATCCAGACTGACCTTCACAGGCTTAGAATGTGGGCAGATAAAAACCTGATAACATTCAATACGGAAAAATGCAAGGTACTCCACCTCAGGGGGAAAAAAACCCTCATCACATTTACTGGTTCGGCAGTGCTATGTTCACTAGCACCACAGCCAAAAGGGACTCGGTGGTCATGATTGACCACAAGATGAAAATAAGACAACAATTCAATGTTGCAGCTGGTAAAGCAAACAAAACTCTGGCTTGCATCCATAGATGCTTCTCAAGAAAATCTCAGGATGTCATCCTCCCACTGTACCCAGCTGGAGTACCAAATCTAATTCTGGGCTCCGCAATTTCAAAAGGATGTGCAAAAGTTTGAAAGAGTCCAGAGGAGAGCCATGAGCATGATCAGAGGACAAGAGAACAGGCCTTATGATGAGAGGCTGAGAGCTATGGGACTCCTCAGCCTGGAAAAGCACAGGCTCAGGGGGGAACTGGTGGCTGCCTGTAAGTATATAAGGGATATACATCAGGATCTGGGGGAATGCGTGTTCACCAGAGCGCCCCAAGGGATGACAAGATCAGATGATCACAGACTCCTCCAAGACTGTTTTTGGCTGGACATAAGGAAAAACTTCTTTACTATCCGAGTCCCCAAGGCCTGAAATAGACTCCCTCCACAGATGGTGCAAGCACCTGCTCTGGACTCTTCTAAGAAACATTTGGACTCCCATATTGCTGGGATCCTTTGACCCTGACTGGAGCAGGGGGCTGCACTCAATGATCTTCTGAGGTCCCTTTTAGCCCTAATGTCTATGAAAACCACATGTGCAACCCAGCTACACATGCAATTTTTAAAGGTTCAGGCGTGAGGGGACCATGGGATCAAAGAGAGGCAGCCAATCCTATGGTCCCCATGATCCAGGGCCTGTAAAAACCATGTATGCAGCCCAGTTTGGGTTCTGAAAATGATCTCATTGTCAGCTGGGGTCAGAGATCACACAAGTTCGGCACCCAGCTTTCACCTTCCTGATGCAAGGGGAGTCTAGGATCATGATCCCAGGCTCCCCCACACTGGCAAGTAAGGCACAATTGGGATTTAATCCATAATCCCAAAATTGTGAGTCCTACCATGCCCGTGTGGAGAGCCTGTGTGGCATTGCAGGAGACACAATTGTTAGGATTGCAGATCAGATCCTATCATGCCTTTAAGTGAATGTCTGCCAGTGGCCTAAAGTATAGCAACATCAACACATTTCTCAAACCAACTGCGCCCCCAAAAATAACAAAAAACACACAAACCTTTTATCTCACCCATTCTAATTTCTTAGTCCACTTCAAATCTGAAACCCTGGTGCATCTCTCTCTTGCTTGAGTCTACCTTCTTCATTATATACTGGGCATTATCCTATCTGACTTACATTATGAAGGCCATCTACAGCTACTGAATGATATCTACACATAAGAACAACACACACTGGCACATAACTAATGATCAATGTTCTATGGTATCTGGTATCATGATCATATTTCATCCACACAATGTGAAAAGCATATATACACCAACAACTGAACTCGGCCAATATTCACTGTGAAAAAAAAATTAGAAAATTCAGGTTCCAGCACATGAGCAGTTTGTGAACTGATATTTTAAGGTTTTTGCAATGTATCACGTCACCTTCTTTAAATACCATTACAGGTTTTCCTTGATTTATCCAGTACGTGCATTCCTGGAGAATGCCACATAAATCAAATTTGCATAAAGAGAACCCACTGTATAATGTAAGAAAAAGGGATAGGTTCCCATGTCAGCTGCTCCTGGGGCCTCTCCAGCATGGACTGCGGTGAGCGCGGACAAATGGAGCCCCAGGCGGTGCAGGGTGCGGCACTCACCCCAGCCCTGGTGATCTTTTTACAGATCTTCCATAACATTGCCATTTGAATTCTTAGAGGGGCAGGTTCAGATGGGGTGTAGTGGCATACCTGAACCTTTAGGGACCTTTTTAAATCCCTAAAGCAGGTGAAAATCTCCCCTCCCTTCCATTGGTGCTCAGAGGCACCTCCTCTCCCCTCCTCCCACACCTGCTGCTGTTGCTTTCCCCACTGTCCTGGGACCATGGGAAACATTAGAGCCACTTCTGCCTACAACAGGGACTGTGAACAGTGACATCAGCATGGTGGAAGAGTACATTCTCCCTCTCTGCTCCGTCTCCCAGGAACAGGAGCTGATATGGGAAAGGAGAAGCCTCCATCCCCCTGCCCATCTCCACTGGTGCTGTACCATCCCCATCTCCAGCTGAGCCCAGCCCCTGTATAGCCCATCTGAGAATGGGTAGCAGCTCTTTGAGCTTCCGCCATCTTCAGAACAATGGAGATGCAGCAGCAGCAGGTGGGGCAAGGGTTGAAGGGAAGGGGAAGAGATGAAGGGAGAAGGAGGTTGGTCACCCCTGCAATGCAGGGTGCTGCTCCTGCCCCCACTTTGGGAAATCCTGGATCCACCCCAAATCCTCATGACCATAAATTAAAAAACAAAACAAACCAGAAAAAACACCCATGGGACAAAGTACAAGAACCAGAAGGCAGACACATATCAGCCTTATTGGTTCTCTCTCATAATAGCTGAGTTTGCTTTAAGCTCATGGATGGACTCCCTCTCCAGTCTGGAACTGGTGACAACTCATCAGTAAGCAACTTGAGGCCCTGTAAGTTTTGATGTAGGGAAATTTTGAGCAGAGTGACTTGACCGTGCTACAGCTGTACCTGTTCTGTGAAACTTAATTTCTTTTTGCAAGGAGTCAGGTTTCCTGGCACAAGGTTCACTGGCAGCAATATGAAGGAGTTATCTGGAGGTACTATTTAGGTAACTTTTTATTCAGCTTCAAAGAAACAGAATTTGAACAGAGTAAAGTGTAGTTGTAAAACCACTAACTGGACTTTACCATCAAAATTAACATTTCCTGAGTTGAAACTGGCGTCCCATTATTAATTCCAAAATGTCTCTAGATGAAAGGCATCAGTACAGTTACTGAAAAAAAATTTCACTTATTGAAAGCTGAGATCAAATACTGATGACTTCAAGGACACATATTTATCTCAATTGATGTTTTTATTCCAAGCAACCACTATGGAGCATCTAGGAGTATTTCCCCTATTATCTCCTGTACTTGGGTATTCAGATGCTTGGGTGGACAGCCAGACCACATGAAATACTATACATATTTTTGATTTTCTAAATTTTACAATTTTTTAGAATGATCAATTTTGCTACAACATCTACATCCCAGGGGATAATTTACAGTGTCTGAAAGTTTTCTTGAAACTGGAAATAAAAGATTGTAGGCACATTTTATTTAAAAGTTTTCACTTAATACCTCTTGCATCTCTTTTGCAATCTAAATGTTGCCATTTTGCTAAATCTGGTCCCATACTAGGAGACAGGTTTTTAGGAATAAGGTGAAAAATAAGAAAATCTAAACTGGAATGCTTAAATACAATTTTTTTAAATGTTGATTGGGGGTTTTAGGGGGAACTTCTTGGTTTTTTGGTTTATTTTTAAATAAGAGCTCAGTTGCTACAACACCCTCTCTTTTTGTTTGTCTAGGAAGGCAAAAAACTTCTGACACATTTCAAAAGTGTGCATGGAGTTAAAGTCTGCATTATGAGTTGAGTAGATTTTCCCGACATTGCCTAATAAAAGGCAGTTTCTTGTATTTCTTTGTTCTCAACAATCACCATCACACAGTAACACTGATATTAGCAATATTTTAAAGACTCAAGCAACATGCTACAGATTAATGTGGAAAGGCAATGTAGTGATGAGTTTTGGTTCTCTCGATCTCTGCTTAGAAGGGGCATTTATACACATGTTTATACAGGGGGTGGGGGGCACTTTAAGCAGCTCCAAGAGCAGGGCCAATTAAGCATTCAGAGCATCGTGTGTATTGGTGTCCTCATGCTGAAACATGGCAGCAAGGGCACTTTAACAAAAGCCCATCAAACAAGCTTTAGTTAAAGCACCCCCACCACCATTTTTCGGCATGGGGACACTGATGAGACATGTGGCACTGGAGTGTGGTAATTACCACGCTCCAGCAAATTTAACTAATCGAGTCTGTTCCAGCATGCTGTAATTACAGTGCATCAGAGCAGCCTCAATCCATGTGTATAGGTGCCCATGATGGGTAGCAAACAGCAGAGCATAGTGTTTATTGCCTGCTCAGGGACTTTATTGCAAGGCCTCACATTATTAACATACCCTGTCACCATATTATATCATATTTCCATACATTTGTATTGAATAACTCCTCATCTGCCAATACAGCGATGGTTTCCAACCTTTTTTTTTTTTACCATGGCCCGGCGGGAGCAGGATGGGGTGCACAGAGCTGGCCGCCTCCTTTCCAGGTCTCTCCCACCACCCCGCTTTAACCCTGGAAGCTCAGATGTGACCCCGGAAGCCGCTGAGCCGGGCAGACAGATAGGGCTCCAAACAGGGGCCTCGTGCCATGACCCCGCAGTCAACCTCCTGCGGCCTGGTACCAGGCTACGGCCCAGTGGTTGGGAACCTCTGCATTACAGTCAGTATTGGAAGTCAACTCCAGAGGTAATGGGCCACATTATTTTACTCTGACAATTTCCTGAGAAACACTTTTTTGAACTAGTTTTGCTCAATCTGGCATTCATTCCAGACTACTGTTGTATGAAGTTGTTAAGAATCTCCAACATCAATCAAGGATGAATTAGGACCATAATTTACAGTAGGGTGCTGTTTTCAGCGTCACTCCAGCACCGCCCACATGGACAACAAGGAACTCAAACTGCACTTCCAAAAATGGAGACAGGCAAAATCAATTATCATTTTTTAAAACAGTAGACCTAACCTCAGTAATGCCTCTATTAACACATTTGAGGCAACAGAACTAATACTGCATACATGCATAAATCTGAAATTTAAGTATTTATAGTTTATGAAAAGACAATGTCATCACCAACTTTGACTGGTATAACTCAGGCAACAGATTTCCTTGCCTCATTTTTAATTTGAACTAGCTTATATTTAACCTTGGTATACTGCAATTATACCGTGAGTCTATAATAATATTTGTAAAGTTCTTTGAGACCCCCACATGAACAGCCCCATATAAATTTAAGGCAAAATAGTCTAATTTTTGCCCTGTTAATTGGCATCTAAGAATTTTACAGCTGCTTTAGAATGCTTTTTGCAGCCCATTTCTTATATCTGTCTCTTATGCATTAATGAGAATTTGAATATTTTTTCATATGTATAATACAAAACACATTTTGGAGTACAAACTGAAATATGTATGAAAGCAACGCTATACCCAATGAGCTCACCAATCAGAACACACACTCTGGAAAAACTGACTTACGTGACTCGTCCAGTGTCCCATGCTGTAGCTATTCACTGATGAAGCTTTAAGTGGAATCCTTACTCTCGGTCTTGTGCTCTAACCCAGACGTTATTAAACTTTTTCAGTGTTGCCCATATCCAAACAGTGATTGTCTGTGTACCTCCCTCTCATTTCTAATACCCAAATCCTTGAACTAAAAATCACAGACCTGCAGGTTCAAACAGATTCCAGAAGAGCTGATTTAGTTGAAGTGTTAGGAAGTTCTGGTTTTGAAACCCTGTTGTCCCCCAACTGTCTCCCTCTCCCACCCCACTGAATTTCCAAGGGTCCATCCTGTAAGAATAAGCAGAAGTGTTAGGTGGCTATGCTTTTGGTACAATATTTAAATGCTGGTGCATCTAAGGTCCTAGAATGAGTAAGTAATATTAAGACAGAGATAAAAAGTGAAATACTGATGTACTTCCATGCCCAAAAGCGTAAGTTATAGGTATGTAATGTTTAAGCAGCAACAGAATTAAGAGTTACTACTTCAATATCCTGCTACACAAGTAAAGGGAGCTTCAGAGGAAAAATGATTCACATTAAGTACTTTAACAGTTATGCACTTATTTTTCATGAACCCAGAAGAATGTTTTTCATGTGATATATTGTGGAGCTTTAAAATTCCTCCCCTTATACAAAGCAAAAGCTTAGCAAACCAGAAAAAACCTACTTCAGCAGCTTTACATGCAGTACAAATCCAAAATGATGTAGTGCGCTTGTCAGAAAGGAAATATCACCTTTCTCTTGTTATAATTAAACCCTTAAATTGAGAAAAATAACACATATGAAAACTGAGGTCATCCTATAAAAAGCACAGTTGTACTTTTTGTTGCATGTTCTTTTCCTTAAGAGACCACCCAAGAAAGGAGGAAGTTGTAGCCTCCCTTCAGAGAGTTCAAAGTGTACACAAAAAATGGTGAGGAAGAAAACCTACCAAGGAAACAGAGTAGGAAAAGGTCCCATTAAGAAGACAGTGGCTAACAGGTCAAGTTCAATGCCATCGCACAGCAAACAGAACTGTAAAATATCATCCAGCCTACTGGGGGGCATTTTCCCTAGCTCCTTCATTTATGCATTCAAATAAGTGATTGAGCAGCAGGTAAGAATGACAAAAAACAAGATACAAAAAGCTGTAAAAGGCAGGGCACATGCATGAGGGCAAGTTTGGCTCCTGATGGCACACACAGATTCCTATGCTGATTGATAAAGAATAATGTATGTAGACAGGTCAGAAGTTCTGTTGCCAAATAGCATCCACCACTGCTCAGCCACTAGTGTTCGTACACATCACCGTGTATAATCGCCACATCACCATCCCTACTGCAAGCAGCCATGTTTTCTGAGCATGTAGTAAACCTTAGGAAGGCATCCTGTAGTCCTTACAATCTCTTCCAAGCCAGTGCACTGTGGGTTGGAAGTGAACAGTACAATGCATATTCAAGCCTCTTTTATGGAGTTGTAATCAGTTTACAATACATTTTAAGTCCATCTGCCTTGGTTCTACTGGGTTTGCACCTGCCATTTTTTTAAATGACTGTGGTCCACCAAAGTGTCCCTTCCCCACTGCTTCTGGTCTGAATTCCAAACTGCTTTCTGAACTGACTGAGTCCTTCTCTATCACAAACTATCTCTATTACCATTCATATGCGTCTGTGCCTCCTGAGACATAGGAATGAGCAATGGCTGCACTGTGCAGCCCCCCCAGGAAGAATAGGCAGAGGACAAAACATAGGCTGCAGCAGTGAATGGCAAGGAGCTGCTGGCTTATGAAGGCACCATTCATGCACCTTTCTTATACTCATGGCAATCCTGAGTATAAGAAGTTAACACATATTTGTTAACATACATGCAAGAACACTTTTCTTACCAGTCATTTGGGAACTAGTTATATGGCAACAGCCTAGGAACATCAGCTTCCATGAGGCAATTTCATGTTCATGGATACAATGCTGAAAGTTAGGAGTAACAGTGAAAGGAAGACATGCATAGGTAGGTCAAGACAGGGCGGGAGGTCAGAGATTGTTTGTCAGTCCCTCAGACATGAGATAACACTACCAGCAGGCATTGGGGGGTGATGGTGGTGGGAAGAGGGGGAGTTCTGCCAACTAAACCAAGACATCTTCTGGCAGAGCTCAGCAGTATATGCAAAGCATAGGCTTGTCCTCTATCAGACATATGGCCTGAAAGATACTCCCCAAGCAGGTTAAGCTCTATTAAAAAGCATTTGGAGTAATGAAATCTGATGTTTTCATCATTCCTCAAAAGTATTTAATTTACAGCCCCTTAAAAATAAATGAGTTTCCATTAGTGCTTAGTATACTCATGAATAATAACTGTGTTTTCAAGTAAATCTGTCAGCTACTGTTAAGCTTTAGACTTCAAAGCAACTGCCTCCTATTGCAAAACAGATGAATGGTTATCTCCAGTGGTGCAGGATTCTTTCTGCTCTTCTACTAGGATCTTAAAAGTTCATCATACTACCCACCTCTCACTTAGCTCAGAACCACAGACTATACATATCACAAGATTAGCTCCATATAGATGGGTCCTCAAGCTGCCACAGTCTCTTAAGATTAAAATTGCAAAGCTCTCTACTGGGTAATGCTATCCACATGTAGCTTCTATAATGTTAGTTCAATAATGCTGACTCCTCAGCAAAAAGGAGTAGGTGCCAGCAATTAGCCTCTGTGATTGGCACGCCAAGGCAGACGCAGCAACCACAGACACATGCTGTGCCTCCCTTGGGACCTATCAGTGCACTGCAGCTTCAAGTGAGACCAAGAAGCTGTCAGTTTTGGAGAAATACAAATTTGTATTTTCAGTTAGCTCGTAAAGGAGGAAATTATTTTCACAAACATGAAATGATAAGAATCATGGGCACTATTTACCTGAGCACTGCCAGAAACATTTCTTTCATTCAAGTAATCTTCCAATGGATCCTGGATCTACCTAGACAAATCTCTCCCCGTGCAACTCCTTCCTATTTAGATGACATGCTATTCAGGGTAGGCTCATACCCCTAATAAAACCTCAAGGTAGCTTGTCATTCCTGACTGTGTCCACAACCATCACTTGCACAGCAATTAGTTACTCCTAAACCTAAGCAACTCTAGGTCAAACTTCATTTAAAGTAGGCTTCCAGAAAAGAAAGTATTCAATCTGTAAAGCTTTTATATCCCAGTGAGCATGAGTGCTCTGACTAAAATTGTTAGTACCTGATTTACAGTGATGACATTTTGTCTTTGAGTTGCACAAGCTCCTTGATTAGTTTTAGTGGAGACCAAATGGAAGTTGATTGGCACTGTGTGTTCTTCCTTCCACACTGACATAAAAGACAGCAACTTTACCGTCATTCAGCAGGGAGCAGCTAAATGAAGTTTAGCAACTGCTGTCAAACTCATCAGGACAACATGCTAATCTCAGAATAATTACATCATGTTTGTTTTCCCACACACAGATAAAAGCAGAAGATCTTAAGACCCCCAGGAATAAGCAAGAGTTTGCTCACTTGAATTCTGAATTGCGCTGTCCATCAGAGTATTGTTATCCCAGGTACAGCAGTTTTTTCAGTCACTGGGTGCCACAGATCATATCTTCAAATAAGTTGGCTAAGGAAGGATTTCCCTCAACCAGTGAAAGGAAAGGATTCTCTTCCCATTCAGATGAATGAAAAGAAATTAATCCTTTCAGTACCAGAACAAAACAGATCATCCTTTTGCCCTCAACTTGGAATGCGCTAGACCAGCCTCTGAAGAACAATGTTAGTGGAAACCAAAGGCTCCACCTCTTTGTGGTGTATAAGTCTGAGAACATCAGGCCATTACCAAACTGAAAACATTCAAGAGTATCCCAAGAAGAAATTTCTGAAGGGCTAAATTAGTAACTTCAGAATGGTACCGCAGCCCCATTTATACCATGTGTCAGGTATTCAGGTGGTAGCCATATTGGTCTACAGGCAAAAGGAATCAGAACTCATGGCAGAGGTAATATCTTTTATTAGACCAAGTAGATGTTTGCAACAACAACAAAAAATTAAGAATTTTTTAAAAGAAATTTTGTTGTAAACATATAGTTGGTCTAATAAAAGATATCACCTCTACCATGAGTTTAGATTCCTTTTGCCCCATATATACCACATTTAGAAATCTGGCAGCAGCTTGACATGTATCTTACCATATCTGTCAGTGAAATAATTTCATTAGACTACTAGAACAGTTATACTACTTGTTAAATAAAAAGTTCCTGAAGCTTCTTTACAGTGTGACAAAATAGTGGCAGCAGCCAACTCTACTTTCATGAATTGTTCCAATTAGTTTAAGTCAATTTGGTCTCTAGATTATAATGACTGTTCTATTTACATGCCCTTTTCAGTGGTGAGACTAACACTTAAAGTCCAAATCCATACTTCACGTAATGTTACTAAAGTCAGTGGGATTAAACAACTGATGAATCTGGTGTATATTTTTTATAGCTACTGTGATGATCAGTCACAGTTTCTGAAACTGCATAGGACTGTAGCATATCCCAGAGTGGTTTTCCAGAGAGTTTAAAGTAATTTAGGATCAGGCCCCTTGCATATCTTAGAGAATACAATTTTACTATTTCATTTTTCTATCCATGGAAGAAAAACATTCTTGCGGTAACTGTAGATGCCCTAACAAAGTTCTGTATCTCCAACTGTCACTTTCTTTTACTGAAACATTGTACAATTTCTTTTTAAGAGGAAATTTTAAAATTCAATTTCCCCTACAATTTTTGGCAAAAGAAATACTTTAATTGTTTTTTAACCAGGGATTTGCAGATGGACATTTTCAACTACACGTAGCTAATGCAGCCCTAGATTTGCCAAGTCTAAATGTATTATAAAATAATCTGTCTTCAAAAAGATAAATAATGTATACAATAAAACATGTTACCATCTGTTAATAAATTAATCCAGATAGCAGTGTATACCATTCACAGATTATCAGGCTTTGTTCCCTATCTCTATATTGGCTAAGGTCAGTAAAGCAGACATCTGTTACCTCGGGGCCTGACAGACATTTGAAGGTGTGATAGGATCTGATCTGCAATTCCAATAATCATGCCTCCTGCTGTGCCATGTGCATGCCAGGAGGCACAACTGCAAGATCAGGAATCAGATCCAAATCATACCATATTACTGGTACAGGGGGAGCCTGCTCCTTCTGCACCAGCCAGTTGGGTAACCAGCAGATCATCAGCCAGCTCCAGGGACCCAAGAAGTTGGTTTGAGCCCCTACATGATTGCTGAAGGTGGCTGAAGATCAGCTGACAGTCACCTGATGGGGGCCACCTCAGAGCCCAAGTCCTGAAGCAGTCCCAATCTGCTATCATCAGATGACTGGGACTGCCCTGAGGTTTAAGCGTAAATGCAGTCCTGATCAGCTGTTTGTCATCAGGATCAGGACCATCCTGGCATTGCAGCCCTGCGACAGTCCAGATCTGCAGTCTGCTGTCAGGTGGTATGGACCACACTGGGATTTGAATCCTGGGGTGGTCCCTGCCAGTCGATCAGTTGCATAGGACCACTCCAGGGCTCAAGTCCCAGAGCAGTCCCCATCCTGCTGATTATCAACTGAGCAGACATCTGTGGGGCTTAAGCTAATGGTAGGCTGGTAGGGATTGCCCTGGGACTTGAACCCCAGTGTTGTCCCTGCCAGCTAACAACAGATCACAGATCAGGATGGCCCCTGCCAAGAATCACCTGATCAGGACTGCTCCCAGGACTTCCAGCCCAGGGAAGTGCCCACCTGTCATTCACTGGCAGGGACCGCTGCAGGACTCAAGCCCTGGAGTGGTCCCTGCCAGCTAATCATTTGATCGGGTCTGACCCAGGGCTCAAGGCCCCGGGCAGTCCTGATCCTGCCAACAGCCAGCTAATGGAACTGCTCTGGGGCTCAAGCTCTATCAGCTGATGTTTGGTTGGCAGGACCTGCACCAGAACTGAAATCCTGGAGAAGTCCCTGCCAGCCAACAGCAGACTGGGACAGCCCCAGGGCTAGAATCCTGGGGCAAGCCAAATCCCGCCAACCCTCAGCTGATCAGGACCACTCCAGGGCCCAAGCTCCATGGCAGTCACAAGCAGCTGCTTATCAGGGATCCTGGTTTTCCCTGATAAAAATATTGAAAATTCTGTGATAAAAAAATCATGAATTCTCTAATAAATGCCCCCAAATCTGTGATTAAAATTAAGTGCCCCCCACAGCCCTGCACTGCTAGTGCGCTTCAATCCCCACTCACAGCCCCCTGGCCCTGCTTGTACCTCTCAATCTCCCTTCCACAGCCCCCACAGCCTTGCTGGTGCCCTTCAGCCCCACCCACAGACCGTAATCCCTCAGCCCTGCCAGAGGGGCCCCCAGCTGCCAGGGCTATGTGGCCAGGGACTCTGGTCTGCAGCCCCCTGCCCCCAGCCAACAGTAGATCTGGACATCCCTGGGGCTGGAACCCATGGTAGTCCTGATACTGCCCACAATCAGCTGATTGTGACTCAGTGGCTAGTGCCCTAGGCAGTCCCTGCCACATGTTCAATTTAAAGTGAGATGGAAACCAGCCACAAATTATTACACATTTTGTGTAATAACTTTGTAGGGGCATCTTATGTTAATGTGCCATTAATGCTTTGAACATATTAATCATGTCTTAAGTCTAACATCTCCCTGGAGCCTTGGAGAGCTGAAAACAATCCTAATGTCCTTATACAAAGAACATCACCAGGGGCTTGGTTTTCAATGGAGGTTTTTTACTAAGGCAGTTCAGAAAACAGAATATTCTTTCAGACAGAAATTCCAATATTTCAAAATTCATTTCAATTCCAAATCAGTATGAGAACATCACACTCTGCTGTGGAGCAACAATTAAAAAAATAATATAAAAATACCAGTTTTCAAATGTTTCATTTTGATGTCAAAGCATCAGGATACATTTAATATCTATTTATATATGTATTGTATATATATAAATTAGTTTTAATCCACTATAAAGGTCAACATTTAACTAATTGAAATAATCCTGAAATGAAAACGTTGCCATTATTGAAATGAAACAAAATTATTAAAATGTTTTGTTCTGAATTTATTTTAAATGCAAACCTTACAAAATGTTCTGCTCTTAAGGGGACTGTACCTTCAGCAAAACTGTTCAGCTGAAAAATTTCTGTTCAGCTCTAGTTTTTTTCTGTAACCAACAAAACTTAACGTAATTTATGACTTCATTGGGCTTCAAAACTGGTCCCAAATTCATTAAAAAATGGGCAGTAAGCATACAATGTTGCTGGGGTTTTATACATTGTTCCGCTTAAGACATCAAGACTTATTAGGCTTTGTTGTACCAGGCCAGATCATTGCTTATTCAAGTATGGCATCTCTCATTTCTGGTAGTACTCAGTGCTAGATGCTTCACAGAAAGGTTTAAAGAAAAAGGTGCAATATGCCATACAACTCTAAGCCAGTAAAGAAATGGCATATTATCCAGGAGTGCAGAGAAGGAATCCATTCTTACCAGAAAGATGATGAGTTTACAGCCCAAATCAAAAGAGTTGACAATGTCGCTCCTAGGATGCACAATGGATGTATATATTTAGAGAGGAAATGCCTGGATTTTTAAATGACATGGATATTCTGACATCCAGTAAATACAGGGTGCATTTACGTGTGTGCTTTCCTGGAGAACTGACTAATTAACACCACAGTAAAGTGTCACAGTCTATACATGTGCTGGTATTATGGCACAGTAAACTACACTATCGGCTAGTACTGCCTGGGACAGTACTATCTTAGGGCAGAGTACTTTACTGTACTGAAAAACACGTGTAGTGGCTGACCACAGGCATACACTGTGCCCAGCCAGACAGGACCTGCTCCATCCTGCCTCAGATTGCTGCTGCCCCAGATGCTGCACCCTGGAGCAGTTGACTTTGGCATGAACTGCTCCGGAGTTTATTGTGTCACATTAATTTCACATGTAGATGCACTCACTGAAAGTTTAATGGTGGCCACTGTGCAGTTGTTGTTTTTTGGTCATTAACTTTTCTGACTCATCTGGAAATTCAACTGCAGTATAGTTAATCCTTAACTCCTGTTATTTCAAACTCTGTAGGCCACTTACATGCTGTATAAAGAAGTGACTCTTTTTCTTAACTCTAAGCTTATTCAGTTTTAATATCAAGTCACCCCTGCTCTTGTGTTGGGCCATCTGAAATATGCAGCCAGGTTTCTCTAGACTAACATAACACCATGGGAAACGAAGACTACCTAGGGTATAGCAACATACATGATCTGATACTGCTGATTCTAAGATCAGGCATAAGGTTACTTGTAGAGGATGAACTATACAAAGAAATGAAATGTTAGTATGCAAGTGACTATACCAAGAATTTGATGCTCTGTATGCCTTTTGATACTTCCCAATAGCCTGAAAAAAATCAGGGTTTGTTAGGTGTATATCCAATTAACACTAAGAGTTAGACTTTTTTGTTATTCATAATCAAGGGCTATGCAAATGAAAATGCTCAAACATGGAAACTTGAAGAGCTAAGCAACTTCCTAACAATATACAGGTGCATGGGCAGAGCACAAACTAATGAACTCTGCACAGACTACAGAAAGAAGCAACTTTAACTCCACTTAAGGACATGAATAGAACTAGTAACAGATGGATTTGGGATCTACATGACCTGGGTGGAGAATGAACATCTGGGTCTTTGTGGCATCACTTTGAAAAGAATAAAAAAATGGAAATGAAGCAACTCAACTAGCAATCCAAATAAGAAAGGTGGTTGTATTCTTTCAGTTATACATTAGATCATAATACAAGTTTACTCCAAGGAAAATATATAGCACTGAAGTGAAAATTGTACTTAAGGATCTGGGAAAAAATGAAACTATTCCACAGGTAAAATAGTCTGTATCAGCAGTTCCCAATCTGTAGTACAGGTACCACCAATGATATGCAGACAGCCTGTCAGTGGTACGTGTTAACAGATTTATTACAATTACTTTATATAACAAAAATTTGCTGGTGGTACTTAATGTTGTATCATTTTAAATTGGTGGTGCACAATCTGTCAGTTTGGGAACCGCTGGTCTACATATTTATAATATTTTATAAAAATATATAAAAGACTTTTTATATGTCTTATAAAAAGATATGAGTGCCTTCAGCAGGAAAAAGCATGTGCTACTGTTTGCATCCCTAAACTAAGCAATGTTCTGACTAAAGGAGATGTAGGCAACTGATATTAGCTATTTTTATCATACTTATTCATGGTTGACAGTATAATGTTGTAGGGTAGTTTTTGTATTCTTCAGTGCAGTACACAGTGGGTAAATAGGTTGAGTGTTTTATATCTATATCAACCTATATAGCTGGTGCATCTACAGCAACATTGCATCAGCAGGCAAAAACCGTCATGCCCTAGGTACATCGCCATAACAATGCACTTCCTCATTACAGAGTGCTGTTATGGTGAAGTAGCGGCTAAAAATAATCGTGCACCACTAGCATGGCACAGTATGGGCTGTTACTGCGCTATCATCTTGAACTTCCTTTTGGAAGTACTAAATGACAACACAGTAACAACAGCACCATAGGGGCATGTAGATGCGCCCACTATATTTACCTGATTCCAAGACAACTCTGAATTTAAGATACCCCGCCCACCAAAAATTAGGTTTTATACATGGAAAATGTATGCATTTGTTATAATTTTCCATATAGACCATTTAATTATTGGAGACTCATCTTAAATTTGTCCCCATCCCCACTACTGCAGCAAGGAAGAGGGATGTGGACAACATGGAGAGGGTCCAGAGGAGGCCACTCGTATGATCAGGGGACAACAGGGCAGGCCCTACGAGGAGAGGCTACAGGACCTGAACCTGTTCAGCCTCCACAAGAGAAGGCTGAGGGGGGATCTAGTGGCCTGTTACAAACTGTCAGAGGGGACCAGCAGGCATTGGGGGGGTCCCTGTTCCCCCCGAGCACTACCAGGAGTGACCAGGAATAACAGTCACAACCTGGTAGAGGGTAGATTTAGGCTAGATATCAGGAGGCACTACTTCACAGTCAGGGCAGCTAGGGTCTGGAACCAACTTCCAAGAGAAGCGGTGCAGGCCCCTACCCTGGGGGACTTTAAGAGGAGGCTAGATGAACACCTTGCTGGGGTCGTTTGACCCCAGTACTCTTTCCTGCCATGGCAAGGGGTCGGACTAGATGATCTACTCAGGTCCCTTCTGACCCTAGAAACTATGAAACTATGAAGGAAAGAACTGGAAGGGTGGCAGGGAGTGGGAGAGGTAGAGGGGTGAGGCAGCTGGGGGTCAAGCAGCTTGACTCCTGCCCCCTACAGCTGCAGCACCCCCCCCTTTACCAGCCTCCCCCCACACCCCATGCTGCTTGCTCTGGCTCCAGCAGGGCTCTGGCCCAACTCAAGTACATGGTTGTTTTAGCCTCAGCCCAGCTCCAGGGCTTGGCTGGAACTGCCACTGCTATAGCAGCTATTACTGGTCTGGGCTGAGGCCAGAGCAAACTGGCCTCAGCCCAGACCCCACACTGCTCCAGACCCCAGTGCTCCATACCCCACACTGGAGTGGGGCCATAGCCCATGGAGCCAGAGTGAGGCAAGCAATGGTATGGGGCAGCCAGGGGAATAGAGGCTGCAGAGAGGAAGGCCAGGGGAATAGGTCAAGATGAAAGGCTTTTTCCTCATGCTAAATAGGGAAAAATACCTCATCTTGGATTTGAGTAAATACAGTACCTCGCTGTGATTATATGCTTTTTGTATTAAGCACAGAGGGTCAAGAAAGAAAATAATCAGCAACACCTTTCCAGAGACAAAAAGCTACTTACTGGTGATGGAGGGGAGGGTAAAGGGAATCAGAAGATGTATGAGTTGTGGCTATTTTAAACAAGAGGCTTTGTATTGTGCAAACCTCAGTGCACACAGGCCTTTTTCCTCCCAGTGTACAAAGCTACACAGCAGCCATAAGTCTATATTCTCTTTCTGGGAACTGCGAAAAGAATTTTTTTTAAATGTAAAACTTTAATTTAGAATCCTTTCACTGCTCATCCCAACTCATTCCTGTTAAAAAAGGCATTTAGTTTCTCCCTGACAAATGTTGATAGCCTAGACAGCATCTGCTGCATGAAGCTGGGTGGGGATGTAAGTTGACACTCAAAAGTAGTCAAGGATCAGGAAGCTTTTTAGACTCGCTTTGGTTAAGAGCTTGTAATCATCATAAGTGTTTTGCTCTGGGATTTTGCAAAGGTTTTTCAAAAGTTCCATTTCACTTGCAGCACATATCAATAGCAATATTTATTGCATAATATAACTGGGATTTACCTAATATTATAAAACTAGCAAAAAAACAGGATTTTGAGTAAGCAACTGCTTTTGTTTATCAGTTGTCTCATAAAAATATACAGAATCTTTTAAAACTATTTTCTTGGGGAGGAGAGAAGTGGATGAAACAAAAAGTATAATTAAACTAGTAATCAGTTCTTGGGGCAACATCGACTGATTTACTGCAGCCTGTGTGCCAAATTAATTTTATTTGTAACTCAGTGCAATTACACATGGATGATTTTATCCCACCACCATATGACAATTAAAGAGTTGATCTGAACTAAGGTACCATGAACTTATATATGCAGAAAGAAGAGAATGATTTTTTTAGTGGGAGAAATACATTTTCCTTTTTGGTTTACTTTTCCACGAAGTGCAGACTGCTTGCAGCCTTAGACAAAAACTGATTTTCTAATCACTAATGACATCAAATATATGGAATGGTATAACTGACGCTTCATTGAAATATTTCATTAGAATGTAAAGTTTTAGATCTGAGAAACAAAAGCAACAGAAGCCAAAGACAGACATGTTTTAGAAGACCTTTGAAAATGGCTACAACGACATACTATGCCTTCTGCTTCTTGTGACAGAAAAGAAAGCATAACTCCAGGGGTTCTCAGAAATGGATCTAATGTCTCAATACTACTAGCACAACACTAAGGATCTAAAAATAATTCAATCTAACATGCAGAGTCTTGTGACTAAACCTGCTGAAGTTTCATTCTAGCAAAGTTGTATAAACTCATATGAAGTGAAACACTTCTTTTACTAAAAAAACCTATTTATTTTCCAGATCCCTGATTCAAGCATCATTTAAGTTTGTGTCTATGAGAAAACATTAGGAGGGGGAGAATCTTGTTGTATTTAAGACTGAAAAAGTTCCTATATGACAAAGCCTTTAGTGATTAACTTCTACATATGTTGACAATACTAGTAAGCTGGGAACTTGCTTGCCATTTAGAGTATTTATGCTGAGGAAGGGAAAAATTCTGTGTGCCATCACTGTCATGTAAACCCATTCATTTCCAAGAAGCCTGGACAAGCAAAAAGGGCCTTGTAACAGCCCCCTGTTAACAAAGCCAGATTTTGCGCTCTGTGAAAGAAAAACCCACCTTTTTAATAAAATATGACCTAAATGAAGTTTTGTGCCAGTAAAATTCCTTCAGTTACGGCAGCATCTTTTTTACCCAATATATTTTTGCAACCCTGGTGCATATGCAGTTACATTCATGCTGGAGAGCATGATGGACTGCAGTGCACCTATGAACAAGCTGTGCCAGTGCAGGAATCTTTATATCAGTATAAAATCATCTACACTAGGAAGGTGGTGCCGTTTACAATTAGTGGTATGAATTTTCTGTTTAAGTCTACCCTTACTCATATGTAAAATCAGGGCAGCATAGTACCTTATAGATTATGGTGCCACCTTGCCCTTGCTTGTGCCTAACTTGAGACTAACACAGCTAACTACCTCTCTTTAATCTTATGTAAAAAGCCTTGAAAATATCCAAGATTGCTAGATTGGGGAAGAATCTATTCTTAGACTTTACTTCTTGACAGGAGGCTGAGGGGGACTTCAAGATTACTGCCACTTTCCCCACCCCTATCCCGCCCATACACACTGTTTGTATGAAGCAAATTTACCAAAGCAACAGTTTGCTGACACTCAGACCCACTCCTTAGTGAGTGCTTTCCTACTTTTGAAGAGCAATAGGCTTTTTTCACCACATTCCAATCCATGGGCAACTGGTGCCTCAGGGGGGCATGTGTCCCCCACAGCAGCCCATGAGCGACCGGTGGAGGGAGAGGGGTCCCCCTACAGCCAACTGCGCCAACTGGGAGCCATGAGCACCACTCCCAGGGGGAGGGCACCAGGGCTCCTGCCTACCCGCTGCCTAGGTAGGGTACGCTGGCTGCCAGCAGGTGCATCAGCAGTCTCAGGGGGTGCACGTGCACCCCCGTGTACCCACTATGAGTTGCCACTGTTCTAGTCTGCGATTGTGGAGAGATGTGCAGGCCTGAGACAATGTCAGACCCATGTCTGGTTTATTAAATTGACTCTGTGCTGCATGTTTTAGCTTGCATCAGTGGAGGAGTGATTTGGAGAATCCTGTGCATCTGTTGTTTCAGTCAGCCTCACGTAAAAGAAGGCACCTTCCCTGAAAACACTTAAGCATATAATTCAGTATTTACTTTCTATGAACATTTGTGATTGGTTCACCGGCCTTGTAAAAAATTGGTTCACTGGCCTTGTAAAAAATATAATACTATCCCTACTCTGAGTTAGGGGAAGGCTGGAAACAGCACATCCTGGGATGCTGAGAGGGCTGCAAATTGCTCATTTGATCTCCATGGAGCAGACAAAGCTACCCTAACATGAGCTGGGTAGCATGTTCAAGAATTAACCCTCACCTGAACTGGAATAATTCTGAGATGCTCAGAGTTAGCATGAGTTAATAATCTTAATGTGCAGAGGCTTATGTTTTAAGTGCCCTTAATAACATCCAAGTGTAACATGTAACTTCACCCTCACATTGAAATAAGCATGACTACTCATATGCTTAAAAGACAAACAAATGCTTAAGTGCTCAGCTGGGCTACGTACAGAGTCAAAAAGCCCAAACTGAATCAATTCAGTCTTTGCAGATTAATCTAAAATGCACAAATTAAATTGAAACAGAAGTGAGCAGACATTTACCTTTGATTCAGGAAATGCAGCCACAAGCCTCAGGCCAGAAGCCGGTGGGGGAGAAGGTGCTAAAGCCTGGCTCTCTGGCTGTGTGTTCACTTCCTCTTCCTGCTGCCCTCTGTCTCTGGGATTTGCAGTCCTGAATCACAGCACCAGGACTCTGCAGGGTTGCTCATGACTTCCTCTTCCTGCATCCAGGTGTCTCTGGGATTTGTAGTCCACAGATGCAGCCACCAGTAAGTTTGAGTGGGGGAAGGGCTGTTTAGTCCCCACTGCCTGGCCCCAAGCCCTATCTGGGGTTTGTCTGGAGAGGAGGCACTCCCCCACCCCCTGTAAACTGAGCTGTATCCCCAGCCAAGGTTTTCCTCCCCAACATCCCCTTGTCAGCCAGTCCTCATTGCTCTAGCTAGAGATCAGAGGCAGGGCCAGCACTGCTCTCTACAGCAGAGAGCACAGCCCAACAGCCCAGCCTAGGGCTGCAAAATGCTGGGATGCTGGGGAATTGTGATTTAACCTGAACTAAGAAGGCATCTGGGACAGAAGTTTCATAAATCACTTTGACTTAAGTCTGATACTACATTCAGCCAGGTTTATCTTAAACCAGTTTCAACCATTTTGAAACTGGTTTATGTGCACTGAGCTTCTGTTCTGTTACAGGTTTAAACCAGTTTCTGATCACTTAAAGTGGTTTCTGTGCAACTTCTGTTCCTAACCCTTGAGTGTAGCTCTAATGACTCACCTCTGTGTCCTTGAGTAAGACTGTCTATATAATGCCATCCTTGCTGTTGCTACCTTCAAGTGTGCTAATAGACAGGCAGACTCCTAAATCAGAACCAGTATAGATGCCTTTTCACAGTTCTTAGGGCAGGCTAATTGGAACTGCCGTGTGACAGTGCCAAACATGCCCCAAGCCAATCAATCCACTTACACAGATACAGCTACCCTGTTTCTGGTTTTGGAAATAACCCACCTCAGGCAGCACAGAGATTCTGAATCGGGAACAGTCTAAATCACTTAACCTCTCTGTTTCCCTCTTGTAATATGCAATAAGTCCAATACAGCAGTCTCTACTAAAATACTGTCAAGATTTTTAAGTAAGTTTCCGGAATATAATGCATTATATGCAAGTGACAGGTATCAGTTTTGTAGAACACACAGCTTTAGGGTGACAAATATTTGCACAATTATCAAACCTGTTGCTGCAACAAGTCACGTTATCAAAGTCCACATTTATCATTATTTCTAATGGAATTTAGGTAAATAATTTTTAAGAAATATGGATTTTTCATACATTTACATTAGGTTTTGATTGGCAGAGATCCAATCCCAATGTAAGCAATACTCTTTAAGAAATGCAAAATATCAAGTAAATACACAGACAAAAAAAAGCTACACTGAATGAACACTAAGACTGTGACAAACCCACAAGAACACAGACATTCACAAGTAGGGATCAAATTTCTGAATAGTCAGTCCCAACAGGAATGTATTATTGAAATGTATTGTACTGTACCTAGCCAGTATCTAACCTATAATTCTTCATTTTTCATCTTTCATGGATCTTAGAAGTAAATTATATTGTCAATATTTTCTTTATGTTATTTTTCAAACTGGCTCTGATGTTGTTTGCAAAATGTAAAACATTGTACCCTGTAATATGCTTTTCCACTATTATTTGTCAGTGAAGTAAATTTAATGCTATTGTTCAGTTTATCCAAGAATATATGATTCAGCCCCAAGTGCCATTGCTTGAATTTGGTTTAAAGTTTGTAGTAATCAATCCATGGAATTGCCCAACATGACATATTTCAAAGAGGATTCTTTATACATTACCAAGGATTTGATACTGGCATGTGCCAAGATGAATGCAAACCATAGACAAAAAATGGCTTTTGTTGCTAAGCTCCTAAATATGGAATCAATTACCAGCTGATTTAAAAACAATAGGGAGCTCTTCCCACTTCCAGATAGACATATATTTAACTACAATTATTCAAACTCTCCATCCAAAATCTCCTCTCTCCATTCCCACTGTGCAATTGGCATGCTTCTCCTATCACGGAAGTTCTTACTTTGCCTCTTCCACCTCTTAAAAATTAAGTATTAACCTTGCAACTCCTCTGCTTCTATTTCTGAGGCATGCAGAAATTAGTTGTACAGAGAGATATATTCTCTGAAAATCACTACAGAAAGACAGATGGTTTATATTGTCCCTCCACTATGATGGTGATGCTGGAAATGAAATGAAAATTATACAGTGTTTAAACTACTATATTCAGTCAATTTGACTTCAGAAGTAGCAATCCATGTGATGACATAATATAAGAATAAAACCCAGAAAATAAAACCATTCAAAGTGAAATTTTGAAATTCCTTAACAAAACATTGAGATGTTCCAAAATTAACTTTAAAAAAATATTGAAACTAGTTGTTTGTTTTGTAATTGGAATGAAAACAATTTTTGAAATGTCAAAATTCTTGTGCTATTGACATTCTCAAGATTTTTCTGTCAAATTGAATGCTTTCTAGATGATTCCTCATTTGTTGCAATAACATGCTAATGACATGTAGAATATCACACTGTTATGAAAGACTGGAAGTAAGTAACATTTTTAATGGGACTTGTATGACTCGAATGATAATCAGAGAACAAAACATGATTGTATCTAGTGGCATACAGTATGGAACATATCTTAAGGCATTTTATAAAGCAAAGAGTTAGGGTTTACTTGAGCAATTTTCCCTTTTGTCTTTAGGCCTATACAGTCTCGCTCTTTCAGAAGGAAAAATGGAGTTGTGTACTCTAGTTGCTTGTATTCTTTTTTTAATTTGAAAAAGTTGTGAAAATAATTTAAAAAGAAAAATGCTTAACCACAATTCATTAGTAAAGAGATGATAAGCAAATGCAGAAATCATTATGCCATATGCCAGTCTTTCCCCCAGTTGGAATTGTTTTCCTTTCTTGCTTTCTCATAATCTTGTATGCTGTATCCTTATTTCCCTAGAACTTCCCTTCCATTTGCCATCTTCTTGTATCACTTCTTCTCCTTCCTTTTTTGGTTTTTTACCTCCTGTTTTTTTTCTTTCTCTCCCACAGCCCCAACACTTACGTTTTCTTTTTCAGTTATTTTATCATTCTCACACTCAAGATTCAACGGTTCCCAGCTAAAATTATTTAGAGTTGTTGTTATAATCTTCTCTAGGTCAAAGTGCGTGCATGTACGTGAGATGCCACAGTGGCATAGCATTGGTGGGTACAAAAGCTCATCGCTACTGCATAGGAGGGTCAGAAATGACCCATGTGCTGCTGGGACTGCACAGTAACAGCAGTTACTGCATAGTCATTTAGTACTTCCTAAAGCAAGTATTTTAGTACTTTAGCAAGTACTAAATGACTGTGCAGTAACAACTGTACAGTCAGGTGCACGTGCAGATGAGGCCAGTGTCTTCTAATTGGGTTTTTATGAAATAGTAACTTTGCCAAAAAAATCAGGAAAAAAAATATCCTTAACAAAAAAAATGGAAATATTTCATAGGAAATGTTATTGATATTGATACGATATTTCTAAATGTTCCCCTGATGAAAACCAGTTTTGACTAAAAATTTCCAACTGGCTCTACTCCAGATATGGGTGTAGGTCTGTGGCACCAATCCAGGAAAGCCCTCCAGCTGATGTTTTGCTTTAAAACTATAAGCAGTTCCATTGAAGACAACAGAGTTTAAAGTAAAGCACATGCTTAAATGGTTTTTCTGAAGCACAGCTGAAAACAGAACCATCAAATTGACTGGCTTGTTGACCGAATTCTTTTCAATAATGGAACTAGTCCAGTTATCACTGAAGACATCAGTGGGAGCTCTGTGACTGACTTTAATGGTAATAAAATTTGACTGTGTGACTAAAACCAACCTGATTCCCAAGCAGCAGACAGAAGAAGCTGCTGCTTTGATGATGAATTATTTGGTAATTAGGTAATACATATTAAGATGGTCATGTAATTTATATGCAGTAAAGAAGATTCCCTCTATCCCAAAACCTTTTTACTAAATTCTGGCATGCTGTATATTTCTGAATTACTTCATGTGTGCCATGAAAGCTGGAGTCTTGTTTGGTCTTCTAGTAAAACAATAACTTCTTCTGTCACAAAGCAGAAAGCAATTTCTTCATGCCAGAAGATATTCAAAATATTTCTAGACAGAAACTTTTAGAAAATACATTTTTATAAAAGCTTGCAAGTATAATCACTTGCATTAGCAAACCTACAAAGTTACCCCCTAATAGGTCCCAGGTGTAAATTATTTTTCTGTGTCCCTTAGAATGCTAAACCCTATGCCAATATAGGCTTATTCCATGTTGGAACACAAACTCCTCAAGGGTGTTTAGTATACTGATATCACACATCCACCTAAATTAGACCTTAATTATGTTTTTGTTATACCCATATGCTACCATTAAATATATGTTGCTTATTTTAAATATTAAAAATCTGTCCAAATCAATTCAAATAAAAGTCCACATTTAAAGAATACATTCACTTACATTTTTACTCAAAGCTATCTAGGTATATATGAGTATGCACATATGTATCATCTATTGTTATAATAAGTAAGGACCTTGCAAACAGTAATACATTTATCATTTTATCCCTCCTGTGATATAAGGAAGTTTAAGCTTCAATTTGTGAAACTGTAAATTAGTGAGACTCATTCAGATCCATAATATCCATCAATTAGTGCTATTTGCTATTGCTACAACTACTTCATATCAGTTGTATTCAGTATTTCATTCAGCAAACAGGACTTTGATCACTTTATGTCTCTCATCATCAGATTACACTTTAAAATTACAAATTGAAACACGAATTTCATATTTCAGGTTAGAAATACTATTTCAACATTAGCATATATGTAGTCCTACATAACTGTCATGGGATGGGGTCCCCAGGAATGGCCATGATACCCCTAGGGCTCCTTGACTGTGCCAATCCTGCCCCATGGGCACCCTCTTTCTCATCTGCCATGTCTTGCTTTCACTACCATAGATAGTGAGGCTGCCCTCGAGTTTGTATTTTTGGACACAGTCAAAATGGATGTCTCTTCTGGTCAGCTGACCACCTGCAGGTGTGGGCTAATTCCCTCATTCCTGCTGCCATGGTAACTTGCAGCTGAGGGGTTCCTGACTCACTGCTAGGACTCTCTCCCTGGGCAGTTTCTGCCCTTAAAGGAGCGGGCACCTTAGTGCCCTGCAACAATAATACTGAATTAATTTAATGTTTCTTAACCCATATAATAACCAGTCAAATTCACTACAGCTCATTCTACTTAGAGCATAGCAAATGCAAAATATGTTGCTTGCTACAGTCTCAAATCTGTTCCCATTTTTCCTCCCACAGATGGAGATAGATAGCAAAAATGGCTTAACGCTTCTGAGCCAATCTCAAATACACAAAACTATGTATACACAACTCTGTTTAACACAGTGTAGCATAAAAGAACAAATATCTGTCAAAAATTTAAGTGTCACATATTGCTGAAACTTTAATTCTTTAGAACTCTCTTACCCAGTTAGAAGTAGGTAAAAGATCATCATTTAAATTATTTTCCCACTGAACCACTGTTCTTGAAAAGTATTTTTTTACTTCCGAAATTTCAATTAAAATCTTATGCTGCTCCTGGTTAAATTATTTTTCAAATAAAGTACTATTTACTGGCTGCTGATTATTTCTGTAATATCATATATGTCTTTTCCATTGAAATAAAATGGGACAAATACCCAGTTTCCTCTCTCACATTATATATTCAACTTGGTTAATGGAAATAAATTGGCATGTACAGAGAAGCAAGCCCAGTGAATGTAATACGATTTTTTTTTATAGGAGTAAAACAGAGCAGAATTATTTCCAAAATATTGTACCCGTAAATATTAGGCCTGTGCGAATAAGGAACTATTCATTTTGAGTTTGGATTCAGCCAGTTCGGTGCCAGTGATTTGATTTGAAAATCTCCAAATCAGTTGTCCACTTCAATTGAGCCGATTCAGAGATTTGGCCATAGGGTATAATGTGGAATCAATGAAATAGCTATAACTTTGTTGTTTTTTGTCTGATGACACTTTTAGGGATGCTAGCCCCTGTTGAGGCCATGAAGCCTGCCCAGTTTCAAGGAGATAGGTGCAGTGGTTTGGGGGAAACTGTACCTCAAGCTGCAGACAACCAAACTCGTGACATGGGTGACACTGTGTGTGTTAAGGTGCATCAGGGTGAAAGCTGCAGGCCTGCTAGCCCTTGTTGAGCCCATGAAGACTTCCAGCTGTCAAGGAGAAAAGTGCAGAGCTTCAGGGTTCTGGGGCCCTGCACCTCTAGCTGCTGACAGGCAAAACTCGTGATATGGGTGCTTGTGCAACTGTCTGTCTTGGGGCACAGAGCAGAGGGGAAATTACTGCAGGCCTGACTGTTAGGCCTTGCTGTGGCCATGAAGCCTGCCAGCTGTTAAGGAGATGGATCCAGGAGGGTTCTGGGGCCCTGCATCCCTAGCTGCTGACAGGCAAAACTCGTGCCATGGGTGCTTGTTCAACTGACTGTCTCTGTCTTGCGGCAGTTGATTGTCTGTATTGATTCTTTCCTCTCCTTAGTCTATGGTTTTGTAGGTGTTCATCTTTGCTCGTTAACTCATTATCTAGTAGCTATCTACTGTGTATTGAGCTAGGCTGTGAGTGAATTATGATTGATTGGTAACACAGTAGCTTAGCAGCTGGGCCTGCAGTAGTTCCTCCCCCTTGCTGTGCCCCCTTCTCCCAGCTGGGCCAGACCATGTCCCCTCCCTCTGCATCTGGATCGGGGCCAGGTTTGGCTGACCCATGTTTTCTCCTGCCCCATGGGGCCAGGTTGTGGCTGGGCCATGCCCCCTCCTGCCCCTCCATGTAGCTGGGTTGGGTCTGGGCCCTGCCCCCTTTTCCCTACAGGACTGGGCTGGGGTGCCCTCCTCCCCCTCCATGCCCTTCTTGGGTGCCAGATCAGTATCACTGGCTGGATTTGGCCTGTGGACAGGCCAGGCACTGTTCATCTGGCCCATGGGGGAAAAAGGTTGAGCACCACTGCTCTAAATGATACTACATGCTGTTTTGGCCACCTACTGCCTCAGGATCTTAGAAGTAGAAAGTTTGCTTGAATTCCCCCAGCTATTTGCAGCTGAGGAGCCTTTATATACAAGTCTACAGGCTTTTCTTTACATGTTGCAGGTTATTAACCAGCAAACGTTGTCTCAGGCATACTGTTTTCATTTATGTACTGTACATTCACAGATAGAATGCATACAAAGATGTATATTATAGCACAAGATGCAACAAAATTGCATCAGCCTGCCATTTTATTGTTACATGTATTGTTAATAATCAGAAAGCTGCTGGTGGTAGCAACAAGAATTCTGTATTTACAGTGTCTTTCATCTAGAGTCCTCTAAGTGTTTTGTAAGCAGGAATGTATTAAACCTCACAAAACTCCTGCAAAGTGGGAAAATGTTTCCGTTTTGTGAATATATATGCAATCCATAACCCATATCATAAGCATGGGTGTCAATGGGGGCTTGAAGACACAGCACAGATCTGGCCTTCAGGAACTACAGGTTCTACTCTTGGCTTAACCAGTGCACTGCTCAGTGGCCTTGGATAAATCACTTCACATCTCTGTATCTCCTCCCCTTTTTGGTCTGTCTTTTCCATTCAAAGCTTAAGCTCTTGGGGCCACAGCTGTTGTCTCATTACGTCTCTGTAAGATACCTGTCATGAAGGGGCTTCAATTGCTGTTGTATCAGAAGTTCTAAATATTACATAAATGCATAACTAAATAAATAAATGCATACATATGTAGCAAATCCCCCAGTTTGGTTTTTTCTTTTAAAATGCATTTCCTCCCTTTCCCCAACCATTTCTGACTTTGTTTGTCCCTCTCTATTCCCTATAGATAAGTATTAGTAAGCTAAGACATGGGATAAGCTTCAGCATTTTATTCTGGTAGCAAGTTGTATTTGTTTTGTTTTTTCTTCTTATTTATATTGTATAATTATGTTTATATTGATTTTTACTGTTCTATATTACTGTTTTACTGGTACTATATGATTTAGGCCTACATATGTAAGTTAGCATAAGTCATGTCAAGTTTCCATTTTGTTTGTCAAGTCTCCATCCTGTCCCCAGGCTCGGTTGT
>NW_017728911.1:13746161-13752060 GCF_001723895.1 Crocodylus porosus | reverse complement strand
TGCATGATACACGAATTAGTGATCTGTGTATGTGTACTGAGTGTGCAGGTATGGACAACTGATTTTTGTCTAACTTTTGGGGTGTATAGTGTATGTGCTTGAATTGGTGATAGGTATGCATGTACCGAGGCTAGTTCGGATGTGTATGTGCCTGAGCTGGTAGTGTGTGCGTATGCACCTAACTGATTTGTGTGTTTGTATATGTGCAATTGTGTCACACCCTCCTGTCTAACAGTGCAATATTGAGATCCTGAGAGCTGGCCTGATCCCACAGGGCAACACATATACTGCATCTCAATATGCATACTGCATCAGTGTGGCATTGTACCTTATTCAGTTTACATTGTAGACCATCTTACCACTCAAATGGCACAGCAAAAATGAAAAATTCCATAAGTTCTGTTTATCTGGCATTTTCTAATAGAAAGTACACTTCTTTTCTGAAAAGTTCCTTAAAAAATGGTGAAGTGTAATTCCCAATCTACTGTTTTTCAATGGTACCCCTAAGATTCAGTCATTTTCCAAATAAAAGACTTTGTTGCTGATGCTTTCCTAACAAACAGCCCTATATATATAGTTTGACTTTCAAATCTTAGCTTGTGTTCTCTTGTTTTCATTCACTCTTCATTAGGTATAAGACTGCAGGCCACACTCTGCTTTCAGTGAAGTGTTCTTCCTCAATGATACATTCAGCTACTATTGTGCACACTTAGCTGCGTCCCCATGAGTGTGGACGTTTTCCAGCTATTAGGAACCTAAATGTCATTTAGGTGTTAAAGTTCCTAAGCATGATCCTATTTCAGTTTGTTCCAGCCCCTGAGAAACCTTTAACAGGTCTATGCCTGTAACACCTTCATCTTAACCTGAAGTATCTATGTTATAAAAAGCCATTTGGAAGAGAAAATAAATATAGTTATCAACCTCTTGTGCAAAGACTAGAACAGTGGCTCTCAACTGGAGTGCTGCAAGACTCTTTCAAGCATTAGGCAAGAGCACCCTCTTTCCTGCTACAACCACTTCCTGATCTAGCCTTGCATGTGTCTTCAGACAACAAAGGCACACAAGGAAGTTTCACTGGTCACATGGGCAGTGGCACTCTAGCTATCCTGCCTGTGTTAGATTTATTTGCTTCTAGTCCTTTCACGGGCACTGTAAGCTCAAAAGGGTTGAGAACCACTGGCCTAGAAATTTTCCCTTTGCTTCCAATGATGTTCACATATTTTATCTACAAACTTGTACTGATTATTTAATGCAAAAGGAATAAACATAATCAGAGTACAGGATAAAAATTAGGGCTCCCTTCTTCCCCTTGGACTGCCTTCCTCTCTCAGCTACAGAGACCAGGTCCTTCTGCACACTTTCTTTCTAGTTCCATGAGTCTCACATTCTTTCACCCAGTGGCCCCGCTTCAATATGAGGGAACTAGTTACTTGCCTGTCAAAAATGATGGATTTCAGGGAGTGTTTACATGGCCCCTCCCTCTTGGCCCCTCCTCACCCTCCGGGGCTAACCATGTAAAGACTCCCTCCACCACCACCACCTCCTCCTCAAGCCTGCCTCTGCCTTGCAGTGGAGCTTCCCCCTGCTTCCCCTCCCTTCTGCCTCCCCCTCTTTGCTGGCTGTTGTCAGGGGCAGACAGCAGGAGGGGTGCTGCCACCCAGCCCCAATAACAGCTGCCCCCATGACCCCCCGCTTTGCTTCCCCCCGCCTGCCTGGACCCATGCAGCCTCCCTCCCTCCCTGCCACCTCCCCCTCCCTGTTGGATGTTCTCAGGGCCCCCTTCCTTCTCCCTTCCCTCCCTCCCTGCCAGCAGTTCTGGGGGACATCAGGGAAGGGCAGCCACTACTGTGACCATCCTATTCACCCTCAGGCAGGTAATCGTGGGGAAGCCCTGCTGCTTGGGTGGCTGGGGGGTATTCACTGCAGCAGCTCAAACTTGGGCCCACAGAGCCTGTGCCCATGCAGCCAATTGCTGCCTTCCCACTCGGAAGCTCATGCACAGTTGGCCAAAAGCGTTATGGACAGACAGACGCACCGACAGGCAGACTAAGTCCTTTATTATATTAGAATAGAGGATGCTCTCAAACTGTTCCTAGCCTGATGATTAGGCTACTTTCCTGGGAAAATGGCAGATGTGGCTTCAAAAAACTTCAGTGTAAGCAGGGCACAGGACCAAGTCTCCCACTTCCTCAACAAGTACTGTAACTACTATGCAAAGGGTATTTGGGTGGATTCGTCTTTTCTGTCCTGGTTCAGGTAAGCACTTGCTCTCCTAAGGTGATACAGGTTTGTAAGATGTAGCCCTGAGTCAGAGGCCTGACGAGCAAGAGTTTAGCATCCCCCCCCACCCGCCTTTCCCTGTTATTTCCTATCGGCTACTTATAAGCAACTCCTTCTCTGTTTTTATATGCCCTCGAGGCATATTAGGCTGCTTTTTGAGAGAATGGGACAGCTATGTACCTTCCTCAGTGGAACAGAATAGCTCCCCTGAGGCAAGATGCATATTCTTGTAACTTAAATATTAACTAGGAGAAATGTGATCTGGGTCTTACTGCCTTTAAGCTTTGGGTGGTTATGCAGGTGAAACAGGGAGTTGAATTGGCCCTAGAGTTAGCGCTTCACTAAATTCTCTTTTGAGAATGTATGACCTAGCAGAAACTTCAGCTCACTCCACATCCATTTTGTACAGAAAGTCTGGTCTTTCGTTGCAACTAAAAACTAATTATGCCTTGTAAAGTGCAAGCAGTTTCTGAACCAAAGTGTCACATTTTATTTGTAATAGTACAATATATATTAAAGCAGTGCAAAGGGACTGTGATCTTCCTTGTTTCTAAAGAACATAGAAGTAACAGAACCAGCACCAACAGGCAAGTTTCTAAAGAGCACCTTGCAAGCTGTAGCATGCTCTTCACAGCCAGACGTAATGATCCTCTTATGTCTGACAACTATAGATCATGCAGATTTTGGATTCCAAAACAGAAGAACTGCCTTTTAAAATACAAAAAGGCAAAAATACTGATTTTCAGTAGCACCTATAGACTCTACCAGGTCCAAAGGGGCTGGTATATTTGATGACAAAATTTAGCTCTGAGATTTCTCTGTTCAAATATATACTCCTGTCATGTAGGATCTGTTGTTTATGAAGTGGCCTTTTACACAGTTACCTATCAATATTCAGATTTTACATTTGCCAGGTAACATTAAATTCTGCAATAGAAGGTACAATTTCCACAGTTCATATTTTAGTAGTGCAACTTTTAAAGCAACATTAATATATGCTAGAGCTGTATCCTTAAATTTCATTTTAAAATACCTTCACTTGTTCTTTTATTCATCCACTTACCTATCCGCTTATTGTTTGACATATAATTATATCATCCTATTTAATGATGAAGTGGATATAGCTGAGTCTTTTCTGCACTTTAAGATAATTTCTAATAACATGCGCTATAAGATTTTTCTGTATATGACATGTTGATTGTTTTTATTGTTTAGAACTGTCATATGTGAGGTAGCATTAACTATCTAGAAACAACCCACAGAATATGAAATAATTAGTTAAAAGTATATGAATAAATTTCAAATCAACACAGATGTGTACCATATCCTATAGTTACTGTGCCACTTACCACAAATGGTTGTTGTGGAGCAAGCTCAAATATAATGGCTGCATTTGGGAATACAGGTAATTTAACTGTTGGGGCTTTTTTACCAAGTTGCTATTTCTACATATATAAAACAATGACCTAGCTTAATCTTTAAAAGCAATTCCAACTTTGCATTTGTGTAAAATAAAAATTTCATGGCATCCAAGGAAAACAATGCCTCTTTGCCAACGGCAGCTATGAACCTTTACTCCTTCATTGTATATTTATATTTTGCATGCAAAACTTTGCTTATATTTCAGTATCTGCACAAGAAACAATATATGATATGCAGAAAGCATATATCATGGGGTTTTTTTAAATGTACAAATTATGCGGTTTTCACTAGGTCCACATTACGATTTTTGAGTTTAACACAAACATTGGTCCAGGAGAGAGAAGTACAATTAGATTCCAACTTCACTTATCTTTATCAAAATATATATCTAAGCAGCCATCCTTGCTAAATAATTTTTCCTTCTATCTTTATGTTATCTTTTTAGTGTTAATGTACATTTTATGTAATGTTATTATATTTTTAAGATGACTTTGCATGGCCCTCTATTGAAACACAGTGCTTCAGTAGTGTTCAATCTTGGATTATAAAAATAATATCTATCACACAATAAAAGAATCAATGGACATTCCTAAATCACTGGCAATCTCCTATTGCCTTTAAGGCAAGAAGAATCAAGTTCATCCAATTAATCCTATACTAATACAGGATTCAGAGAAGGCCCCGAGGTTCTGAACATCCTGTTCAAATGTTACGTTACAATATTTGATGCCACTGAAATTGGCAAGAGGACTTCCATCGACTTGTGTGGATGCTGGGGTAACAAGCCATTTGTAGCAGTTGTTAAACATTCAATGCCACATGGCTGTTTATCATATTTAATAACAGATATCAAGCCTGACTTTAATCACAGTCGCACCAAAAACAGTGAAATTACATTAGTGTAAAGCTGATTTGAATTACAAAGGATTATATTTAATCACTATTTACACATATAATACTTCAAAGGTATATATCTTACTGTACCAAATAAGTTGACTGTAAATTAACAGATTGGTTCAGCTATAAATGAAATGCATATTTGAAGCATTACTGCCTACTGAACTTACATTGTTTCATATTCCAGATAACTTTTCTTGCCTAACTCACTATGTAAAAGTGAACCTGGGTGTAATTTTTTAAGAGTAAACTTTACACCAAATAAAATTGTTACTCAGATTATGCCATTTATTACCTCATTGATTTATTTAATTTTAGTGAGGCCGTATCTCCTGCCAGGTATTACTGTTATTGCAACACTGTCTTCTGTTTAATTTAGACATGCAAAATTATGTCAAACTGGAGCCCGCACCAAGTTTGAAAATGTTGAAAATTGTAATCCTTACTGAGATTAAACTGCACTTCAGCAAGCCAAATAGTCTGCCAACTGGTTCTTCTGTCTACACTATTTTGCAATTTTAGTAAATACCAGTATGAGAAAATTGTAAAGTTGTATACACAACTTATGAAATATAATCATTTAAAAGCCACCAGCTTTCTGACAGTAATTACATGCAGCCTCACTTCCTTTCTTCGGACTGACTCAGACATAGCACCACCCTTAAAAAGTCCACTAAAATCACTGCAGTATTAAAATAACTGGCTCAAGGCTAGGGAAAGAAATAATTAGTTCATTCCTACTTCCAGAGAGATGCAGAACAAGCAGTTTTAATTGCTCTCCAGCAAATGCTGGCAAAGTTCTGTGAGCTTGAGAAGTTTCATTTTTTTGTTCTCTTTCAGAATGAAATATGGATTGACTCGTATTTTCAAAGCACCCCTATTGAAGGGTTTGATCTTGGTGAGTGCTGAGCACACTTTGCACTCACTAGCATTGAGTCACTGAAGCTTTGTTTCCTTGGCCCCTAAGGGTGCCCACCCCTCCCAACCATCACAGAAACTTCTTCCCCTGAAAAGCTAGTGATGCAATATAGATACATACATCTATATCTATATCCATATGTTTTAGGGCTGTGCAAAGCTTCAGGTGGTGATTCGATTCAGAGGAGATTCGGCCTGATTTGGTGGCCAAATCTCCAAATCCAAATCGAATCAGGGGACCAATTAAAGGTCTGAATTGATTCAAAGCTCTCCAAATCTTTGGAAAAGATCATTCGGGCAGTCCCCAGTGGCTGCAGCAGGGAGCTGGAGCTGAACTCGGAGCTGGTAAGTAGGGGGCAGGGAAGGGGGGAGCTGGGGAAGG
>NW_017728911.1:13696726-13745647 GCF_001723895.1 Crocodylus porosus | reverse complement strand
GGATCTGGGGTAGGCGGAGCAGTCATTGCTGGGCTTGGGGGGGATGGACCAGGCTGATTCAGAGATTTGGCCGAATTGATTCAGGACAATGATTCAAATCACTGTCCCCCGAATTGGCCAAATCCAAATCCGAAGTGAATACTAGCTGCTTTGCACAGGCCTAATATCTATCTATCTAGACACATATAGATATGTATGTAGATAGATATAGATATAGATATATGTTTTGGTAGATCTATAGGCAGGGTTATACAAAATACAGAATAACTCAGCTTATTGTTTATCCTTCATCAGTGAATTAGAGAAAAATATAAATTAGCTACGTAGAAGTTGTGCTTGGTATTTCAAATGAACAGATGTCAGTCTTTAGCAAATTCCAGATAATCCATAAGGACATGTAATTCTTCCTCATACTGGGAGTATTGATACAGTAGACTACTTAGATTACAGGGATTTATTTATTAATTATATAGTAATTCCACTGTAATGTCATTAGAAATCCACAAATGGACTCTAATGGGAATCACCTCCTCAGCTGGAAAGGAGTGTCTATCTGTAGACCCTCTGTATTGGTAGAGTTGAATTTGCCATAATGGATCAAGCCACCAACAACTTTTTAAACCCACAGTACTGGGTGCCTCAGAAGATGGTGAAAAACCTCACAGCACAGCCTGTGGCAGTTTGTTAATCTTTCAAGGCCTGTATAATATTTATTATGCAATTTCCTGCAGCACCTTTCTTTGGCACCAATATTAGTATCAACACTATGACAGATTTTTGGAGGATGGTGACTCTTTGTTCTGTGTTTGAATAGCCCCTGATACAATAGGGTGCTGGCCCATGGCTGCGGCACTTAAGTGCTAAAATAATACAAATAATAACTAGCAATTAATACATGCAGCAATTTAAAATGCAACCGTCTGGAATGAGTCACTGTAATAAGAAAAGCTTACTCATATCACCATATGCATGGTTACAATATGATCATAAAGGATACAATAAAAAAAGGAGACAGCCAAGTTTGTCACTAGGTAGAGCAGGAAATGTGGTTACAGTAAGAATGAAGAATGATAACATATGTGCCTTAATTGAGAACATTAGTTTGAATGTTGATTTATAGGACATAAATGAGCATGATCGTTTGATTTTAATTAATCCTGGATGGTATTATTTAATATCCTATTATAACATATTCTTAAATAATTTGGTAACAGATTATTAGATTCAGTTCAGTATTGTTTGCTTTAGTTGATACTAAACATTATGTATGTAAATATAGAGCACAGGCAGAGGAAATAAAATAGTTTGCAGAAGATGAAAGAGAACAGAAGAAACAAATAAAAATGTTTAAATGAAAAATGTTTGAAACATGTATTTTCTTTCACTTTTTGCAGCTGAAATTCTCCAAAAATACAGGCAGTGTCAATTAGAAATCAAATCCATCAAAAAAGAAAAAAATAACTTAAAATTCTGACGTTCCAACTGAATGGAAGCTCCTGGATTATGGTCACACTCCCTTAAAATGTCTTCTTTCTCTTTTGCTTAAAAGAAAATTCAGAAAGGACATAGGAAACTGATATTAGGGAAGGCAACAAAACTAAGTATGTTCAGTGTCATAAACAGAAAATGTGAATAAACTGAAAAGAAAGAAAAGTAATCTTTTCCCTTTACGCTCTTCCATGAATAGTCCTTTTGATCCTTGATCATGCAAGCCAGTGCTTATGACATTGGAGTATATGATATCTCATGACAACCCTGCAAATATGAGGCCATAAATGCAACTATGGAGAGAAGAGCAATTCCATTTCACAGAGGATTTTGGTATGTTAAAATGTGTTTTTCTTAATTCTAATTTGGAATGTATTCTGCAATATTCTGTTCCCTAGGCCTGCAAGCTTTGGGAACTCATTCCACAGCAATTCACCAGGTGAGCTGAGGGACATGGAACTGAGAAGCCAGGATTTCTGGACTTGATTGCTCACAGTCTGCTAGACACAGAGCTGAACCATTAAGTTTCCCCGTCGCCTACCAAGCAAACTGCCAAGAAGCTGGCAGAAAACTAGATAGGTTTCAAGCCTTGTACTACCTTGTAGGAGTCAAACCAATTCAGTGAAACGTTTCAGTTTTAATGAATCCATCTTCTCAGACTGAAAATATTGCATTAAAAAATCTCCACATGGGTCTATCTCTGAAATTCAATGGAAAGCAGGGCAACCTTAAGCCCTACATGTATCTGAGAAGCATGAATGACATGTGCCCCTGGAGCCTGGGGGCAGAGGGAGGCTCGGCAACTGCCTGCAGTGGGTGGCAGCAGCAGGGGCATGGGAGCAGGGAGCTCTCGTAGGTGACCACGGTGATGTTGGCGGCAGTGGGGAGGGGTTGCAAGCGCCGACCGGCAATCAGCAACCACCCGCAGACACCACTGGCAGTGTCGGTAGCAGCCAGCAGTGATTGCCAACCCCCCACAGATGCTGCCAGTGGTGTCAGCGGTGTGGGGGGTGGCAAGTGGTGACCACCTGCAAGCGCCACTGGCAGCATCGGCAGCGCTTCTCTCAGCGGGTGCACCCCCTATGTATCACTAATGCTGAGAAAGATTAGAGAGATGCCTCTTTCCTCAAAAGAGGAAGGAAAAGAAAATTGTGAGTAGGTCCACACTGCCCAAGGAATGCCATTAAGAATAGCCAAGATAGCTCTGGTGCCAAAGGCAGTTTAAGTATGGTGCTCTGCCTGGGCTAACCTGGTCTGCTGGAAAAGGAAACACAACTATACTGCTAAGTTAGGTGTACTGCTGCTGGGACCACAATGGAGCCAGGTGAAGACTCCAATGTGGTTCTGGGGCTGGCACCATCCATCAGCTGATTGATGGTCTCAGCCTCAGAACAACACCAGGCTGAGTTCCTCACTCTGGTGCGGTCCTATGGCTGGGATCATCAATCGGCTAACTGGCGGTCCTAACATACTTACCACACATTCAGTCCAAGGAGTGATGGAAACCAGTCACAAAATTATTACACATACTTTGTGGAATAATTTTGTGGCTTATTCTCTGTTTTACTGCACCATTAATTACACAAATGTGTGGCTGGGCACTGTTTAAGAGGTTGTTAACTGTTTAATCACGTCTTACGTGTAATGTCTGCCAGGGCCCTTAGGCTCAGCTTTGCAATGACGAATGTGTGTATCTGCAGACACCAAAAACAAAAATGTGACTAGTGAATGCTATATTGAATGAATAGCAAGCTGTCCATAACCCATCTGTCCCTGTTCCATGGATAAGCAGTCTGTAAACTTCTTCCCTCAACTGTAAAATTCTTATGATAACCAGGAAAAGAATCCTACAAATACAAACACACAAATAATTATGACAAATCCAAGACTCCACTTACATCCCAAGTATGGATAGGGATAGGTTCTGATCTTACCTGCGCTGGTTCTGTAGCACCATAAACCCCTGATTTGTTCTGGTTTGAAAGAGAGAGAGAAATCAGGATCCTAGACACCAGCCAATGTGTTTCTGATTCTCCCTTCAAAATGTGGGGTCAATTACCTTGTCAGACAGACATTCTGACAATGGGAATGAAAGCTGTGATCATCTCCTATTGCTGCTCCAGCAATGGCCTACTTAATTCATGCTGGCCTTTTCCACTTTACATTGTAACTTCAATCATTTAAACTGCCATAAAGAAAAAGGATAAATCTTAAAAACAAAATCCTCAAAACCTATCAAACATGGTAAAAATGTGTTTATATTTGGTAATCTAGGTTCCCATTTTCCATTTTAACATTCACACATACTTCCATTTTTAGAACAAAAAACATTCTTAAAAAAACAAGATGATATGTTCTGTATCTCTTGCTGGAAACATCTACTAAATCAAATCACAGAATACAAGTATTCAACTTGACCTTGTAAATACTCTCAAACAAAGCCAATAAATCACTATGTTCATTTATCCCTTTGGCTGGAGAAGCATCCTATTTGCTATAAAATTTGAGAGTTTCATATCAAAACAGACATTTCACTGGAGAACACAGAATAATTGCATGCACATCACAAAGAGTAAAATTCATAGAATAAGGCTGTTGCCAACAGCTGCTACTGTTCATCTCTGCTTGTGTGCTCCAATAGTCATAATGTTGAGTATAATTAATATAGAAATAAAAATAACATGCGTTATTATTAGTCTTACTGCCATGCTGACAGCTTGCAAAATGAGCTACTGTAGTGCATAAACATAAAGGAAATGCAGTGGAGATATCTCCAGAGGGCACGTTTTTTTTCTTGGCTAGTTCGAAGACTACCAGACTGGTCCGATAGCTAAGCAAACTCTGAAACCAAATCTTTTAGAGCCAGATCCTGCCTTCAAAACTGCACTTGGAGTCAATAGGGATGATGCATACATATCTGAAAGTAGAGTCTGGCCTTTAACTAAAACATCTCATACATTTGTTACGGATGTAATGGCATACAGAACATAAAAGGCAGAATTTGTTGCATTGTTAGAATCTTTCTTTGAGCTTCTCAACCCAAGGGGATTTTCTGAAGGCTCAAACTAGAAATGTAATATTTATAATAGCAATGTTCTCTAGAGTTGGAGCTGCACCAAAATATTTAATCACCAAAATATTTAATCAACTGAAAATATTTCAGGATAATTTCCAAACACACAAGTACTTGATTTTCAGATTTTTTTTTATTTTTTCTTCTTCCCTCCACCTCTTTTACTTTATTTACAAAAACCTCACCAGTACAGAAAAACTAATTAATAATATAAGAAAACTGATAATCTGCAAAACTGTATGAAAGGATCAAGGATCAACTTTTGAACCCACTGTCCTCACTACTAAGCAGTTACTCACATCACAAAAATAAGGACCCCCAAAATAAATCAAAGGTGATAACACCAGTTTGTTCTGATAAAGATATTATTTCCAGGTACTTCAACATTCTAGTATCTTATTAATTATCCTTTTTCCTTTAACCAAACCCTAGCTGCCTACTTCTGTACTTCCCATGCAATGTATATAAAGAACTTTTCATCTAGACTCTGACAGATACATCCCTGGTACATAAGAAAAAAAATGGCATTGGAAAACTTTTTTAAAATACTGGGCATATTTATTATTTTTTCTCTAGTTTCGCACCAGATACAAAATATTAAAGGCTGCCTTAAAGCCAGACTTCACATAAGGTATCTATTCTAAAAGTGTACAACTGAGGAAATTGTTTTCATAGCAACAGGAACCAAATGAAATTTTTCCCAAGAGTTCCTTCTCTTAATGCAGTTTCCTTTCTGCATAGCAGGTCCACACAGACAATTGGAGTCTTATGACTAGACTTTCAAAATTTTGCACAGGAGAGATAGGCAAAAACCTACTGTGGAAACAGCCAGCATCACCACCAGAGTAAAACTAAGTCCTTGCTGTCTAGCTGGAATTGATATACCATGATTATTTTAAAAAAAAATAATCAGTTCCAACTCGGCCACAGCCACTGTGAAATGATTTAAAACAACTCTCAACCTATCTGGCCAAAAACTCCATTGCTGTAAATAGCATACGGGGCTGCACTATAGAAAGAAAGAAAGAAAGAAAATATTAGATAGTATATAGAATATACAGATAGATAGTAAATGATCATGACAATGTAGGGACTAATAGACAACACCATGGTATTATCGCAGGTTCTATGCTGATATAGTCATACCATTTCCAAAAGTGGTAACAAAATACTTTGTGGAGATGCATCATAAAATGCTGCTATTTTTTCTCTATAGCTATCCTCTAATATATATTCTGTGCACACTTTTTACTATTTATTTATGTTCCTTACTATGGTGCAATAAGTTCTGGGTCACTGAAGTAAGAAGTACAGATAAACAAAAGCTAAACAAAAAGTAATCTACTAATTACAGATAAATTGTTTAATTTAAGAGGAGAAAAGGAGCTAAAATATGTACAGCTGTGCATAATTATATTAATATGTGCTGTTTAATAGAGCATTTGCATCATGAAGGGTTGCAATGCCCTTTGCAAGGATATAAGAGGTATTCCACCCACCACTGAAATGTAACCACCTACAGGGATACCAATAACTGCATCAACATAAGCTACGGCACCGTGAGATCCCTGCAGGATTCTCTTCAAGTGCTTATTTCACTGGAATCTGCTTATTTCATAAAAGCTGACTGGAAGAGAACACAGAAACATGTGTGATATACACAGCCTTAACACAAAAGTAAAACTTAAGAAACTTATGAACAAATGATCTGTTACTTAATATACTGTAAATTTATAAAGCAACAGGAAAAAAATTGAAGAGAGAGAGACTCTATAGCAGGAAAATTCATGTTTATTTATAGTCTCATGGACCATTTATATACATACCATTATTCCAGCAACTCACCACAGATCTCTCGCTACAGAGCAGACTTGACTAATCGAGTCCTCTCTGTACATGAGCTAAGGTGAACTGCACTGCACTGCATGCAGTTGTATAAGTGGCGAAATGGGCAACAGCACTGAGAAAATGGTGGCAGTGCACTTCCTAACTAAAGCACCTCCAAGGTGGTTTAGTTCAAAAGCGTGCTGCCGCCATTTTCTCAGTGCTGACTTGCATTTTGCCACTTATACAACTGCATGTGACACAGTACCGGGCACTTGATGTGTGCATGTGTAAAAATGTCCATATGTAAAAGAGAATCCATTTATCTTAAACATAACTCTTGTGCATTTGCATTTTTCAATGGAATAAACGTTTACTATACACACTGTAATAATTTAATGAAGACAATAAACTATTTATGGACAAGTATTAGGTGCTGTCACCCTCAGCAAGTTCATAGATGACACCAGACTGGGAGATTAGTAGATATGCTATAGGGCAGGGCTAGGATTCAGAGTGACCTAACCAAACTGGAGGATTGAGCCAAAAAAAAATGTAATGAGGTTCAACAAAGACAAGCGAAAAGTCATGATCTCAGGATGGAAGAATCCCATGCACTTATACAGACATGGGACCAACTGGATAAGCAGCAGCTCTGCAGAAAAGGACCTGGGGGTTGCAGTGGACAGTAAGCTAGGTAGGTATGAGTCAACAGCGTGCCCTTGTTGCCAAGAAGGTTATCAGCATACTGGGCTATGTTAATAGAAGCACTGCCAGTAGGTCAAGGGAAGTAATTCTTCCCCTCTGTTCAGCACTGGTGAGGCCACATCTGGAGTACTGCGTCCAGTTTTGCCCCTCCCTCCATTACAGAAAGGATGTGGACAAGTTGGAGAGAGTCCAGCAGAGATCAACAAAAATGGTTTGAGGGCTGGGGCACCTGGCTTCTGCAGGGAGGCTGAGGGAGCTAGTTTAGCTAGTCTGCAGAAGAGACTGAGAGGGGATTTGACAGCAGCCTTTAACTACCTGAAGGGAGGGGGGTCAAAAAAGGATGGAGCTAGGATGGAGTTAAACTGTTCTAAGTGGTGGCAGATGACAGAACAAGGAGTAATGGTCTCAAGTTGCAATAAGAGAAGTTTAGGTTGGATATTAGGAAATACTCTCTCACTAGAGAATGTTGCAGCACTGGAGGTAGACAGGTGGTAGAATCTCCATCCTTGGAGGTTTTTAAGGTCCAGTTTGACAGAGTCCTGGCTGGAATTATCTAGTTAGGGAAGGTCCTGCTTTGAGCAGGGGGCTTGACTAGATGACCTCCTAAAGTCCCTTTCAACCCTCATTTTCTATTATTCTAATGTCTGACTTTATGGTTAATAATCTTTCAAAAATGATCCTCATTCTTATTAAGCAGTCTCTTTCTCCACTCCAAAGTTATTATGAAAATACTATCACTATTACTAAACCTTAAAAAATAAAATGTCTTTCCTATTACTAAAATGCAGTATCTTCACAGAATTCAACCACATACACACATTCTTAATTTTAACTGTATAACCTTTCTCTAAAACTAATTCCACAGTCATTATTCTGTCCAACAGCTGGTCAACATGTGCAAGATTTCATTTATTTAGTGTTACTTTTTCCTTATTTGTCTTAGTTTCATGTCCAGCCATTACCGAAAATGTAGTAATAGAGTTTAAAGCTGCCCATTTCAAATAGTTTCGGAAAGTCAAGGTTCTAGATGGCCAGTAGGTAGTTATGTAGCCTCTTTCACCATAATGTCTGACCATCTCCTAAGTTTTTAAAGCAGCTGTTTATAGGTCCCAGCTCTAGCACTGCAGAGGTAGCTCAAGACTCCAGTACAGTGTAGGGGTTGGGACCATAAGCCAAGTCAGTCCTAGCCAGGAGACCACAATAGAGACAGTTTAAGAGCCCTGCTTCTCCGTTCTGGAGCTTCTAAAAATCATGTTTGCACCACATCATAACTTGTTCAGGACTCCGGTGTGGTCAGACCCACAAGCAGCATTGGAACTGCAAACTGCTCATAATACTCCACAGAGTGGTTGGACAATAGCTGAGTATGTGCTACTTGATACAAACTGGAGATACTCCTCAAAAAATCCTAACTTTGCTATGAGACAATTGCACTTAACATGTATTTTAATTGCTTGAATATGCAGACACTCAAGTTTTAAGTGCACTTAACATGTCCTAAATGTAGCGTGCAATGTGGGCATACCTGAGAAGATGAAGTAGCAGGAAGCCATGGACCTCTACAGAAGGTTCACCGTGCGTACCATACTATCCAGAATCAAGCAAATGCTTTTTTTTGCATTAATGCAGGTAGGGAAGTTGGGAACAGGGACAATGAGAGAAGTTGGATTCAGGAGCTTCCAAAAGTTCAGATCGTACTAAATGCAAGTCTCAAGGTAGCCTGCTTGTTTAAAAAGTTATCCTATATGCTAGTCTAGCTTAATTTGTGTCTGGTAAAGCAATGCACTGTACTATAATAGGTCACAGTCCCCCGACAGTTATACCTGTGCAGTTCCAGCAGAGAGATATTTATTTAGCCCATTTTGTTTTCTAATACACTGCTGTAGTACAAATAGGAAAAATACGTATTTGCTTATATTTTCCCTTTATAACATAAATTCCATTTAAACCTTGAAAACTTCAGTCACTAAACGATACGTAACCTGCATCCTAATAAAATTCTAACTTGATCAGTATCCAGTACCTAATGAAACCAGTCCAAAAACCATTTCAAACAGGTAAGTCAGACAATCACTGTATCAGAGGGCAGTCAATATTGTTAGTACCTCATTTGCCCAGAAAGGAACTTTAGGAACTGAAAGAGTGAGCCTATGCTGAAATACAGGCTTTATTACATCATTCCTACAATTAATTAACTCACACCCTTTAAGAACAAATCATGTTTTATGTATTCCTGTTGGAATTCTGCAGCTGTTGTATTTGGAACTATAGCTGCTATGCAAATTTCCAACAGGAGCCTATATAATGCATTTCAGCACATAACATTTCTGCCCAACTCTTCTCTGGCTTCCCAACAATAAAAATTGAGGGAGACAATACGATTGGGAAAGAGACTTTTAGACAAAATACAGTACACTAGAATGTCTTTGTTGCACCGTATATGTATTAGGATTTCAGTGTTTGAAGGACTCCAACATATTTTTGGTTAAAAAGTATGGTGCACATTCTTTCAAAATATGGAAGAAGTTATCCAAATATAAACTATTACACAAATATTAGCAATGTCAGATTCACACTGTTGAAACAGCTTTTGACAAAGACTTTTCAATAATCTTTCAACACTGGACAACAATGTTTTAAAAATACTAAACAATGTTTCATATTTAGCTGATTTGTTTGGAAACTTATGGTTCTAAATTACTATTTTCTGGATGAACAAACTATGTGAGGTTACCTCAGAGGAAACACCTTAGATTTCTCTGATAAAGAATAACTTGATTAAAAGAGAAAATGTTTCAGTACTTCCCATGGATGTACTTTCTGACATCATTGCAAAGACAAAGGCAGCAGAATCACAAACCCTGTAGGATGTTATCCACATTGATGCGGCAACTCAAACTCACATGGTGGGGAAGAGATTTTCAGCAGGGTTGGTGTAACAGCGTGGTAGTTTCTTCTTGCAGGTCAACTCATTCGCAGGTATAGGAACACGGCTGAAAGATCCTGAATCTTGCTCCTTTATTGTAGCTGCTACAGTGCTACCCACCCCACATGGAATCCAGCACCACCACCACCCCCATGGAAATACATATCCAAGTAGTAGAGATAGAGAATAGAAATACATATCTATTTGCGGTAGAGTTGGTTGATCCTGGATAAGCTTCATCAGTCATCTTTGGATATACAGATAAGATAACCATGGAAGATAATCATTCTTGACTGCAAGGGATTGCCGAAGAAGATGATAATGACAGCCCTTTAACTCAATGCTCTGTATCAGAGAAGTGGAAGTGACTGCTTGAGAAACACAGGACTAGAAGGGACCTCTTGGGTCACTGAACTTAGTCCCTTTCTCTCAACCCTATCCAATAATTCCTTTCATAAATAATCAAACTCTATCTTAAATTGCAATGTTGGAGTGATGTTGTAGCTCTAATGATTCAGGAAACATGGAACAGAGACTGATTTTTGTTGGTGATATCTTTTATTGAACCAACTGCATACTTGGGAGAAATGTCAAACAATATTTTGGACACAAAGCACCTGTTTAATATATCTTCCAGGTATACAGTTGGTCCAATAGATGTAATTACCAAAAAACCCCCTTTTGCTTCTCACATATTTTCTGGTTATCAGAGCTACAATACCACTTTTTTCTGTAAAATTATTGTATCAAAGAAACAGCAGGCAAGTCTGGCACTATCTACTTTTCATAAATCTTTCATATTTGTTTTTCTCCAGCTGTATGGTGCCACCACCAGCTTTTCCCCTGTTATATACTGGGTGCCTGAGTTCATGGGTGTGTTAAGAATGAAGGTCATCAATAGGGCTCTTCTTGTCCAGCAGGAAGTAGAAAATAGGAGACAATGGCAAAATAGTAACAAGAGAGAAAAGTGATTTTGCCCATCTACACACTAAAGACAGTTGCTTACTTTGTGGATAGTGGAGAGTGAGAAATAAAACCCTCCATCACAGGGATCTTATCAAGGCCAGAGACTAGGTAGCCTCTCTATTCCACTACCAGAAGATAATCTGCTGCCCACAACTAAGGCAAAGTTAAATGCCCTGCCTTCCCAATGAGTAGGGAGAGAAACCAACACAAAGAACTGTGAGATAGTTCCCCAGATGTAAATGGGAAAGTGCAGAGTATGTAGTAATGCAGATTGAGATTTGCTCTGGGAATATTTGCACCCAGGACTCAAACCTGGGTACCAATCACTTGGGGTAATGATACAATTTAGGTTGACCCTTAGGTGGTGCTCTCTGTACAACTCATGTTCTTTCTGAGAAGGACTATTAACTGAGAGAATTGCACAAGGCAAGTTAAAATGTTTTATATTATTTCTAAACTTTGTCTTTACTATACTATAAAGAACAGGTTTAATCTGTGTATCTAGTGACAGCTTCAGATTAAGGCTTACTGCTCTTTGTAGGGGACAATTAGTAGGGCTGTGTGAAGCTTCAGTCTCTGATACAATTCGGTGGAGATTTGGCCTGATTCGGTAGCCAAATCTCCGAATCCGAATCAAATCAAAGGACACTTTAATCTCTCCAAATCAAATCATAAACCTCCAAATCGATTTGTAGAGATTTGGACAGAGAGACAGCTCCAAATATTTCTTTCCACATGACTCCAGGCAGCAGACAGCACAAACGCTGTGATGCTGGGGTGCACGGAGCACCCCACAGAAGCGTGGGGAGCTCCCTAGCATGCTTGGCAGCAGACCCAGAAGTGTACCAGAAGCACTTCCAGGTCCACTGCGGAGCTTGCAGGCCCTCCCCACCCCCATGCCTGCCATAGCCCAGCGACTGGTGCCTCCTGAGTCTGCGGGGGGGGAGGGCACCCAGGATCCCCCTGAAGCCAATCACTGAGCCACGGGGGCACCGGGGGGGAGGGGCTGTGCTTGGTTCTAGGCAGAACCAGAAGTTTGCCGTCAAGCATATGGAGCCCCACCCCCCCCACTCCTGTGGGACGCTCCATGAACCCCAGCACCATTGTAGCAATCATGAGTCGCTCCTGCTAGCTCAAGGTATGCAGAAAAAACTCAAAGCTGTGTCTGTGTCCAAATTGCCGATTCTCTGAATCAACATCCAATCTTCAGACTCCGATTCAGCTGAATTGAATCAGGGACAGCGATCTGAATCAACGAATCAAATCACTGTCCCCAATTTGGGCCAAATCCGAATCCAAATCAAATAGGGCCCGCTTCACACACCCCTCGACCACTATTAAAGATTTCCTTCTTACATAAAGAAAATATTCTTACTGCCCGTCTCCCACTTGCTCTCATACTGCTTTACAATATTTGATATGCCAAACATAGTTCAGGGACTATCATCCCATGCTACTATAAATCCTTGCTTCTGAGAAATCCCAGTCTTTTCTGTAGCACAAGGAAAGCATCAAAACATGTAAGAAATTGCACTAATATCAGGCTTCCTTTACATATCCAGGAAAAGAAATAGAAACTAATTTTTTAGCAGATGTTCTACTCTCTCTGCCAACCACAGAAATATCCAAGGTCCAACTGCCACTAGTTATTCAACATTATAGAGGGAAGCAGCTGCTTCAGTTATGGAACAATAAGCTACTCCTGAATTTTTAGGAAATATTAAGAAAAATACCTTTTCACTTACAGATAGGTGACAGAAATGTTAGCCAATGTTCTGCTATTAACCACAGCAGTTACTTTCTCTAATGGCTCATTTGAGCACCACCCAACAAAATCCTCAAAAATGCAGTCACTTGAAACTGAGTCAGAATGTCTCACTTTCCTAGTGATAAGCAACAGAGTACTATCATCTGAGAAGAAAGCATGGACTCTCAGCTTTAAAAAAAAAAAGCATTATATGTTTAAAGTTAAAAAGCTTTAGGCCATTGTCTTACTAAAAGTAACTAATAAGAGAAGAAGTTGTCTGCAGTTAGGCAAGTTGACTTTAGGTCAGATAACATCTTTCTCATCCTGCAAAATCTAGGATCTGATTCAGTCAAAAGTAGTGGGATTCTTTCTGATTCACTTATGAAATATTAGGTGAGAAATACTTGGACTCTGCCTTGAAATTTGCCTTAGAAGATAATTATGCACAATAAAACCTTCCTTAGTTCATCTGCAAGGTCCTATAGTTTATTCCCCTTCTAACTCCTTAAACACCCATCTCAAATAGCACTGCTACTATAGGGCATCAAGCTGACCTGCATATAATTGTATGGAGATTTCCTATTGTTAATCCTCTTTTCCTAACCATGTACTTGTTTGTCCTAGGTGCTGTGACCAAGTATCTTAACCTTTAGGAAAGTACCTTTGACAAACCAGACACTATGCAACTAAACAACCTCATCCTTTTCATTCTAGTTTTCTGTTCTTGACTGCAAAAATTGTTGTGATACCATTAATACCAGACTAGCATAGGCCTAGGTAGCTGAAATTCTACAGTACCTAAGCCAGAAAAATTTTGGAAGCCCAATTTTGGAAGGCACTTCGCTCTCTCCACTCCTGGTGATTTAAATAGGAATAAGAACCATATAATTTCAGCTGGAAGGCTGCATTGTGACATTTATTACACCCATGAAACCCATTTATGTATCTAAGACCAGGATTTCATCTGGAGAAATTTCAGTTCTGGTGGGGAAACTGCATAAGGCAAAAACAAAACAAAACAGCTTATCTTTCAGATCCAAACTGCCATGCCACCAGCTGAAAAATTCAAGGACTGGGTCCTCCAAAACATTACTAACATGAACAGTCCCATTGTCTCTCATTGGACTTTTTATGTAAAAAAAGAATATTGGTGTGACTAAGAATCTACAGATTCAGGCATCAACTCTTCATTTCTACATGGAGCCAAGAAGGTCTAAAACTCAACAAGATTCTCCAGAAAACTTGTTAGAGTTCCAGACAAGGGACAGATATTACACATAAACAGATTTAAGTGATCAGATACTGGTTTAAACCTGTAACAGAACAGATGTTCGGTGCACATAAACCAGTTTCAAAATGGCCAAAAGCAGTAGAGGTAAACCTGGTTGAATGTAGTAGTATCAGACTTAACTGATCAAGTGCAAACTGGCTTATGTAATGTCTGTCCAAGACCCCTTCGAGGCTTAACTTAAACTGGAGTTCTCCAGCATCTTGGTATGCTCTCTGGGTTGGGCTCTCTGCTCTAGTGGAGCAGGGCTGGCCCTGCCCCTCTATTCCCCAGCCAAAGCAGGGACAGGCAGGGACAGGGGTCTGTTCACAGAGGGTTTAATTCCCTCCTCACCCCCCATCCCACTGAGTCAGGTCTTCCAGGTGCTCCTCCATCGCTGCTGCAGCAGTGGGCCCCCATGGCACCTGAGGCAGAGGAGGAAGGGAGGGGAGTTATTCCACCCTCTACCCCCACTGGCCCCAAGGGATCACAGCTGGGTCTGCCCACCCCGACTGCTGCCGCTGCTGTTCACTCCCTGCTTGGGGCAAGTGGCAGAATAAACGTCCTGCCTCTGATGCCAAAGGGAGAAGTAATAACCCCCATCCCTGCCCCCACCTAAGGGGCCCCGCCTGCTGGCATCTGGCCATGCCGCTGTCCCACCACTGCAGCAGTGAGGCAGCAGGGCCCTTGATGGGGGCAGCAGCCCCTGTCATAGTATCAGGGACTGCAAGCCCCTTCCTGGCCAGGGGGCCCCACTGAGGGGCAGGCAGGGGTGTGGCAGACTGTGCACACCAGCACAGGGGCTCAGAGGGGGCCAGAACTATCCAAGCTGCTGCCACCGTGGTAGCTTTCCAGTGCCACCCGCTGCAGCAGGTTTCCTCACCCCACAGTGCACCCCACTGTTGGGAAGGGGCTTGTGCTCAGGGAAACTGTGACAGGGGCCATGGATGACTGATGCCTCCTGAGTTTGCAGGGGCACCAGATTGCTGGTGGGGTCGGGGAGGGGCCCCCTGTGGCCAACTGCCGAGTGTGGAACCACCAGCAACAAAACTAGAAATGCACTTCCGCTGGCACTTCTGGTTTTGTGGCTGGTGCTTCCAGGGTGTGGCATAGCCAATCTCAGGTGGTGCACGTGCACCCTCATGCACCCCCTATGCATCGCCAATGACAGGGGCTACTGCCCCTGTCACGGTCACTCCCCACTCACTGCAGTGGCTAAGCAAGGGCAGGACCAGGCACTGGCCAGTAGGGCCCATTAGGTGTGGAGGGGGCAGGGAGCGAGGTTATTCCCCTCTGCTCCTAGGACACCACTGTGGAGCCTGCCCACCCCAGCTGCCACCACTGCTTGCTCTGTGCCTGGGGCATGCAGCAGAATAAGCCCCCTCTTCTGGGTGCCAAAGGGCCCATCAAGGGTTCTGCCCCCTTGCCATTGCAGTGGTGGGGCAGGGATGCAGCCAAATGCCAGCAGTCAGGGCCGCTTAAGCAGGGGTCAGGGATGGAAGTTATTTCTCCTCCCTCCAGCATCAGGGGAAGGGTGCTTATTCCACTGTTTGGCCCAAGTAGGGAGTGAGCAGCAGTGGCAGTGGTCGGGGCAAGCAGACCCGGCTGCAGTCCCCCGGGGGCAGTGGGGTTAAAGGGTAGAATAACCCTCCTCCCTGCCCCCTCTGCCTCAGGGGCCATGGTGGCTTGCCGCTGCAGCAGTGAGGGGGGAGCCCCCAGCAGACCCAGATCAGGTTCATGCCAGTGGGACAGGGAGCAGGGAATTAAACCCCTCTCCGGCCAATTCAACCCAGGCTGGCCAAGTCCCTCCAGCAGAGTTTCTCTGCTTCCAAGGCACATTCTAGTGCCACCTGGCCTGAGGAGCTGCAGGCATGTGCCCACATTTCCTCGGTCCCGTGGGACTGTCTGTGATGTTACAAATTAGTTCAACCTAGGCAGATTAGACTAACTTGCAACTATTGAATCAATTCAGGCTCCAGCTTTTTGAATGTCTAGTCCTAGCCTAAAGGTTAAAGGTCTATCAAAACCAGAAAATTAGATTGTAAAAAAAAAATCCAATGTTTTTGCACTCTGTATTCAAACTGTTTTCAACTCTGTCACAATTGAAAAATTGTTCCTCAGATTACAAAATTATTGTCTTTCTCAATTAATCTAAAACTAAATATTAGGTATGTGCAAAATACCATTGTTTCACTTTATAGATTCATAGATGCTAGGGTTGGAAGGGACCTCAACAGATCGAGGTCAACCCCCTGCCTAGGCAGGAAAGAGTGCTGGGTTCAGATGACCCCAGCCAGATGCCTGTCCAGCCTTCTCTTAAAGACCCCCAAGGTCAGGAAAAGCACCACCTCCCTTAGAAGCCCATTCTAAATTTTGGCCACCCTTACCATGAACAAGGTTTTCCCGATATCTAGCCTAAATCTGCTCTCTGTCAGTTAGTGACCATTGTTCCTTGTTACCCCAAGAGGTGCCCTGGTAAACAGAGCATCTCCAATCCCTTGCTGCATCCCCCTAATGAATTTGTAGGCAGGCACAAGATCACCTCTCAGCCTTCTCTTGTGGACGATGAAGAGGTCCTGGTCCCTCAGTCCTTCTTGAAGTACGGTGCCCAAAACTGAATGCAGTACTCCAACTGCAGTCTGACCAATCCTGCACAGAGGGCAAGTATCACCTTCCTGGTTCTATTTATCATGCATCTGCTAATACATGATAAAGTGCAGTTAGCTTTGCTGATGATTTCGTCACATTGATGACTCATGTTCATCTTGACTTCGAGACTTCATCACTATGACTTCGAGATCCCTTTCTGCTTCTGGGCTGCTGAGAGGGTCACTTCCCAGACAGTAGATGTGCTGGATATTTTTGCGCCCTAGGTGCTGCACTCTGCACTTGTCCTTGTTGTACTGCATCCTATTGTGTACTGCCCACTTTTCTAACCTTTCCAGGTCTGCTTTCAGTCATTCCCTACCCTCCAGAGTGTGCACTTCACCCCACAATTTATTATCATCCACAAACTTGGACAAAGTACACTTCACACCCACATCAACATCACTGATGAGGATATTGAAGAGTACAGGTCCAAGGACCGAACCTTGCAGGACCTCACTACCCCCATCCTTCCTAGTCGATACTGACCCATCTACTACCACTCTCTGGGTGCGACCACTAAACCAATTTGCTACCCACCGGACCATGTAAACATCCATGTCACAGCCTCTTAATTTATTTATGAGATGGGATGAGATACCATATTGAAGGCCTTGCTAAAGTCCAAGAAAATGACATCCACCTCTACTCCTGCACCTAGGCTTTTGTGACCCTGTCGTAAAATGAAACCAGACTGGTCAGGCATGATCTACCTGCTATGAATCCATGCTGGTTTCTCTGCTGCATTATTTTTTCTGCTGGACTCCCACAAATATGATCCTTCATAATCTTTTTTTTGCAGGAACTTGGAGAACAGTTGATCAACAGACAAATAAAACTAGGGCTGTGCAAAGCTTAGTGTGCTGATTTGATTCAAAGGAGATTCGTCCTGATTCGGTGGCCAAATCTCTGAATCTGAATTGAATCAGGGAACCAATTAAAAGGTCCAAATTGATTTGAAGCTCTCCAAATCTTCAGAAAAGATTCAGAGAGCTTCAGTGATTTGGACAGTCCCCACCCACTGCAGCTGGACTTGGACCTCGTAAATGGGGGGCAGGGGAGGGGGAAGCTGGAAGAGGGGGGAGTGGACCATGGGCTAGACCCCATCCCCTGCCTGCTCCCCCAGCGCTGCCACCCCTGTCCACTCCCCCAGCCCCATGACCATGGCTTCCCTGCCCTCCCCAGCTCCCAGTGCTTTAAAAAAAAGCCCCCATTCACTGGGTGCTGCCAGGTAGAGGAGCAATTCCTGCTTCCCCCCAGTGCTCCACACCATGTGAGGGGCTCTGCCATTAGCCCCCCCACTCATTCCCCCAGCCCCCCCCATGGCTGCCCCACCCATCCCAGCTCTGGCCCTTTAAGAAAAAGAAAAAAGAGAGAAAACCCGTGGGACCCACCAACTCCTGCAGCGGCCTTGTGCAGAGCCCCCCACATGACACGAGGCAGTGGGGGGCAGCAGGGATCACCACCACCCAGCAAGAAAAGCGAATCCTGGGATTTTGGAGAGGGGTTTCTTAAAGGGCCGGAGCTGGGGTGGGCAAGGCAGCCATGGGAGGGAAAGGAGGAGCTGGGGGGAGGTCAGGTCAGGGGCTCATACAGAGCTTGCCATGCAGTGGGGGCCAGTGGGGATCACCCCCTACCTGGGAGCACCTGCCGAGTCGGGGCTTTTTTCCAGGTACCGGGAGCTGGAGTGGACAGAGTAGCCATTGCCGGGACTGGGAGAACGGGCAGGGGATGGGATTGTGTGATTCATAGACTCAGAGATTAGGCAGCAGCTGAATCTCTGAATCAGATTTGGCCAAATCAATGTGGGGCACTGTTGAATCACCAAATGGAATCACTGTCCCCCGAATTGGCTGGATCAGAATCCAAAGTGAATACTAGCTGCCTCGCACAGACCTAATGCATACATGTAACCTGTCTAAATCTGTCAAGTCTGATATGACTGCCCTAAGTTGAAAATTACCACAACACACCCCAGTAGAAACTTCTGCAAGCACGTGTGGACGTTGTGCTTTTTGTCCAAGGACAGATGACTGCAAAGCCCAGAAATGATGTGAAGATTGTAAGTGATTTGCTTGTGTGCACCACAGTACGTCACTGTTGCTTTGTGAGGAATACAACATTTAATTAAAACAGGAAATGGTTCTGGAAGTAACTGTTAGTTTGAAAACAGTGTGAACTGCAGACTTAGCAAATTGTTCATTCATGTTTTGAAACTCTTAAGAAAGTTTAAATTTTTGTTCATTGTTCTAATTAAATAATATTTTGGGTTCAAATCATCATAAATACTCTTTCAAACAATCTGTATGTTTAATATATAGTTTTTTGTACATTTATCATGCTATCACTGGTTCCATTTTGTTCATGCAGGTGGGGTAACAAGTTACCCCCATGCAACCAACAATGTCGAATTGCAGAGTAACAAGTTACCCCATGAGAACGACAATGGTTATGGTTTCATGAGAACAGGTGAGGGTTAATCTTGCAGGTTCCCCTGCATGCCCTCCCCCACCCCGCACCTCTCCAGCTGATCAGCGGAGGCACCTGTTGCTCACTCCTGATTGGCAGGGAGGCAAAAACCACAGTTTTAAATATGGCACTGCTTTTGCTTCTTGACCAGTCAACAACAAGCAGCAGAGCCACCAGGACCCCTTAGCCAATCAGCAACAAGGGAAAGGGGGATGAGGAGGTAAGCAGGGAATACTGCAAGATTAAAGAAGCTGTCATGCATCCCACTTCCGCCATGATTTCAGTAGGCCCCTAATCATGGTAGTTGAAATCCCAAGTAAAAGATGTCTATTGTAGGTCAAAGAAGGAACTGCCATTGTGCAGATTAAAAACTTCTGGGACAGAAGTATTACGAAGAGTGGTCACCATTTGGAACTATCTGTGATACAGACATCTGCAAGACACTGGTTGAGATGCAGCCAGACAGTCAGTCACCACAGACTGGTGAAAATGTTCTGACCGTGCATTAGGACTGAAATGAGTCAGGTTAAAGAAGGGAACTTTTGGGAGTGGTGGGGTTGAATATGGTTTCTAGTGTGGTAACATTTAGTGTGCTTCAGGTATCAAAAACTTGTTTTCCTTTAGATGGGATGGCTTTTGCTAAAGCTATTGTTGAAGATGTACACTGATTTTTCTAATGAGTGTTCTACATAGTACCCGTTGAAAAGGAGGCATAAGAAAGCATCTAATATGAGAAAGTTTCAAAAATCAACAAAAGTGTTGATTTGCAGTTGCTTTGTTCCAATAAAAACAACTGTAGGAATCAGGGCTCCTCCATGTGTATGGGTAAAGGTGCAATGAGATCTAAAGCATAAACTGCACAATTGTGCCTCCTGCCATGTCAGATGTGCATGGCAGGAGGTGCAACTGTGGGATTGCACATTAAATCCCATCACACCTTATTGCCAGTGCAGGGGAAACCCAATCCTGGTCTCATCCTGCACTGGCAAGAAGCAAGCTCCTGTGGCTGGGACCCCCCTCATCTGAGAGGTTCCCAGCCAAGGGAATGCCCCATGCAGCTATGGGATGCAGCTGCCAGTCTCCTAGCCTCAAGGGTGCATGAAACCCCTGGGGCTGAGAAAACACAAAAGCTTTGATCTCCCAGCCCCAGGGGCTTCACACATCCCTAGGGCTGAGAGATTGCAGCCACACCCCAGAAACCCAGTATCTACAGCCCGGCATGGTGCACCTCTGTGGCTGGGGCCCCCAGCAACTGACAGTGGAGACCCTGTTACACTTGCAGATTAAAGCTGGATAGCAACCAACTACAGAGTTAGTACACATTTTGAAAGTCTAACTTTATTGCTGGTTGGAGCTTTTCATCTTGTGATAGGTACTTTGCATGTGAAGCTGGTCTCAAGATATTTGCACAATTAACCAGATAATTGTGCAATACCTGTCAGGTGTAAAGGAGGCCTAAGTATCCACTTTTTACAGAATTTTTTTAATTGTGCAAGTTTATAGCACTTACAGATTTCTAGGGCAGAAAAAGGAAGCATCCTGGGAAAATGATAGACTCCTATGAGTTCTGCTGGAGGCACAACAATAAAGAATGGCATGACAAGCACTGGACCTGGATGTTGTATTTCTTTAAAGAGAGATTTTAAAAGCCAGTGCCAAATTTGTCTGATGTAATTCTGTGGGAATTAGCAAAGGTATATGTTGTGATCATATTGCAAACTTTAAAGCCAGATACTGCAAATTTTGAAAGCCCCAATTCACAGAATTTGGTGAAAAGTTAGAGTCTCCATTTAAAAGGGCAAATAAAGAGAGAGAAAGAGAGTCTTGTACACTCAACATAAAGTTTTCAGAGAACTGTTTCTTAGCACTGAGTGAGCTATTCCTGAATTCGTACTGTGCTCCATCATGCTGGGTTGATTGATGCTCAGACTTATTCATCCCAGTATGACACATTACAATGGATTGACTTGTATACTGTTGTTTTCCAGTGACTGCTCCCTAATGAAGTAAGATGGAACTATTCAGATTTAATAGTTCTCTGCACTCTAGCTGTTCCTCTCATTTTAACAAGCAGAGGGAACAGAACAAACTAAATTCCAGATCCACTGATGCTATGTGTTTGGTTTGTGTGTGTGGATGACTATGCCCAAATACATAATCATCACAAAACCACAAGCCTTAAAAGTGTCAGAAAATAACCTTCACTTAACAAATCAACAATAGAACTTGTGGGAGAAAATCTGTGATTTTCAAAATGTTTTTAAAGGGTAATTTTTAGTCATTCCCTCTTTTCCTCTTTTAAATAACATGTAGATATTTCAGCCTCCAGGATGAAGCAGCAAACAGAATTACACATAAAACACTTTCCCCCACAATTAAATCACTCCCTGCAAAGTTTCACGCAACGTAAGCTGTCCTAGCAACTCAGCTATGATTTGTCTATGTTATGCCAATGCATGAGTGAGCATTGGCCCCTCTTTTAACCCAGGTTTTAGTTGCGCACAATTTGATTATACTACTACCTGGCCCACACACGATTTCACAAATTCATTTATATGAAATATCTAATCCCAGACTGTGATGTAAGGATTAGTAAGTTCCACTCTGCTAGTTGGTACTAAGCTTTATCATTAGTGTGTCAACCATATATAATATGAAGGGATCTATAAGAGTGATGTTAGACTAATTAGTGGCAATAATTTCAATAGGAGCCCAGATAACTTGAAAATTCCCATTTTAGTGAATATGGAAAAACTTACTGCACTCCTAAAAATGAAGGTTGTCAGATGTGTTAAATAGGTTAAAAGGGGAAACATCCAAATTCTCAAGCTCCATTCCAAGCTACCAGCAGGAGACAGGTACTGAGTGAAGCCAAGGTAGTGATGAGGTCTGAATGTTAATCATTTTTATATTCATAATATGGGAAGTACAGTGGTAGAAGCAGAGTCCTGATGACATGATATGATTAACAGATGATAACAGAATGGAAGTTACTACATACATATGTATTTCATTTTATACATGACATGCATATAGGTGCTCCCTTGTTAATGCATATACATACATATACTCTTTATTCATTGATAATTTAGGGGATATACTCAAGGGGGAAAATATGATGGTCGGTTTATTTTTCTGCCACATATAAAATACATCTATTAAGTAAAAAAAAACCTCCCAGGTTCAAATGTGTTCATTTTCCTCACGTCTCTAAGAAAAGGAATATATAAGGTAAGGGGAAAAAAGGCCTCCTTGGAAACCTCTTGCCTAGATCATTATTCTTATATGTAATAAAATGGCTTATTCCTCCAACCAAATATCTAGTCAAAATAAAATGGCAAATAGTAATTAGGATACAGTGTATCAGTATTCTGGCCACATGTACTGTCAACACCACTGCAAACCACCAGTTGAAGTCTTAAAGCAACTATATGCTCCAGCTGGAAAAAATACCTTCCATAATTTGGCATCCAGAAAGCATTCCATTAAATACTAATACCTGGTGTTGTGCAAAGCAGATGTTCTCAAACTAGGGTCCATAGTCCCCATGGGATCATTAAAAACCTTCTAGAGTCTACAAAGTTCCTAGATTTCTCTAGTAAAGTTTGTGCAGTTACACACATGGGTTTGACCAGGGGAAGGGAGATTCCCGATTCAGAATTTCTTCCAATGGGGGAAGAGGACATTCAGCTTCAGAAATGTTATCCAGTGTAAAGCAAGGAAGGAAAAATTGTCACACACTATAAAACGAGTGGCAATGAATTCATATAATGTCCATGACACTGCACAAAACTTAGAAATAAACATGTTTTCTCAAATACATATATGCAGGCAATATTTACCTACAGAAAAACAGGGAACTGGAAATTATGGCAGACAATGTAATATAAGGGATCTCTCTCTGTGTCTTTCTGTGTGTATGTGTTGTAATAGAACCATAACACTTAAAGAAGAAAAATAAGTGTGACACAAATAAGGATAATGAGCGTATTTGTGATATACCACTCCCTATTCTCTCTGCTGTTCACTGAACATATATAAGTAGTATAGGATTTGGGGAGGTGAGGAGAGAGGGTTGATTGACTGTGATTTTCTTTTATCCTAACAAGAATGTGTTTTGAATGATTAGCCAAACATTAAGTGGTCTATTTAGTTAACAATGTAACTGTAAATTTCCATGCTGAATGTGTAGAGCCATGCAGCTAGGCGGCAGGCAGAGGTCTGGCCCCCCGCTCTCTGGGCTGAGCAAAAACAATTTAAGCCCAGGTCAGCATTTACACATGCATTTCACTACAGTTAATAATTCTACCATAAGATAGTACTGTCCCTGATTCATTTACTGCACCCCAATACTGGTGCTCATGTAGACAGTGATGCTTTATTGCAAAGCTAGTCAACTCCACAGTAAAGTGTACGTGTAGATAAACCCTGTGAGTCCTTGAGAGCTAGTTATCCCATTCCATCATTAATATTTGCACACGTTCTCAGTTTTAAACTCCTGTTTGAATACTTTTGAATGCAACATGAGCAGAACTTCTGTTTGAATAAAATGCAGGCAGAATAAATTATCCAAAGTGTAGTGAAGTGGATAGGGCCTGAGTTAGAAGTCCGGCTGTATTCCCAGGTCTGTCACTAACTTTGTGATTTTGGGCAAATCATTTCACCTTACATGTTTGCGGTTCCCCTCCAACTCTTTGGCTGTTTCTTAGTACATGTTTATACACTCACTGCTACCATGGGGTCTCAAGCTAAGTAATTTAGTCACTGGCTTATTATAAATAACAATAATATGAAATTAAAACCCCAATTCATACCAAAACCTCCATAGTTCCTTTCCAAATAACCATTTTAAAATTACAACAGTGAAAAGAAAAAGTATTCCAAAAGCAGAGATTCCCCTTGCTGTTTCTTTAAGCTTCTGATACACTGTGACCACCGGTTACCATACTGCCACATATTTTCTCATCGGCTTTCCTACTTTACCACCTCTCGTCTTAAACTTAGATTGCAAGCTTTTTAGGTTAGAACTTATTCTGTGGTTGTAAAAGCATGTACGATACTTCGGTGCTGCTGCTACTACAATTACTACTAATAATGTGTGTGCCCCGTAAAGCTAGATTAAACTATTTCTTTTAAAACCAAAATACACCTCTAAGCTAGAGAAAATTGTGTATATGCAGTCCCCACAAAAATACGGTAAGCACTAGTTTGTCCATGTTATGAAGTGAGAAGTAGTATCTATACTGCTAACTTACAAAATAAATACAATTTCCACCCAACATTAGGTCACAGACAAAGGCAGGGAGGAAAAATATGGCTGATGTAAATCTGTCATTAAAACTTTATAATCTGGAAATGGCTTTAAACAAGAAATACTAGTCAGCACGTCTCTTAAATCCTTTCCTTTTCTCTGCCTGCCAACCTCTCAAAGCTATCCTAATTAACTATCAAGTTGGTGCCAGGTTACAAAGCCAGAGCCAAAATACAAAATGCACAGCTTAGAAAAAATTAAACTTGTACGTTGTGATTTTACAGCACCAATATATTGACAATGAACTCACATATCAAAGAACTGGGAGCAGATCAATAACATCATTCCTCCATCATATATTTCCTGTGAAAAGGCTTTATCTTTCAAGAGGCTACATTTTTTTTATTGGCATATCAGATCCCATCATCTTCAGTGGAATCCCCACTTTGCTGTAAGGAAATGACTGCATGCATCCCCTTGCAGAATAAGAGAAAAGGAAGACAAAGCCATTTCAAGGCTAACACGGAGAAACATCAGGGAGCAGAGCTATGACATTTACACACACTGTGGTTGTATCATCACATAAGAAAGACCATGGCTGTACAAAGACAGGAGCATGTGTATAACTTTAGGAATGAAAAGAGTCCTACTTAGTTCAATCTTGAAGTCAAAGGCTATAATGACTTCTGTATGATACTCATCATCCATTTCTAGGGCTCCAAACCAGCAAAGCACTTAAATGTGTGTGTCACTGCATATACGTAGCCTTCTCTAATGTCAAATCCCCCTTTATGTATGGAAATAGGTTTTTATAACAGAAGGGCTAGAAATCTCTGAAAGAAAACTCCAAATAGGTAAATAAATCAAGATAGGCTATAAAGTATGGTACTGTGATTGCCTTTTTTTAAAGTCCATTACTTAACATGTCAAAGGTTGCAGCCTGTTCTGATAACTGTCTCCTGTTACTATGATTTAATAGAGTAAATTTTAAAAAATCCAAAAAACATCTTCACTAACAAAATATTTTCCATTCCAAATGCCTTCATTGAAAAGCAGTATAATTTGAGATCTAGTGCCCCAAACCAACAAAGGGTAGATGAATCCATACTTGGAAGTTTAAAATGGGACAATACTTCTTTTTCCCTGTAGGTAGTTAAGAAAGATAAAAACTATTGAATCTGGATATTCTATGTTGCGTCACTAGCACTCAATGCGATGCAAAACCATCTACCAAATTATATTGTTCTGAACTGTCAGAGGTGAAATTAAGGCAGGTTTGGCAATTATTTGGGCTTCAGAGTCATTTAGGGAGTTTTGGTGAGCTGTTGCAGGCTGGGTCAGCATGCTCCAGCAGACTCGATTACTGAGTCTGCTCCTACATGTTGTAATTATAGCATGTCAGAGCAGCCTCCCCGCATGTCTACAGGCACCCCATGTGGTCTAAACAAAGCTTCTATCTCCTCATTGCTCTGATACCACTTTGTCACTCTAGCCCATAACCTGAGAGAGGACAATCTGTCTTTTCCTCTCTTGCGTTGTACACTTAAGTTATATTCAACCCTGGTTCCTTCTTCAAAACACTTTCTTTCTTCCTCTCTCATCAGCATGTCCAGACTTTTATTTTGCATCTTGATTATTTTTACCCCCCTTTATTAGCTCTCAATCTTCTATTCTGAATATTTCAACCCCCACAACCCCACCACAACAACCTCCCTTATAAGCAGCTAGCCCCCAGATCCCACCAACCCCCCACCTCCCATGGAGCCACTAGTCCCCCAGTCTACCCACCTCTCCTCCCACTCCATCAGCAAACACCTGCAAAACTGGCACCAGGGCTAGTTTGGCGGTATCAGGAAGGGCTGGCAGGATCAGAGAGGCTGTCTGATCCTCCCAACCCTGCTCCCTTGGAGCCCACCAGCCTCCCCCATGGGCCCTCTTCAGTCCCCTGATCCTGCCAACCCCCAGGCCCCACAAGTTGCCATGAATCCCACTAGTCCCCAATCACTCCAAGCCCAAGAGAACCCACCAACCCCCCTGCAGACACCAGTAGCTTCCCCAATCTTTCCAACCCCCCTGAACCCACCATCTCCCCTGTAGATCCCAATAGGCCCCCAATCTTGCCTACCCCTCCCCCAACTCTGACTTACTTATTTGGGCTCCCACAACTGGCAAAGGTCTGTAAAACTGGTACCCAATCTACAGTTGCATGGCTTAATGTAAGCTGCATGATTATAGATTGGATCCCAGGAACACCTGTACTGTTCAAGTGAGGAATCACTAGGTTAGATGGGGCAGCCATTTTTTACCCAATCTAACCTCCCAAATTTCTAAGTATAACTTTTGTATGCACCCTAAGTGACTGGAAGCAGTAAGCCAAGTTGCAACAGAATAAATGACAAATATACAGGTATAATTTTCGCAAAGACTTCAAGAAATGCATTAAAGCCCTGAAAGACTGAACCACTCCAATAATACCCTGCATTGACTCATCCAGAAATTCAGCAGAGGTTATCAGGACTGCAATAAGAAAGGACATTGTACCATACGATTTTCAAAGGAAAAATAAATTTCTTAACATTTCAATGATTGATGAAACTCATGAAATGCTTTAACCAACCTGCAGATAAATTGTTTTTTTTCCTTCTTGCCCAAGGGTAGCTACAAGGTTAAATACAGAGAAGTATCAAACAGTGCAGTCCTGAGAATTGGGACAAATTCTGAGTGGCAGAACTGAGGACTGTTTCCTCTGTAGTACTGAAGTCATAGTGCAAGAGGTAATGAAAGGTGGTAGATAAAATTGCATTGATTTTATTTACATTATACAGTGATTATTAGAGACTGTTGGCATACTAGAAGTTAGTCTTTCCGGTAGCTGACAAGTAACATAAGCTGGACATCAACACTCACCGTGTTCTCTAAGCATCAGAATTCATACAGGTAAATGAGATTCTGAGGGGAAAAAAGACCTAATCCAGACAGTTTCTCTCTCACAGGACTGGTCATACACCATATTTCATATGGCAAAAAAGAAACACAAATATTTGATAAGAACTAAAATGACCTAATACCTCATTCCTGACATTTTTATGTCTTTGTGAAAAATCTGACACCAAAAATTTAGCACAAGGACAATACCTTCACAGAAAATGTTTCCTGAGGAAGAGCTCCCAAATTCCAGCTCTCCCTTTTTTTTGCTTAGCTATGCTGCACAGCAGGAGAAAGTAAATAAGATGAATTCATTTTTGAACAATGACTCAGAGTGAAGTAATAAAACCAAAGCTTTTTAAGTACTGCTTTCAATGGCTACTTGATAGCCTAATGCAGAATTTAAAAATAGCACAATGACTTGAAAAATTAAACACCAGGCAGTATACTTGAAAATCCTAACACTAAATCACTGAAATAAGCACTATTAGTTTGTACTGGCTCCCAAATGATTTTCAAACAACCTTACATAGTTCTAAGCATGTGTCACCAATCAGAGCATAAGCATTATTTTTTTTAAAGAAAAAGTGATGAGTTCAACCCAAAATTAAATAACTTGATGTTTAGGGTTTGGTTTACATGAGAAATGTGAGAAAATCTTTGCTATTTACAGTTAGAGCTAAAACAACAGATATGTGAGAACATAGTGTTTTATAAGTTGGTTCTAGCTCTGAAAAATATTTATGTCCTTTTTTTCAGTCAAAACCCAGATACTCCATACCGTACATGTATACAAGAAAAGCATCCACACACGTTTGTTGCGGAACATGCTCAAATGACAATATAGCCATTTAAAATATTTTAAAGTGACTAATGAGAATACAAATAAAAGATATTTACACCCACAGCAGGAAAGAAATTCCAGCTATTTCAAGTTAGCACACCTTCTCCCAATGCCATTCCTCTCCTTTTTCACTGTAGTTCCACACCATGCAGAAGAATACTCCTTGTTTCTTAGCATCTTCAAAGTACTATGGATAACGAAACTGAAAACAAGGTCCCATGGCAACACATTGTTTGGGCGAAGAATTATTGTGAGCGATCACATGCAGAATGTGCATTTAGTAAAAGATGCTCAAACATATGTACAGCAGGGGATGAAGGGGCTCCATTACCTGACATGGAACCATTCGGTTGCTTCTGTTGTTCCTAATCTACTTCTGAACTCGTGCTAGGTATTCTGATCCTGGTTTTATGCATTAACACATGCATTATGTATATTTGTTCTTGGTGATCCTGCTGCTTATGCAAGCTAGCATGAAGAATAAGGGTCTGCAATAAAATCTGTCATATTTTTTCACATTTTATTACTGATTGGGCAGTGCCATGACACAATATTTTGGGAAAGTAATTTGCATACAACAATGATATCTACATTATATATTTTATCCAAAGATTCTCTCTATTGTATACATCCATTTATTACATCATTCATCACTGAAATAACTATTTGGAGGAAAAGTATACAGCAGCTAATGTCATTATGCAACTGTTCAGGACCAAAAAAAAAAAGCACATCTTACACAACTGAAATTACAGGGAATTTATGAGTGGACTAATTAATATATAAATATATCTAGAATACACAAGTATACATTTCCACATATATAAAAGGATCATGACATTTGAGAGAAATTCTGCACCTTCTAAATTTCTACCCACAATAATTCAAGAACGAAGTCCATATTCTCAGAATTTAGTAGGACACATGACATTTTGGGGTGTCTACTGTCTATCTGTACTGAAAATATTTTGCTCACAGTTAAAGACTGGATTGACCTGTAAGTACCATAAGTGGTCAGACCTTGGGTTGTCAGTTTTGCCTGAATAATAGCATCCTACACCACACTGGGAATTTGTTCAGCGCCACTTCAGAGGAACACGAAACTCCTAGGGTGTGTGTAGATGAAACAGGGACCCTAAATTGAAGCAGTGGGTTTTTAAAAACACCGCTTCAATTTAGGGCAAAGTACACCCCCATGTCATGTACATCCATGTCTCTCTGCCTCTCTGGCAGTGGGGAGGGGAGGGCAAACTGCTGGCAGGTGGAGCAGTCCCTGAGCTACGGGGAAGGGGTGGAGAAAGGGCTGGTGTTTCCCTCCGTGGCAGTGGTAGGACCCCCCCAGGTGGCATCCACCCACGGACACCCAGGGCACCACAACCGTGGAGAGAACTGGGTCCCCATACAGCTCATGGAGGCAGGCAGAATCTTGTGGGGGGGGGAGGGGGAAGATCAGGCTTAACATGCTTTCTTGTTTGTTTGTTTGTTTTTGGTGGAGCCCCGTGTCCTGGGCTGCTGCCAGGCTGCCTGCACAAGTTGTCTGCACAGCCCCTGAGCCACACCGAGCCCGCTCCACAGCTGTAAGGCAGCAAACTAAAACTCCTTGGAGGTGTAAAACAACTCCACAGAGTTTTAGTTTGCTGCGCCCCAAAATCATTTAAGGTGCATTACGCTACTGAATGTGCTACAGCAGCTGGAAATAATGTGCAATACACCACTGACGCATGAAAACACCAACAGCATTAAAGCGGTGCAGAAGAATTTAACCTGCTTTAAAGTGTCATGCACACATGCCCTGTGTTTCGTCTCCACACCCCCCTACTGGGTCATCAGCACGATTCCTTATAGACCCCAGACTTATAGAATCAAGTGTCATTTAGTTCAACTCCCAGCACAAAATACAGGGATGTGGCATTTCTATATTATCCCAGATAAATGCCTATGCAGCCTCTTCTGGAAAGCTTCCAGTGAGATTCCATAGCTTCCCTGGGAAGCTTTTCCCACTACCGTATGGCATTGACAGTAAAGAAGCTCTTTTTCTGAGAATTAATATCAATCTGCTTTGCTGCTTTGTTCCATGTCCAGTCCTCTGTGGCAGAGGAGAACAATTGTTTTCTCTCTTCTTTATGGAATCTTTCAAATATTTGAAAGCTACTATCATATGTCCCTTAATCTCCTTTTCACCCAATTAAAATACCTAGTTTTCTCAGCCTTTCCTCTTACAGCTTGCATTCCAACCTCTTTAATACATTGTTCACTTCTGGGTCCTCTCTAGTTTTTCTATATCCTCCTTAAATTGTAAAGCCAAAACCAAACATAACTTTCAAGCTGAAGTCTAATCAGCACTGAGCAGAGTGGTATTTTCCTTTAACACAGCTCAAAATTATATTTGTGGGTTTTTTTGGTGACTCTCATGGCTGGTTCACGTTAGGCCTGTGATCCATCAAAATTCCTCAGATCCTTCCCTGTAATACTACTGCCTCACCAATTATCTCCTATTCTATATTTGTGGATTTGTTTTTTCCTTCCCTATGGGCACATCTATACCAGATGCTACATCACTGTACTGATGAGCTATGCCACCATAGCTCATTGCTACAGCAACGCAGCATCAGCAGGCACCAACTGTGACACTGATGCTACTGTTCAGTAGTAATAAGCTACAGCACAGCAGCTCATTGCTACTGTGCACTAGCATGGGAAAAAAAAAAACGGCGGCAACAGGACTGTGCGGTAATGCTGGTTAACACACAGTCATTTAGTACTTGCTTAAGCAGTAACTGTGCAGTAACAACTGTGCAGTCTGATGTGTGTGTAGACGTGCCCTGTGTGTGGTATCTTACATTTACTTTGCTGCATTTCACTGTGTTGTCTAGTCTATCAAGATGCTTTGAATTCTACCCCAAAGTGTTTGAAAACTTTCCTGGTTGTGTTTTACCTGCAAACTTGATCAGGAAGCTCTCAATTCCTGCTCCCAAATCATTACTAAAAATGTTAAACATTACCAGGCCCAGAACAGACCTTTGTGGAACCACACTTGAAACCATCTTCTGTTCTGACACTGATCAATTTATAGTTAGTTATTCTCTCTGCATCCATTCAGCCAATTCTGTGTCTGTTTAACACTAAATCTATTCAGCCTAACTTTCTTTGGTTAACTATCCTAGTTTGGTGTTGATCATAGCCATTGTTAAACAAAGGGCTGAACTGGCCCACTAATTTATAAGAGTTAATATAATAACAACCTAAAGGGAGACAGCTCGGTATAGGTCTATGAGACTATTAGCATCAACTTCACATATTCTTTAATATTTTAGGAATCAGAAAGTTTTAAATTTACTCCTCAACTTGTCCCCTTGCTAATTTTTAAATAGGAGAGATGACATGATAGGATGTTGTGATCCTCTGTTGTTATCAAAATTCTCGTATGTTTATATAGGATATGTGATCATATGCAATGTTTGAAAAACACTATTTGTTTTTAGTACACAAAGTATCCACAGAGATACAACCTAGAAACACCAAACAAACATGATGTCCAAATCAACTCAGTAGTTCTATTGGACAAAATTTATAAAGCACCTGTCAAGACTGAAATAAAGGTTACTCCATGTATTAAACACAAATCCTACATATTAGGTACATCTACCCATTCACTAATGTGTATCTGAATGTGCATTAGCCTGCCCTAATGTGCAGTAATGAAAGCACATGCTTTTTTAGTAACACTTAATGCACTGCAGCCTAGTTTTATTGTTTATTAGTGTATTAGCATGGCTTTTGATGTGATGCTTTAATGCGCAGTAAAATTGGCTATTATGCATCAAAGTACACATGTAGACACGCTCATTAGGAAGTTAACTGAAGAAGGTAGAAAATGAAGACTGAGCTGTGGTGACTTTATTGAGACTTTACTGCTATACATACCATATATAGATCAAAGGAAACAAGGGAAATCAACAAAGGCCTGCCCCATCAACACGTTACACTTAAGGCATGATTAACCAGTTAATCGCATCTTAAATGATCACTTGGCCACATGTTCAATTAATGACACAATAAAAAAAGGAATAAGCTACAAAGTTATTCCACAAAATATGTGTAATAAGTTTGCAGCTACTTTCTATCATGCCATTAATTGAACATATGGCCAAGGGCCCCTGTGACTGGGAGCCCTGTTAGCTGAGTGGGCTACCAGGCATAGGAGCTTGTTTCTGCCAGGATCAGGATCCCCCTGCACTGGCAGTAAGGCATGATGGGATCTGATTCAAGATCCCACAATCATGCCCCCTGCCATGAACATGCAATTGTATGGACTGCACACTAGATCCCATCACACCTTTACCTGCACATGTAGAGAGGCCCAAATGGAGATACATGCAGACATACACAAACACAAGTATAAAAGAAATCAACTAATGACAGGAAATAAGGAAGGAGCTCTTCATGTGTAAGCCAAATGGCAATGGCCAAATGACATGACAGACCAACACTGCCCGTGTTACTCTTGTCATAGAAGAGAATGGTGAATCTCAAAACAATATTGAATGTAATGGAAAAGTTTATATATTACTGTCTCTACACCGCTATATTGATACTAGAATGAAAAAAATGTACAAATAGTGCTTCCAACCCAACATTTGTTCTATGCATATTTTTGTGGGAATGAAAATTTAAGCCCTTTAAATAATATAAAACAAAAGAAAACTTCAAAAGCAAGTTCTAAGTCCCAGCCTAACTATAGTAGCTGTACAAATTCATTAGTGACCATAACAGAGGTTAGTGACCTGCAGGCAGTATAAAAGTCCACTGCAAACATTCCAGAGATCAGAAGTCATGTCCGTCACAGTATGATTTTGTGTTGATAAAAGGGCTTAACAAACATAGAGCATGCAAGATAAACTGCATCTGCCACATACAGCGAATTCTAAACAAACATTTCTCGCAGTAATAAAATTTATTTGTTTTCATAAAATTCTATAGGCTGTAAAACAATATCCTTGTGCAGATAGGATTTCCCTAGGTCAAGAACTTTTCAGTCATGGCCCATTTCTTGAAATGCTAACATAAATTGCAACAATACTTTCTACATAAGGGCTTAGGTAGCAGATTCAGTGATACAATAGTTATGGCATCTATTTACTAGTCTTACAGAACTATTTGAAACTAACACTTTATAAACTATACAGGTGATTTAACCTTCTTCCAGGTACCTGGGCTTTAATGTTCATGAACTACTAGCCCTTTAGTTTACATTTAAACATGTGTCTATTGCAATTTTGACCAGGAATGAATGGACAGAACATACTTGCCCACTAAAACATAACTGGTAACATTTTTAGTCAATTTATTCAATAGTTATTTTTGAGAACCATGGCTAAAACTATGGTTGATGAGAATATTAAATAATGAGGAAAATATCTACCAATTCAATCACTTTGAATTAAGTGTCTCATTGTACTGTCCTCTTCTTTGGATGGGATGAAATGGGCCAAATTCTGCTCTTGCCTTATAGAAATGTATTGGGAGTGTCAAATATGTAACCCAATTAAACTTAGCCTGTCAATGTAAATACAAATATTTTGAAAGGACTGAAATTAGCTCAGATTAAGTAGCCTTTGGGTCTAAATAAAGAAGATATTAAAAGCCTATAAAATGCTTAAAAGGCATTTCTGCACAATTAAAAACCAGGAAGAGCAGTTCTTTCAAAAAATAAGTATAATAATCTAAGACTAAAACTAGTTGGCAGAACTTCTAATTTAATATTGTTTTTGTTTACTTTCAAAATAATAGGATTCAAGGAGTCTTCTGGCTGAAATCTTTGTGTACTGTTTTCATATTGTAATAGCCTGAAGATATCAGCAGTGAATTAGAAGCAGCAGATCACTATAAAAGTTAGAGAACTGTGAACAGTTTCCATCCTTCACTGTGTTTGAAAACACGTTTGAACCAGATGAATTAAAAACCCAAGACAATTTTTATACCAAGATGATATAAGCACTAATCAAAATAGTCTCACAATATCCCTAAAAATATAAAATGACTGGCAAAGGACAATCGATTAGGGGTGAGTGAAGTGGGCCCTATTCAATTTGGATTTGGGACGGCGATTCAATTAATTGATTTGGATCACTGTCCCTGATTCAGTTCAGCCGACTGAATCTGAAGATATGATGCTGATCCAGAGAATCAGCAATTCAGACACTGACACAGCTTTAAATGTTTTTTCTACATCCCCTATAGGTACCAGCACAGCTTGTGAATGCTGTGATGCTGGGGTGCATGGAGCATCCCACAGGAGTGGTGCAGGGGAGGTCCCCGCATGCTCAGCAACAAACCTGGAAGTGGACTGGAAGTACTTCCAATCCACTTACTGGTCCACTGGGGAGTGCATGGGCCCCCTCCCCAGTGCCCTTCCAGCTCAGCGATCAGCTGTGGGGGGACCCCGGGTGCCCCCCAGACCCAGGAGGCACCAGTTTTTGAGCCGGGGGGGGGGGACCCCTGTGCACTCCCTGGCAGACCCAGAAGTGGACCGGAAGTGCTTCTGGTCCACTTCTGGGTCTGCTGCCAAATGCTCTGGGGACCCCTCACACTTCTGTGGGATGCCCCATGCACCCCAGCATCACAGCGTTCACAAGCTACCTGGTATCTTAAGATATGTAGAAAAAAATTTAAAGCTGTGTCTATGTCCAAATATCTAGATTGATTTGGAGGGTTCTGATTCAATTCGGAGAGATTAAAGGGTCCTCTGATTCAATTTGGATTTGGAGATTCAGCCACCACCGAATCTCCACCAAACTGAATCAAGGACCAAAACTTTGCACAGTCCTACTAGAAATGTTTCAAAAAATCAAATATCAAAGAACTGTACAGCCCAAAATGGAAGTCTTTACCACTGATAAGTTTCAAGTCTACTTGTTTTCTTACAATGGCTTCCAACAGTTCTCTAAAGCTATACAATAATTTTACAGAGAAACAATAGCATCCAACCTAGAAGATTTTAGCTCCTCACACTGCTAAGAGTGTCATTGCTTCTGCAAAAGCTGCCATGAAGGTGACTCTTCAGTAATCATCTCACATGCCAGGAAAAAGGAAAAAATAAAGAAATATTTTTGCATAGGCATGAGTCAGAGTAGTTATTACTCCACTGCATAGACCATTTGTAATGAGAAGTTACTGAGTTGCTCTAGTCCTTTTAGCTTCCTTCAATAAAAGCACCTATATCTCTTGTTCCTGGCCCTCTATGCCAAACCTAGCAACACTCTGACTGCCAGAATTCCTAGTGGCAGAAGCAGCCCCCACACTGAGGCACTTCTGCCAGCTCCACATCTTGGGAAGGCACCAGGTGCTAAATGAATCACAGAAGTCAGCAGAAGGCCTGGGAGTGCTACTAGACAGTGACAGAAGCATTATTGCACTAGGCTAGGTAGAAAAACCCTGATGACCAAAAGGAGGGGTCTTTTGCACCCAAGGACCTGAGTGTGAATGCCAGCAGAAGTGAAGTTCCATACGAGAAGCTAGTACCTGAGGGTCTTTCAAAGTTCCAGATGACTCTCTGTGATAATCCTTCAACAAGGTGTCAAACCACCTAAGCAGGGCAACTGTTTCAAACATAGTAGGCTTCTTTCAGGCAGTTTAGAGTACTGTACATTGCCCAATACAAAATGGAGTACATAATTTATTACAGACACAAACACTCTTTGACATTTATCTTAACCACTGGGGCTAGGGACAGACATTACACATAAACCAGTTTAAGTGATCAGAAACTGGTTTAAACCTATAACAGAATAAACAAAGTGAACATAAGCCAGTTTCAAAATGGCCAAAACCAGCTTGAGATAAGTCAGATACTACATTCAACCAGGTTTAACTGACTTGAGTCAAACTGGTTTAAGCAATGTCTGTCCCAGACCCTTTGCTGGTTTAAGATAAACTAGACATCCCCACCATCCTGGCATATGCTCTGGGCTGGGCAGGGCTCTCTGCTCCAGCTGCAGGGCTGGCCCTGCCCCTCTACTCTCTAGCCAGAGCAGGGACAGGCCCTAGCAGAGACACTCACTGGCATGGCCCCACTAAGGCAAAGTGGGCAGGGAAGGGGTTAATTCTTCCCTCCTTCCCTTTTCCCCCCATGGCAGCCAGGGTCAGCCTGTCTGCTGGGGAGCAGAGGGGAGGGGGCTGCAGTGGTGGCCCCTGGAGCTGGCAGACCCCAGCTGCAGGGAAGGGATGAAAGGAGGAATTAACCCTGCCTTAACACAGCCATGCTGGGTTGGTTGTCCCATAGGGTGGCGAGGCAGGCTGTGTTTCCTGCTGGAAGGGAAGGATTCTTCCCCCTCCTCTTCCTCCAAGGGTGGGCAGGGGGACTCTGTGAGGTTCTGGATGGGGACTCTTCCTCCTCCCCTCCCCCCACCAGGCTGGGAAGTGGCGGTTCCATGCGATGCTGCCCAGCCCTGTAGCAGAGGCAGGGGGCAGGGGAGGCTCTGTTCCATGCTGGAGGGAACTCTTCCCTTCTCTGCTTCCCCCAGAGGGGCAGGGTGTGGGTGTGTAAGGGAGGGTGGGGGGTGTAAGGACCCCCACACACTCTCCCCATGGCGTGTAGCCCCAACTGCCTGGCAAAAGCAGAAGACGGTGGGGTCAGGCTGCTCGTGCCTGGCGCAGTCATGACTCCAGCCACCACTGCATGGCGGGAGGGACTGGAGCCTGTAATTATCACTGTAGTTCTCGTCTCTGAGCCTGCAGCTCCAGCCCCTCACTGGAGCCAGCTGCTTCCCCCTGCCATTCAGTTCCTGGCACTGTGCCAGGATTGAAGGGAGCCCTGCCCCATGCTTCCCCACAGAGTCCAGCATGGGGCTTCCCCACCAGAGTGCAAAGTTGTGGAGCACAGAGCCCAGAGACAGGAATGGCCAGACAGGCTGCATAGGGCTGTTCTTGCCCCCAGTGCAGTGCTGGCTGCCTCACACCTACACCCTGCCCAGCTGAGCTGCACACTCCTGCTGCCACCCTGGGGGAAGGAAGAGGAGGGGGAAGAGTTCCCCAAGCACAGAACAGAGCCTTCCACTGCCCTGGCGGGGAGGAGTGGGGGGAAGAGTCCCCCTCAGGCGCTGCGCAGCATCCCATAGAGTTCCCCCCCCCCCCCCCGCCATGGGGTAGATGCAGGGGGAAAAGTCCCTCTCTGGGGCCAGGCAGCCTTACAGAGCCCCCATCCCTACCCCACCATGGGGGAGGAGGAAGAGGGAGAAGAGCCCCTCCAGCACCAAACAGGGCCCCCCTACCAATCCCATGGCAGTGGGGGAATGGGAGGAGGGGGAAGAGTTCCCCTCTGTGGCCGGGAAGCCCTGTGTGCCTGAACTGCTCCAGGCTGTCAGGGAGGTGGTGGGGCAGGTCTACAAGGGACTGGCCACGTGCCCCCCCCCATCTCAGCTTCCCTGTGGAAGGGAGTGCTGCTCTAGCACCTCTGGGCTTCTGGCTTGAGCCACCGCAGGCATGTGCTGAACATCCATCCACTTGCAAACTGGTTCATTCTCTGCAGGTTAGACTACCCTGCAAAAACTGAATCAATTCAGGCTCAGGCTTTTTGACCGTCTGTCCCTAGTCTGGGAGTGTACAGAGTCTGAGGACTTCAATGGATTCAAACAGAGGCAGCTTTGTGGACTGTTCTTGTCTTTAGTACTCTTCTCCTACAAGTTGAAGCTTATCTGTTGGACTGGTAGGTCTATTTTTACAGTTTAGTATTGCCATCTACTGTAATACAGTTGGTTATCAAACAACAGGTAAACAAAAATTTTAAGCACAATGATTTTTAGAGCAGGTCTAACGCAAGTAAAGCATACTGCAGTATTTCAAAGTGTTCAGTGATATTCAAATGTCCGTTTTTTTGGATAGGGACATTGGAAACAATGAATATAGAAATAGTGTTCTGAGTTTCTCTGCTAAACTTTGAACATTAAAATAAAAGTTTATTGCACAACAGATCTGTTCTTTGTGTGACTTCAGGGTCACATGTGCTTACTTAAATGCCTGCTCTTTCTTTCCCCTGTTGTCCCCACAAACAAGCATCCCATACTCTCTGTTAGCTGCATCACCAGCAGATCAGGCCAGCGGGCTAGGACCTGCCCTTCCCAAGCCCCATGTCTCAATTGCCCAATCAGCGCACAGGCATGGGAAAGAGCTGCCGGACTGGGACCTACCCCAGACCAGAACAGTTCCCGCCCAGTCCTGGGCTGCATGAAATTTGCATTGCAGCCCAAAGGTGGCTGGGACCTGCCCTGACACAGGACAGTCCCCAGCCAGCTCTATCAGATATGCTGATACAACTTGAGCAAAAATGGCCACTCCAGGAGAAAAACAACCCAGGACTAGCCACATTTAAATCACTCCCAGGACTGTTTCTTCAGGGAGAGCTAATGTCTGTATATGTTCTCTTCTGAGAGAAACCACAGCACAGTTCTTCAGTATCCCAGGGTGCTTTGCTCCTTCTCCAACCTCCTTGGAAACAGTGTGTCACTTGCTGGACTCTGCTGCTGTAACCGAGCAAGGGGCAAAACATATCCCCTTCATGCTGCAGAGAGATGCAGACTAACTCTAAGCAGTCTGGATCAGCCAATCAGGGCTGTGGATTGCTGCCATTTCTGTCTCTGGGTAGACTGAGGGAGTCACTGAGATATGTGTATAGGGGCCTCCTGGCTGGGCACCACCAGCATTGCACACTCTCTGCTCTTCAAATGTCTGTTCAGGCATTTCCAGGTTAGTTTTCCTACCAGGAAAACAAAGTTGGGAGAATTCTCCCAGATAATTCGAATGTCTGTATGCAGTCAGAGTTTCATACTTCGTAAGCATAGGCTAAACATAGCGTAGATATATGAAAAGGGAGTGAGTAGAAATGGCTTCATATATTTCTACCTATCTTAAGCCATGGCCACACTGTTTCTGTCAAGCCTGAAACTACCGCTGAGAAAAACCTCATCTATTTGCACTTGCTTTGCCTAAGTAAACTCTGTCTAGTTCAGAGGGATCCTGGCAAGCTGTTAAACAACACTAGGGTCTAAGAGCTTTGGCTATACCAAAATAAAGAGTATTACAAAGGCCAACACATCAAATGGTTTAAGGGGGCTAATTGTTTGACTAATGAATAATTTATTCAAAGTGAATTTGCTTTCCATTTTTAACATAATACAGTGACCCCTTATGTGTAATATTTACACAACAAGGCAGAGTAGCTCCCAGGCTCCTTCTTGGGTATATACTTCATACATTTTGTCTGGGATTTGTTGTTCCCTCCCAGGCCCCCAGGCCCTCCAAACTGCACTTGTGCATGCACACACATGCACACACACACACACACAGAGGGAGAAAGAGAGGACTTACTTTTTTACATGACAACTGGTCTAACTTAGTCTAGCAAATATATAATTCATATATTAGGAGAAATCCTTAAATACATATTAGATCTACTCCAGTCACTCAAATGAATATTGTAAAATAGTTAAATGAAAAACATGGCCTAAACACTTAATTTCCTGTAAGACCAGAAAGGTTTCAGAAAGAGCGATTTCTTGATTGAGTAACAGAGGTTTTAAAATCTTTCCTAAAAGTTATTTGTATTTCCAAACAAAAATAAAATATCTAATACTAGATCTTTATTATAATAATGTTATAGTCTTTTATGAACTGACAAGACCCATCATGCTGTATTTCTTGTAATCTTCAAGTTGGTGTTCCTACTGCTGATTTGTATAATAATTTTACTGTTTCCAATTTGTTCAAAAAAGGTTTCTAAATTTTAAAAAACCCACCAAAATGAAATTAAGAATCATTTTTGCTATTTCATGTCTTAGTAGTAATCAGTCCGGCTTTCAGATAGCATTCCCCTGAGCTGTCATTACCAGTTTTAATTTTTCTATTTTGCTTGTGACTTTGATGGTGTTAAATTATTATAGTTTATTACAGTTTCTTTTTAAGTAAAACTCAGCTGAAAATTGCTTTTATTTTCCCTGGTTCTACATACTGAAGTTTCAGTCAAATCCCTTCTTTAACATTCTGCAACAATTTTTTTAGTCGTACCTTAGTTTAAAAAAGGGACATCAGGGCTGCCCTAGGCTGGTGCCAACAACACTGTCAGCATGCAAGTTGGAGACCAAGGCAGATTCTGAAAACCAGTTAATTGTCAGACACCAGCCCTAGAGAACCCCAGTGTATGGACATGCCAGACAATTTAGGGGGCCATGTAAACCAGCCATAAAAATGTTCTACATATACTTTGTATTACAGAACACTTATGGCTAGTTTTCTAGTAAATGGCACCTTAAATTGAAGGCACATGTGGCACTCTTGCCATTTATACCACAAAGAACATATTCATTGTGGCATAAATGTAATGTGTGGAGGGGGCCACGGTCACAGGAAGACTGAAATAAATTCATTAAACTAATATTAAGACAGGCTTTCAAAGACTGCATAAACTTCTACTTATTTATTATGCTTAAAGATCATATAAACTTCTACAGGACATGTACACAGTGGAGGTAGCCTGTCAGGGAGGCACTCTAACTCATGGTGCTTTACACAAAGCACCATGTGTCAGCTCATATTCTGTTGTATCTGGGGCATGTGGATCTTTCAGCAATAATCTGTCTTGCCTTCAAAATAATGTTTCCCTTCAGTGCTTCTTCAAGTATTAACTGGGTTCCATAAATCTGCGTATCAGCCCTAATATTTCTTCTGCTTAATGTTTCTTTACAGTGAATTCTAAATTATTTTTTTTCTCTGTGTTATTTGACTTCAGAAGAAGGCTCTCTCGCTAGGAGCAAGTTCCTCACTTACGATTGCCTTCCTGCATCTTCAAAATGAATTTCAACTGGCTGTGTTTTCTTGTACATTTTTTCTTTGAACTGCTGTGCTTCTTTCATTTTGAGTTAGTATAATATGAAACAGATTTGGTTCTCTTGTTTACTTAAAAGGCGTTAACTATAAATTAGTAATTCTTGAATGTGAGGCATCGTGTGCGCTGCTGCCCCCTCAACCACAGTGCAGATGTGAAAGGAGGCCTGTTTCACTCTTCATTATTTTGCCCCCTTTACAAATGCAGCAGCACAAGGCTCTCCCTCCTTCAGAAGGCTAGCCAATTACACTAATGCACAGAGTCAGATTTGTTTGGCTTGAATATGGCTATTAATATTTTGGAGAGAGTCAGGGAACAGCAGACTGGTTTTGAATTTAAATTTAAATTCTGGAATTTTTCCTCCACTGTTTTTTTTTAAAAACTGAGCACAGGTATTCAATTTAAAAGCCTAAGCTATGATCATAAGTTGGTGACTTGCCTGTGGGCCCCAGTAGAGTGGGGCTTTTGCTTTCTCACCAAACGGAAGTTTTTGGTAATTAATCAGCACTACCAAGGACAAGCTTATGAGGATTCACAGGGTTCAACTTCTCTATTTACTGTTTTGTCACATATAGAACATGATGCCACTGGGGTGGTCAGTAAGGTGGCATGCCCTTCTGCTCTTAAAGTAGTAGTAGGCATCTCTCTGTCTTGCAAAGCAATGGGATTGTGCCAAATTGGGATTGTGCCAAATTGCTGGACATCTGTGAATATGGCTGTATTCTTGCCTGACAGTCCTTTCTGCAATTTATCACAATTCAAGGTCATATCAAACAATCCTGAGGTTTCTTCTTTCCTCTACAAGTTGGGCCCTTTTTTTCCTCAAACACCATCATTCTATGCTTAACAGACTGTTTCCAAGTGCTTCTATCCTCAGCACTCTTTGCCCAATCATTTGGCTCAATGTTCATTGCCTTTATATCTCTCTTGCAAGCATGTTTGAACTGGAGATAAAGATGTCTGCATGGTCTTCTTTCTGTAAAGAGTTCTGTGTAAACGAGATCTTAGGTATATAGCCTCATTCATTCTCCACATATGAACAAGCCATCAAAGTCGCTACTGACCAAGAAGAGAATGGATGTTTGAAAAACATCCATTGGCATGTTCCGAAACCTCAGCATGGGTAATTTTGTCCTGCCAGGAAAATCCTAGAATGTATACTTTTAACATATGCTGGTGGCAACCAAGTGCATTTCTATTGCACTCTACCTCTGGTTGTCACCTACAGCTCCCAGCTTCAATACCTATGTCACATCATTAATGATCTCCAACCTCTCCTGGAAAAGGATGAATATCTTAAGGTAGCATTTGAGCACAAACCTGTCCTCATTTACAGGCATTCCTCCCAACCTCAAACAGCATCACTCAACTAACAGAGAAATAAACTCCCATCCTCACCAAGACACAAGGCCTTGCAATATATCCAAGTGACTACTGTGTCCCCATATCAATACAGACCACATCATAACTGGACCTACTTATAACAATATCCAAGGTTCATTCACCTGCAACTCTACCTGTCGTGTACACCATCAATTGCTTACAGGGCCTGTTTGCTGTCTATGTCAGATAGTGTGATTTCTACATGTAAGAGTGAATGAGCAACACTCAAACATCAGCCACACAAAGACACAAAAGCTTGTAGGAGTACACTTCACCCTCCCTGCACACTGACCCCAGGATTGCTGTTCTCAGGCAGAAGTTGTTTAAAAAAACAATTTGAATGGGAAACTGTGGAACAAGACATCATCTACAAACTGGACTGTGTTAAGTATGCTTTAAACAGGGACTATGGATTCTCAGCTCATTGTGTGGATAAGCTTTTGTGACCTCCTCTGGTCCTATGGGTTTACTGTGGTTTGCCTATCTCTCCTGGCACTCTCCTCTCCCCCACTTCTCTGCCTCTCTCCTCCCCCCTTATCTTTTATATGATAATGTATCTCTCCTTCTTATACTCTGCTTTCTGCTCATCCTTTCACAGCATCTGATGAAGTAAGTTTTAGCTTATGAAAGCTCATGCTTCTCTGCAGCTCTTATTTATTTAGTCTATAAAAGTAAATAGCTACCCTGCCTTCATACTTTACCTTGCCCATGCTGCTTAAGGGCCTAATCTGGTACATGGTTGAAAATGGAGAATCCACATAATGGCTTCCTGGCTGATAAAAGTGAAACTGCTAGAGTTTGGGAAGGAACAATAATAAAAACTAACTCCTTCCCTGTCTTTCCAAAGTATTCCTGCTATTTGTAGATAAATCTGAAATCTATGAGGAACAATAGCCGTTAGGGTACTGGTTGGAGGAACATGTAGCTTCTCTCTCTTTTCTTTTCATTATAATTCAGCTGGAATTCTAGGTGTTCAGTGCCTCTGAAAATCAAGATCGAAGGAGTCTCAAAACAGGAAGCACCAAAAATTAATGAACACTTGAGTTTCGGCTCTAGATCTTTCAACAAGGAAAGAAGTGTAAAATGTGGAAACAAGGGAGTGACATGAATTGTGAATCTGAATTCAAATGTTATATTTTTTCAGTTGTCATGCCAGTGCTATCACTACTGAGGTCAGCTGTGTCTTGTTTGTGTTGCAATGAAACATTTGTGCAAGAAATTTTGATCTAGGATGGATGTTAAGATACTCCCATCCTGAAATGCCAGTATAATTATTTTTTTCAAAATTCGAAATTTTTGGCAAGTATTTTTTTTTATTTCATCCACAGGAATTTTAAATGTAATCAAATGATTTCGTTAAAAAATAGGACATTTTTACAAATGCATGCATCACAGCATTGGGAGCTTTGAGAAGCGAGCATGAGGTGTACTGCACTGAAATGCATCCAGTTGTATAAGTGGTGAAATGTGTTAGCACTGAGAACATGGCAGCAGTGCACTTTTGAACTAAAACACCTTGGAGGTGCTTTAGTTCAAACATGCACCACCACAATTTTCTGCGTGCTGACACACATTTCACCACTAATACAACTGTATGCAGTGCAGTGCAGTACACCTCATGCTCGCATCCGGAGCAATCTGGATTAATCAAGTCTGCTCCAAAGTGGTGGCTCTCCGGCAAGTCACTGGAAAAAAAGTATGTGTATAAAAAAAAAAGCTTCTTTTTCCAACAACATTTTCAAACCAGCTCTAGTGAAATGATTTGAAGGGTCACATAGTAGGTCAGTGCTAGGGCAAGGAAAGGAACCCAATTTTCCCCCCACACAGCACAGCATTCTACACTAGAACCCATCAATACTGAGTAGGACAAAGGCAGGCTCAAGAATATGAGTGTCTGCTACAATTATTTATCTCCCTTGGGGTAAGTGACCTTGTCTTTTCGCTTAGTTATCATCAGACTGCATTAGTTTCATTTCATTTCAATGTTGCTAAATTGAGACTGAATACTGATTGCGTGGAATCCCTGCAATTTCTTTTACATTCAGTGCATGTATACCAACATTCAGAAATGAGTTAGAGTATGACTAAAAATAAAATGCCAACAATTAGATAATCTTGTTCAATACCTTGAAGATAGCTACATAACTGGCTGAGAGATGATTATGTGAACCAACTCTTTTTTGAAGTCCCAATAGAGGGAACCTAACTACAATACAACAGAGCCCATTTTCTTTCTAAAACACTGTTAGCATGAAACTATGTAGACAGAAATGGGGGCGGGGGAGAAGGGTTATGGTTCTGAACTCCCAGGAACCTGTTTCTTCCATTAACACCTTGTTAATGCCAGGCAGGTGTTTCCCAATCCAATGCCTGGTATTAGCAAGTCATTATGGGCAGAAACAATGGAGAGTCATGTTTCTAGCAGGCAAGGAAACATAAGGACTTATTTGGAGAAGCACAGTGAGTGGGAACATTCTAGTATAATTCAATCAATTTTAATTCTATTTCTTCTTGTACATCAAGTATTATTGTTGTTGCATGTGCTGGAGCTCAGCATTTTTCCCTCAAAGTATGCCCCTCCTGACCAAAATCTTTAACCTCAGAGACACCTCCATTAAAATAAGACAGGTAAAAATAACAAATGAGCTCAGAAGAGTGTTGTCTATTAGGCTAACCAATTTACTGTAAAGGCTTCCTAAACTTGACGAGAAGACAATAATATGAGGTTAAGCCACACAGCATGCTGTGGTCAGTCATTATGGACATGGGGGAAAAAAAACACTACCAAATCAAGAATGTTTTACCTTTAACTCTTCATAATCTAAAAGGTAACCTACTTCTCCAACTCTGTAAAAAGAGAAAGAGAGAGAGTGGTCCCACCCTGACAAAAGTCATCAGCTATACATATTACTGCAGAATTATAGTTTTTACGATAGTAGTACATGAGAACATTTTATGGAGGACAAAAATTTAAATAATTGGATATTCCAATGCTGGCTTTTAGAAAAGGGTCAAATAACTATATAACCCCAGCTGACTTCCTGCCCTTTGGGCAGGGGGCTGGACTCAATGATCTCCCGAGGTCCCTTCCAGCCCTGATGTCTATGAAATCTATGAAACTAAAAATATTCCATTAATCTGTCCTTCCCCAAATGCAAAGAGTTCCATATCTCAGGCTGCCTGAGGGGGCCAGATTGTGCCAGCAAGGCATAGGTCTTCAGTGTATATGGTAATGCAGAACTGTATTGGCCCTGCATAGAGTTCTAAGATCCATTTTACTTTTGGCACAAAGTTTTATAAAGTCCCCTGTGTATTAATTAAAGTTATCCCAGCTCTCCAGATGGATCCAGACATGACAATAATGAATCTGGTACAAGACAGACAAATAGATACAGACAGCCAATTCATATGAATGAAACAAAGGGGGAAGTACACTGACCCTTGTCCCCTAGCCTCTTAACTACTAATGCAAGAGACAGGTGCAGTGTGTTGGCATTTGTTATATTTATCTCTAGTGCCTAAGGACCAATACAGAATAAGACCCATTTTGCCCAAAATCCCTGCCCCAAGGAGTTTGAAAACTAAAAAGGCAAGAGTAGGAGAAAGGACATCTGGCTGCATTATTAAAACCTTAAAAAAAATTAATGCTATGCTAGAAGAGAAATAAACAGTATATCATTAAGTTGGAAGCCCTGTGGGAAACAGATATTTCATTTATGGGAATGACCTTTCAGAGCGCTTCTAAAACCTATACTCCACCATTTGTAAGTTATGGGAATAGCACCAACATACAAAATCTGCACAGCTCTTACTGTTCTCTCTTCTGACTCTTATATGCAATTTTAAGAACTTCATAATTTCCATTTACGGTACAGTGCCCACTTTGCTAATCTGACATGGGTCCGTGTTGGCAAATAGGTCACAATGGGAGGTCCCTACCCAACCATACTTTGTACGTTGGCACTGCAGAAGAACTGGCCATATTTCACATGGCTGACTGAAACAAAGTCTACTGGCATTTAAGTATTTGATGCATGTTTTTCTCAGTGTAAATCATTTCTTTAGACAGCTGTAAAGTAAAAAGTCTGCAGGTTGACTGAGGATCCTTTCATTACTAAACTTAAGCTACTCACAGACTGTGTTGTGAAATTGCTCCAAGCTTTACCATTTCAGTTATTACAATGAGTTAACAGGAAGGTAAGATGTCAACTAGCACCCAAAATAGAAAACTGGACACACATGAGAAGAGAAAGAAAAACGCTATTTCAATGTAGTCAGTTTATAAAAGATTTTAGATCTAGATCTAACTCAGGGTATGAGACAATTTCTATTGCAGATTGGTCTTCCTTTCCCATGCTGGTTCATCCTCTTGTAAAGTGCGCCACTATGTGGCTGCTAATGTCTCTGCAAAATGTCATTTGTTTCACATAATTTTGCTCTGACACAGCTGTTTTTCTCTTTTTGAAACTGCATCCCATCCCAATTATATTTCATGAGTAAAAAATACCAAATGCTTCAAAATTAGCAAATACTGGGGACAAACTTCCACATGTGCTACAAAAATGGATTGATTTACAAAAATGAGATAGGAGTGGTGGTCTAGGATTGCAATTCTATAAAATTAATCTTTCCTAATATTTTCTCTTATTTATTAAAAAACCTGCAGTATTCCACTTATGTTTTTCTTTCAAACTTAAAAAAATCATCAATTGCCGAGGTAAGCCCTCCTGATTTTTGGAAACAAAGAAAAAAATTGATTTATAACCAAAAAGTTACCTGTCTTGAGATAAAATGACTTATGGCTCGAAGGCATCTGAAGAAGGCCATATTTATCTTTTATCAGAAGGCATGTCTATCAGTGACATGGTGACACTAATAATTTTGGAGGTTTAGAGGAATGAGGGCGATATGTAGGAAATATGTCAGGTTAAAAAGTCATAGCAAAAGTACAAGAAAATAAAAATAAACTCTGTACAGCCATATATATGCTATTAATATTACACACCCAGGGCAATAAATGCAACTGCCAAACAATAAGTAATAATACTAGAAAGGTTAAGTTCAAAGAATTCTAATTCTTCCCTAAAACACATTAAGAAGAATCCTACATTAATAGATGAAAATTATGCATACAAATGTAATTCAGTAAGTGAATAAAAAAGACTGTCAGGAGCTTTCTGATATTTTCTTCACTTGGATGGGCTGAATAAAGCATAAGAAATCTTAATTTCTCCTGGGTTATTTTTTAAAAAGTTAAGAGCTTGTACTTGATGATCTGTTGAGGTCCCTTCCGAACCTAGCATCTATGAACCTATGAATATGAAAAGATGATGATTTAATTTAGAATTCAGAGTCCAGCTCAGAAGCATATGGCTGTTGCAACAGACATGGAGCCTGGTCTGTAATCATTTATAATACTGTCTGTGATATGGTTATCAGCATGTTTACTGTATTAATATTGTGCTTTTTTTGGGAAAAAAACACAACCAAGCCAGTAACAACCACTTATAAAATTACTCTACCTCCCCCATGATCATGTCAAGTTGATTAAGATATCATGTCTGAACTGTGATTTACGAATATTCCACCTGCAGGCACAGCCAAGTAACATACATTGTGTTGTCAATGTTGGGAGCAAGTGGATCAAAGGGAATATAGAGTTAAATACACATGCACACATGCACATGCACACACTTTCTCTCTCAATATCAGAAAATTGTTGCTAAGGTGCTGTTTATTGGGACACACACAAACCCCATTGGAGTATTTGAAAAAGGTGGGCTTTCCTGGGTCACCATGACAGGACGCATGAAACGTGGCAGTTTTAAACTCTTTTCTGGTATTATACTTTATCCCTACTGTTAAGATTAAATCGTGCTTTGGTTTAAAGTCACTCTTTTCATCACCAAAGATTCCTAAAGAAAAGAACCACAGATACTGAGTCCAGTCAAATCTTTTCAACAAGCACAGCTGATCCAGACAGTATTTTAGCAAGGCCCAATCTATCAGGGACAATGGAGTGACTATACCCCAAAAGGGGTAAAAGACTAGTGGAACACCTAGATCAGTAGTTCTCAACCTTTTTAGACTCAAGGCACCAATGGATAATCTTGACACATCCCTTGGAAAATGCCAGCTCTTAGTTTTCACATGGGTTTTTTACTACAAAATAAAAGTAGAACAATTCTTTTGTTGCAAAGAACACAAAGATCACAACAGGTCAGAATGTTTTTAACATTATGGGTTCCTATTTATCATATGAATCATACTTGCCTACCTAATGGTACTAACATTGGGCAAAACCTTGTGTCACCCTCAAAAAGATTTCCAGGCACCTCAAGCTGCCATGGCACCCTGGTTGAGAATCACTGATTTAGAGAGACCAGAAAGAGGACAGAGCAGCAGCTGTTCCTAGAACTGTGACAAATATATAATAAAGTCATTTCATAGATTTCATAGATTTCATAGACATCAGGGCTGGAAGGGACCTCGGGAGATCATCGAGTCCAGCCCCCTGCCCAAAGGGCAGG
>NW_017728911.1:13582904-13696026 GCF_001723895.1 Crocodylus porosus | reverse complement strand
ACCTGCATCCTGGTGAGCAAAGGGGGCAGGGGAAGCTCTGATTTTCCATGATAAAAAGCTCAAAATCAAATACCAAAATGTATAAGTACTTAGAACGTATTTTACTATAGTGATTGAGGCACTGGTAGGCTTCCATATTGCTTTAAAATTGTAAATATATCACTAAAACATTGTGTTTAATTGATATGTGCCTATCTAGCCTCCTCTTGAAGTCCTCCAGGTTAGGTGATAGTACCACCTCTCTTGAGCTCCCCACCCACATCGCATTGGCATTTCAAACCAAAAGAGAGAGACCACATATGCATTGATCTAGCTAAATAGATACAACTACCTCATACATACCCCATAATCAAATGGAAAGTGCAAAATCATTCATAGGGTATGCAATATCATAAGAAGAAAAAATAGCTCATCTCCCTGTAGGTAGAGGATCATATTCCCAGAACTATCCTTCAAAATAATCATTTCCATCTTAATTGGAATGAATTGTGAATAGGCTTCAGGTAAATAAAAATAAGTGGTAGTAAAAGTATATTTTTTTCCTTGCAATACACCCTCAGCTATCTGCTGGCATGGAGTGCTCTAAAAATAAAAGTAACTGCTGTTTCACCTGAGTGAATTTTCAGATGGATGGATATTATAGGACATGACACCATTTCAGATATCCAAAACTCCCTATTAAGTTAATCATGATTGCATTGTAGTAAACTTCTAATGCCAGATTGGCAAGATATGTGTTACTCAATACATTTGTGATTAACAAAAAAACATATTTGGCTTCATTTTACATCTTATATCTTTTATTAATAATTTGTTTCTTTTTGTACCCTATACCTTTAGCATTTTACCATATTTTCCTTCAACTACTGCATAAAGATCAAGGAGAAAGCAAACAAAATGTAACTCATAAACACAGGGTATCAGAACATATCACAGTTTTTGATTTGGGATGTCAGTTCAACAAAATGTCCAATAGAGCGTGCTACAGACCATGAAAACTGGTTCTTCAGATACGGCTTTACATATTTTCTTTAAAAGACATACTTATGAAGTATATTTTTCCACAGAATCCAAAATATTTTAGAGTTAAGGAAGAGTTACAGAGTACAAATTTTTATAAACTTGATCATATTTTTAGTTTGGCCTAGGAGTAAGTAGCCCCCATTACTTTAACAGTTGGTATTAAGTTAGTGTTATTACAGATATATTTTTAATATAACCAACCTTATCCTCCAAGTCAGTTCTTCTTTTATCTAAACCAGTTTGCTCATCTATTATCTATAGCAAATTCAAGGAGATCACTTCATATGTTTTAAGGGGAAAAACAGTCAAGCAAAGTATAATGTACCAAATTTCTGTAAGGCGCACGTCAATACATAAGCAATGGCTGACTTAACCAAATACACCAAAGGACATTCATTCCATAAATCACTTATGCATTTAAAAGACATTTTCCCAAACAGAACTGTGTATGTGTGCAGAAAGTGAGACATGGAAAGAACCATTTCCTGGAAAAGGGATGCAAATTTATACTATATACTGGACAGGGTCCAAAGGAGGGCCACTCATATGAATAGTGGCCTCCATACAAAAACCTATGAGGGGAGGTTGAGAGATCTGGATCTTTTCAGCCTTCACAAGAGACATCTGAGGGGAGACCGTGTAGCAACCTATAAGTTTATCAAGGGAGGACAACAGGGAGTTGGAGATGCACTATTTACCAGGGCACCCCTAGGAGTATCTAGGAATAATGGGTACAAACTAGAGGAGAGTAGATTCAGGTTAGATATTAGGAAGACATTTGTCACAGTAAGGGTGGCCAGAATCTGGAATGGGCTGTCAAGAGAGGTGGTACTATCACCTAACCTGGAGGACTTCAAGAGGAGGCTAGATAGGCATGTATCAATTAAACACAATGTTTTAGTGATATATTTACAATTTTAAAGCAATATGGAAGCCTACCAGTGCCTCAATCACTATAGTAAAATACATTCTAAGTACTTATACATTTTGGTATTTGATTTTGAGCTTTTTATCATGGAAAATCAGAGCTTCCCCTGCCCCCTTTGCTCACCAGGATGCAGGTCCAGGCCCTTCACTCCCAAGCCACAGCCCCCCAGCCCTGCTGGTGCCACTCATTCCCCATCCACAGCCTGACCCTGACCCTGCCAGTGCCTCTCACTCCCCACCCACAGCTCCCCCATCCCACCAGCCCAGCCAGAGGGGGCCCCCAACTGCTACAGCTACAGGGCCAGGGACACAGGTCCACAGCCCCTTGCCACAGCACCCGAGCCATGGCTGCCATCTGCAAGAGGTGGCAGCTGCTGTGGTGGAACAAAGGGTGGAACCCAACTCCCCCTCCCCCATGGGTGGCATGGATAGAGTGGAGCCCATTAGGGGGTGTGGGGCCGGCTGCATGCTGCCCATTGTGCCCCCCCTCTACCAACCCTCTGTAATCCAGCAAGTGGAACCTAGCATGGCAGGACAGAGAGGGGCTGGGTGGGGAAGCTCACTGATGCTGCTGGGAGCTCTGTGCCACCATGGCCAGGTGCCCCCTGCCCACCCAACAGCAGCAAGGGGCACAACTCTGTGCCACCACCCCCACTCCTGCTGGGCGGGTAGGGGGTGCTTCTTCAGGATGGTATGGGGCTTGCAGTGGTAAGGAGCTTCTCCACCTGGCCTCACTGTGCCCACACCGGGTCCCACCCACTGGGATGCAGAGGGCCTGGGCTGAAGGCAGCAGGGTGGGGAGCTCAAGCCTACAGAAGGAAGTTTGCCCCTTCCCTATGCACAGATATGGGGGGCATGTGCCCTCTCTGCCCTCCTCCTGGGAGTGTGCATAGTGGCAGGGAGCCAGTCTTCCCCTTCCCTGCCCCCTGGATGAGCCACTTGCAGCTCAGTCCTGCTCCCCACTGGGGCCCTGCAGATGCGCATTCTGGCCCCAGACCACAAACCCCATGCACCACCTGGCTGGACAGCAGCCCCAGCCTCAGCCCTGCCCAACTCCCTCCCTCCCTCACTATGGGGCCCTCAATCCTCCACCCATCTACTGGACTTACGTGCAGGAGCTGCTCTCCAGGCTGCCTGACAGCCATGTACATGTGTGAGTACGCACATGCACACAGTGCCTCCTGCCTGACTGCCCTTCTCCCACTCCCCGCGGTCCCTTGCAGGCTGGAATTCTGCCAGCCTGCAGAGAGCTGTCTGCAAACATGGAAAATCTGCATGTTTCTCCATTAAAATGAAAAATCTGCATTTTTCTTGTTTAAAGGGAAAATCCACAGTTTTTTTCCATTTTTCTGAGGGAAACAGAAAATCTGGATCCCTGCTCATATGTCATGTGCCCCAGCCCCCTAACCATTTTTGGTGCCCTCTACTGGACTCTCTCTAATTTGTCTACATCCTTTTTTGTCTAAAACCTGTAGTGGGGGGCCCAAAACTGGACACAGCACTCCAGATGTGGCCTCACCAGCACCAAATAGAGGGGAAGAATCACTTCGCTCAATCTGCTGGCAATGTTCTTAATAATGCAGCCCAGTATCCTGTTAACCTTCTTTACAACAAGGGCATACTGTTGGCTCATATTCAGCTTATTATCCACTAACTGCCAGATCCTTTTCTGCAGAGCTGCTGCTTAGCCAGGCAATCTCCTGTTTTGGTAAAACATGGCTCACAGTTGGAAATGGATCATTTCCAAATTACTTATCACAATAAAAGGTGCAGGGGGTGGGGGACAGGCCAGCAAGTGAGATCTCATATGACTTGTAAGTTAGGGTAAAGATATATTAAGAGTGAAAACAGACATCGTCTTTCCTCACCTTTGGGCAGCCATAAAAAAAATTATGGCAGTGCATAATGCAAGCAGATAGACATCCAGACATTTTGTCATGCCATGGATGCCCAAATTTGCAGCTGCAAAAAAAGTTAATAATTTCTGCTGCTTTATTGTGGTAGATATCTATTTGCTTTATGGCAGGAGAGCAAGGGCAGCCTGGAGCTGCCTACATTTTCCAGCTTCCCCAGGGGGGCCCATTCTCAAGCAATTTAGGATTCCCCAACAGTAGTGGGCTCCCCAAGCTCTGGGAGGTCTCCAGGACATGTCTGGGTAAGCAAGGAAAGTCAGAGTTTACCTACTTAGCCAGAGACAACCTTGGAAACCCCAGGACCATGTCTGGATAAGTGGGGGAAGCTAGACAGGCCCTCCTAGAGTTTAACAAATCCAATCCTGTGCAGGAATTCCCAGGAGGCACAGGACCAAACCCCAAGCCCCCGGTGAACATGTCTCCTGTTGTCCTCCAGTATCAACGGGCAGGATAACAGGTGATATGCATTTCACCCATTAAAATGAATGATCTATGCCAGGACATATCCTGGCACAGCTGATTTGCTTCACTTGGTGGTGTCTTTCCAAAAGGGCAGCAGCTGTTACATTCTAATTGTTACCTATAGACAAGCCAGAAATGATACAAATATAGCAAAACTGCTCCAACTTTTAACACGGGGTGAAGCAATGTAAAAGTTGGAGTGATTTTGCGACATTTGCATAGTTCCCAGTTTCTCCACAGGTAACAATTAGATGAAGCAACTGATGCCCTTTTGAAACAATTTCCCATTCAAATAGGTCTAAATGTAAGCATATTTGTACCCTTACAGTAATACATACAAATTTAGTTTCAATTCAGTGGGTTAACATGCTAGAATATTGATGGAGTCAAGATTTTACCAGGATTGTTTGCAGTGACCACGTTCCTCAGTCTTAATCCTGCAAACAGGAAAATGAATGGAGAAAAGCTGTCCCCAAGAGGGGTAAAAGGAAGAGTTCAACTACAGTGCCTGTAATAAACAGAAGGTGAAACTGTGTACTATGATTAGGGACAGCAGACTATCCATTTCAAATGCCAGATCAAGACTGAAACTAGTGAAGAGAGAGATCCTGAAATACCCATGCCAGATTTTTCAAGCCGCCCAGTGCACTTTGGGATCGGTCACAGTGGGAGTTCTGATGTAGTTTGAGAAAGAAAACTGAGAATGCTGGATAATAAACTTTCTTGTTCTTAACTACAATACCACATCTTATTCTTTTAAAGGCACTCAGCAACTTGCAATACAACAGACACAAGTCATGACCATGTATTGTTTTCTTTAGACAACCTAATAATGTTCATAGCAAAATCCCTAAAATGGTTCCAATCTCAGTATGACTTTAACATGCACATATATAGATGTAATATTTTACCTGTGCTTTGTTGCCCTTATCTAAAGGCCAGATCCACATATGGTGCAAATTTGTCACAGCTTCCTTGCCATGTATGAAATTATGCTGATTTTCACCAGCTGAGAAACTTGCCTATAATGTGCATTCTAGTTTCCATTTGCTATGCATGTGATTTATGCTTGTGATTTCTACCAGTGTAATTGAAGTCCCTTTGGCAGTCCCCTAAATTTCAGCAGCCAGAACATCACATCCATACAGAAAATTCCTGCAGGATTCAGAAGTGACAAAATACTTACCTAGTACTAATGCAGTAAAGGTGAACAATGCTGACCTGCTGAGCAATTCAAGGGCAATAGCAGGCCCAAATGGGGGATTTATGTAAAAATGCTTCCATAATTTCTTACTGAAATATATTTCACTTCCTTTTGACAGTGGGTGTTAGGACTGTCAAGCACACATGCAATCAACTTGTAGTTAAATATTTTCCACTCTTAAACTACCTAAAGCTCTTTTTGAGCTGCACACATGTAGTTTACTTCATGGGCCACAGAAAGACGCTATAAACACTGAGGGCAAACTATAGACCTTTCAACATTAGGTAATGCATTTGGATTATTTTATTCTTTGCCATTGTTTTTTCCGTATTTCCAGCAACCCCTCTGTGCACATGGGAGGAAGCTGCTGCTGGAGGTCTATATATTTGGACCACTGGGCCTCCTGTATAGTTTCTAAACTTTGATATTTTATGGACATTACCCAGGTGCTTTTTGAGTGATGGAAGCTTTATACCTTATTTAAATACATAAAAATACATTAAACAAACATTCTCCTTTATGGTTTGCAGTGCAAAGCTATAAAAATGCTGACCCTAAGATATAGTTTATTCAAACATCCTGGGCACATAAAGAGCTCAAGTTGGCTTTCTCTCAGGCCAGTAAATACAGCTTAATTATTTCTTTCCCACCCCCCCCCCCCCAAACGTCCAAGCCATTTTGGGAAAAAAGCCAAAGTCTGATTGCCTACTTTCTTGTAATCTGTGTAGTTAATTTAAATTACTTGTTACCAGTTCTTACACTTTATTGTTAAAGGATATTGTTGGATTTCAAATTAAAATAATCCTATGATCCATGTTGCTAATGTCAATTCTCAACAATACTAGCTCCCCTCACAAGAGGTACAAGGATGTAGGCATGGCAGTTATTTCTTTAACAGCTCCCCAACCTACCTACATAAAGTTGGAAATGATATCATACATCTTACTCTTCTAAAATATGAAGTAGGTTGACATAGCCTTCTTGCAGATTGAAATTCTATTTTTCAAAGTGTGCCATTCAGCACATTAGAGGCAACACTGTGGGGATACTTATAGTTAGCCAAGAATTCTCATGGCACCACATATGCCTACAGCCGGAAGAAATTATATATAAATACAAATAAATGTTTCTATAGCTTCCTCCCTCTAATCTTCCTCCACATCCATGCTGCTGTTCCTAGAATCCCTGCCAAGAGTCTTTAGTCATGTTAATGGGCTTCACTCGTCAGACAGCATAAAAAAGTACTGAACAAATCTTGAAAGATTTAAAAGCTGACCATGCTTCGGGTGAGGATCATGGAACATGAACATTTTATAATTTTCACATCTTGGTCAGTAACACAAGCCAAAAACAAATTGCCATTACTTTCTTCTTCCAGAAGTGCTGGAGGTAGCATGAATACAGATTCTCAGTATAGTCCATATATAGTCTAGTGGTTGCTGTAGGCCTCAAAGTCACCTTAGCAAAGTGCTTAGAGTAAGCAACGCCTCTAAAAGCAGAGCAAGCAGATCACTGTTTAGTGACATCTGTAAAACCCATGTCGTGAAGAAGTTAAAAAGGAGGTAGTAGCAATCAGAGACAGCAAGATAAAAAAGGCAGTCTACGTCTAACCAGAATGACCACCGTGAAAGACGACTGGTGGATATTTATGACATATGGAACGTACAGAAGAGAACTACAAACAAGTATATAAAAGCTGAAGGAAAAATACTGAGAGGGAGAGCAACACACCAGAAAAGAAGAAACAACACCTGCTTGAACCCCTAGACCAGTGACATGTGCCTAACCAGCTGAAATCACTGTTTCCATCAAAAGACTTGCAAATGATATCCTTGTTGACCACTACAGCTAGTTTACAAGTTGAGTGTTGCATTGAAGGAGTTGCTTAAATATTGGTATTGCTGATGTGTTCAATAAATTATTATTTCCATTCAACTCTCTTCTTCACTAAATTTAGTACAACAGTTCTCACTCCTCTTCTGGCTAAAATACCAGAGGATGAAAGCCTGACATTTAAAATAACTCAGAACACCTCAGAAAGGTTTGAGTCCTGGGACTACATCTGGAAGAGGTTTGCTTTGCAGGCCTGATTTGTCCATCCCTAGTTGTATCCAGCATTTCTATCAGTGCCACTTTTGAATCTTTTCAAAAGCTCGTTCTTCAGCAGTATGAGAGGATGGACATATTCCCATGCATCATAGCACCTCTCAGATTGAATAATAGCCTATTAGCAATGGTGTTATCTGTAACTGTGGTGGTTATATTTATAGGAGACTGCTGGATACAGTTACCAGTGTGAGTTCAGTTCAGATTTAGACCGTTAAAAGAGGCACACACACTGTGCTGTCTTAAGGAGAAACTTCACTTTTCCTTGTTACAAAGAAATTATAAATTAGCGCTCTCTTCCTGAAAAGAACAACCTTTACTGAATTATCATTATAATACGTGTATGTCAATTGTCAGTTTGCTGGAACAGCAGGCTCTTCTCCTTCCCAGGCTTTCCAATGTTCTGTTAATTCTTGAATGCTCCTTTGTTATTTACACCATGGAGTTCATTCAAGAGGTAGCTGCAAATTGTCTGCACTCCATTGTGCCATGTTTTATAAACTCAGTGACAAAAATGCTTCCCCTTTAGTATGCAAGAAAACTTATTGGTTTAGAAGTTTGCAGCCCATGGAAATTCAGATAAGGTTGAATACCCTTTTGAGCTCAAGGAACATTAAATGTTTGTGTTATATTTTCATCTTACATTTCCATAGCTTCTTTAACTTGAAAACTTGAAAATATCTGGCAAAATAATATGTCAAACAACCTGTTCATACCACAAGGCACAAGAAGCCAGGCAGCAGAGCTACCAAAATGAGAAGCAGAATGGCCTCTTGTATGTAGGCTTGTGGGTGAGCTAATTAACACTACTGAGAGGCTGACTCCTGAGAGGCTGCAGAAATGCAGCTACACTGGTTTTGAATTAGTGAGTAGGGTAGGTAAAGTTGCAAGTGATGTTTTGAACACACTGGGTGCATCTACATGTGAAATTAAGGTGAAACAATAAACTCCAGAGCAGTTCAAGCCAAAGTGAACTGCTCCTGGGTGCAATGTCTATATGTGTGCCCAGTACAGCAGCAATTTGACGCTGCGGAGCTGCAGCAGACAAGATCCTGGCCCCCACCCAGTCACTGTTTACACATACATTTCAGTACAGTTGATTAATGTATCATCAGGTAGTACTGTCCCCAGTGGTGCTATCATACAGCAGTGTATAGTTTACTGAGCCCTGATACTAGCACATGTATAGATGGTAACACTTTACTGCAGAGGTAATCAGTCTACTTCACAGTAAAGTGCACGTGAAGATGCACCCACTGTATAGACAATCCCCTGATTACATGATTAAATACACTTCTCACCCCTTCTACATCTGTCTCAAGTGCAAATTTTTCAAGTAACAAGTTCTGTACAACCCCTGTCCTCTGGGTTGGAGCCTGAGATTTTTCAATTACAGACCACACCTCTACTTACCAACCAGTCCTTACCAGCCTAAATGGATTTGGCATCTACAAGAAATTTCCCTGGGAGCTACAACCAATAGATATATGTATCAACTCAAAACAACTTCCTCAGAAATACAATGTTATATCCATAGGAACAGAGTAACTAGAGAAAAAGTTAGAAAACAAGCTACAAAGCAACCAAGCAAACAGAAGATAAAATAACAGCCATACCCCTAGCAAAGGCTTTTTCCTCAGACCTAAGGAAGAATGGGCTGCATTCAAAAGCTTATCTAAGTCTATCCCAACCATGCAGTTGGTGAAATAAAAGATATCACCCAGAAAAATCCTTGTCTCTTGGCCCCTGATAAGAAGGACCATCACAACAGCAACATCATGCCAACACTATAACATAGGGGTGGGCAAAATATGGGCCGTGGGCCACATCCCACCTGCCAAGTGACTGGATCCAGCCTGTGGCTGCCCCCACAGCACTCCGCATGGGGCCATACCCTACCCGTTCACACTGGGGCAGCCTGCATTGGGCTTCTGCTGGTGCCCACCAGCCTAGGCCCTGACCAGCACACAGCTTCTGGACAGGCTGTTCCTGATGCAGCTGCAGCCAGGTGCTGCTATATGTCCCCTGCCTCCAGCAGTGTCTCCTGCTTCTGATCCTGACCTTGCCATGCCACACCATGCCACACTACTCAAGCAGCTTCAGTCAGGCAGCTTCTACCCCAGGCCATGAGACTCCAGCTTCAGCTCCTGGCTGGCTTCCTGGGAGCTGGAACTGCACTGCATCCTGCTGCGCCACACTGTCCTGGGTGGGCAGGAGAGCAGCTTCAGCCAGGTGGCTCCTGTCCCAGTGCTGGTGCTCTGGCTTCAACTCCCAGCCTGCATCAGCTGATCAAAACTCCCCTTGTAGCCCTCAGGCTCAAATCACTGCCCACCCCTGCTACAATAGCTATACTTTAGCATTTCACCATAAAACTAGGAATGTTTCTACACAACCTGGCAGGTTAATGATTCAGAATGCATAGGGGAGCAAAATTAAGGAGGAAGGGGAGCACACTATCAAACACACTAAAACAATATTTTTATAAAATGAAGTAGATCTTTGCTTCTAAATAAAGCCAACCTTGAATATATATATTCAGGGTATAGCACAGACTGAAACATAAATAATATCAGCTAGAACTCTGTAAGGATTTATATTTGGATGTCTGGAGAAGCTGCATTTGTATATAAGAAGGGGTGTTGATGATTTCTCTCACAACAAAGGCCATGAAATACAGTAAGATCTGTATATCCCCTGAAAATTTGACTTTGCTCAATCTCGTCTTAATCACTATAATCCCATGCTTGTCAGCAACTGATAGCAAAGGGTAAACAATTTCCAGGGAACACACTGAGGTCACTGGAGTTACTCCAGAATAACAGTGGTATTAAGGACAGAAAACAATCACCCCAAATCTTCCTAGCCCTAGTAAAAAAAATTTAACTTTAAAATAAGAACATTTCTCATCAGCAAGAAAATGGGAAGGGAAGGGAAAAGGGAAAGCAAGCTACCAAAATTCAAGATGTGTTTCTGGCTTTCAGGGCCAGAATCTACCATTGTTACTCACTTTGAATAGACTTAGATCATATGTTTAGTTAAGATGGAAGATTATGGTCCTAAATTAGTAAGCAACTCAGCTGCACCATGATACTGCAATGGTCTATGCTACTGGATAGCTACATACGTCTCTAGCTGATTCCAAATCAAATCCTGCACATCCATCCAACAGCGAAATTGGCCCACAGTGTGCAAGAAATATAAATGAAACAATTGTTTTCTTCCACTGTGTATGTAAAAAGTTCATTCTTTTTAAGCCTGTCTAACTTGTTTGCCACGATTCTAAACTTGACAACCTGAATTCCATTATCAAAACCCTGACACATTCCATTCCACCTAAAGGGTGGTACATACAGTGCAAAACAGTCACGATCCCCAAAGAAAACATTTGGATGCCATTCAGTGCTGTAATTTTATTGGCAAGATTTCTTTGTACCTTTCAGCTCCATTCAGAAACAGTTTCCTGAAATGCAACCAGCTTTTGTTTGAAGACAGAAGCTTTAATCTTGTGCTGAAACTATCCAGCACCTCCAGGCAGCAATACTTGTTTGGTCACATCTGTCATACCCATGACAAGTAAAGCAATAGCAGGGGTTTGGTTCCCACCTACTCCTTCACTTTTGTGCCTAGGAATAGTAAGCTAATACTAGAAAAGCTTGGATTATTTGCTTGGTTAATAGGGAATGGTAAAAATAACTATAAGTGGTGTCTGAATCAATGAACCATGTTGCTGCTGTCAGTTCAGAAAATAATGTACCACAAGAAAATGGAAAGTATAAATCTGCCATGTGCTACAGAGACAAATTAAGTGTCCATTATCCTTAATATTTTGTCTAAAAGTAAGCAAAACTTTTTTGATGCACCTATTTCCATTCAGGACCAGAAGGTCAGTACAGACCATAGGGAAGACTATGTTTGCAGTATTTCTGACTTGACAAGGAACAAGAAGTACCAGATATGTTGCAAGAAAAAACCTATTCTCAGGGGAAAAAACCTTGCTAAGTTTTGCCAATCTAAAAGATCCAGACAACAGACAAGCACCTTAACCATTTTTAGTTCACACAGCTCTATGGCAAGTACAACAAAATCAACAGGATTTAAAAGAACTACATTTTTTTTTTAAATCTAGGTACAAAACTTGTAAGAAATTATTACATAAAATATTAAGCAGGGAAGAAAGTACAGTAAAGATTTTTTTTAAATCATTTTAGTGAAGAGTTATAGCTTAGGCCATATGACATGAGAAGTGTATACCTCTTGTAATTACAGCAAAACTGCACAGTACTTTGAAGGCTGTATTTTGCACTACACCGTAGTTTCATTAAAAAGAATGGTAACCACACACTATATCATCGCATAGTTATTGTACAGATAATACATTACCACTCATTAAAGAATGCAAAAAGAATATATTGAATTACTAATCTCACTGTTTGCAAAAGAGCATACAAGCATACGATATAAAGAGATACATTTACCAGGGCAGGAAACAGAAATTTTGAAGGGAGTCAGAATCATGTTAGAACATGTGGTCAGGAAATGAAAATGGTGACAAAACTTTAGGAACAGATGCAAATAATTCCAGAAGTCTTCAGAAAGTCACAGGAAAAAGAAGCATGCATTTAGAAAATATGTTTTAAGCTAGCAGCATGTTTGGATCACAGAAATAGGTTTAAAACTTAGTCTTTTCTGTAAGCCAAATAAGCTATTGGGCACATTCTCAAATGTGCATGAAGGGGAGAAAAAAAAAAGAATATGCTCAATTTAAGCTATATCCCTTAAGGCATACACACCAACTGAGATAAGCATGCTCATGTGCAACTTTACATGTCATAAATAGTCATCCACAATTGAGTCCTCCAATGAAAAGCATTCTAAAAGTGCAAAGCTTTGTCTGAATTGAGTCTGCTGTGTACTGCAGAATGACATGACAGGAGTTATTTTGAATTTATAAAGTATAAGTGTTTTTTAAATCCCCTATATGCATATACATGATAAACTAATCTATTGTATCATCTCCTAATCTCTTCTTTCTTTCTCTCTCTTTTGATCCTATCATGTTAAGGTTCTAAGTTAAATCCACAAGGAAAGTATTCAGCATTATGCAATAACTTTGTTGTAACATATCTGATGACATCTGGCAAATGGAACAGATTCTGCCTCTTTGGTACACAAACACAAACATTGCATCTATGAAAGGATATGCATTTTTTTACAATGTAGATATGTTACTACATTATGGGTTTTACCGGTATGCTATTGAACATATATTACATTTATTAAATCACAAGTAGGAGAGCTTTATGGAAGCTGGTAAAATACATTTCTGCAGGAGTCACTGATGTACATTTAAGAAACTAGATTTATAGTTAAATTCTTAAGTGACAGAGATCACCCCAGATCAAGTCAGGAAACAGTTTATTTACACTGCAAAGACATAAAACTTACTGACGAATGAACCTTATATGCTTTACGTTCAACCCCCAAAAATCTGGACTGTTACCTGAATCTGCAACTGTAAAACTAAACTGTAAATCTCATAATAGAAGATTTTGTGAGTGTCCATTTCTGATGTCAGAGCAATAATATGTGAATTATTCTGAGGTATCTCAGGACTTCTGGGATCAGGAAGTTATGTGCAAAATAAAGTACATAAGAAAATAAAAGAAATTTAAAAATAAATGGTTTGGGGGAAAGCAAACAAAAATTTAGTAAACCTTCCGCAAGGACTGGGGTTCTGATTTGGGCTAAATTTTACACAACAGACAGAAAACCTTGCTATCACACTCAAAACAAATGATAGGGCATGAGAGACCTGTTCTAATTTACCTTAAATGTTAACCAAAGTTACAGTAATTAACACAGTATTAACTGTTCCAAAACAAAGAAGTAAATTATGAAAAAATGTTGCAAATATTGTTCTTTTAGACTTCAGTCACTACAAAATAGAAAAAATGTGAACTGGTTCATTTCAATATCCCAGTGTGCCATAATTTACTGCTAAAATAACTGTACTGCACATAATGGAAGCTTCACTACATATTCAAGGCCCACAACTTATGCCCTCCTTTTCTCCTGCCCATCTTACCCTCTCACTCTATACCAGTGGTTCTTAAACTTGCTAGACTCAAGTCATCCCTTGAAAAATGTCAGCTCTTAGCTTTAACTTGTTTTTTGACTGCAGAAAAATACGAGATCAATTCTTGTGTTGCAAAGACCTCAAAAAGACCACAGCAAGTCAAAATGTTTTTAATACTATGAACTCCTATTTGAAATCTTTAGCCACATCCATACAGACGTGTTCCCTGGGGACAAGGGCAGCAGCACACTTTGTGCCACTGCTACTTGTCCCCGGGTAACACCTGTGCCATGTGCCCGCTGGCACACAGCACGTTACCCTGGGTGGGGTAGAGGAGGCTGAGACAAGCAACCGTGCTAGCCCCAGCAGCCTTACCTGGGGTCTTGGGGCCCTTGGGAAGCTGCAGTTGCAGCAATCTTTCTGCTCAGAGCCTGGCTGGCAGCTGGAGCGTTGGTCCAACCGGCCAGGCTCAGGTTCTGGGCAGTGCGCACCTCCACATGCACCACCCTATTCTTCTTTCATGTGGGGGTTTTTTGACTAGGGTCAACCCGCCACCCCCTGCTGCTACCTCATAGTGCAGAGAACACCTGAATGTGTGGACATGGTTTTTGTGTTCATCTTGTGAATCATGTTTATACACCTAACAGTGCTAACATTGCATGGGACTTTCTAGCACCCCTGAAAGGTTATCAAGACACCCCAGGGTGCCAAAGCACCCATGCTGACAATCGCTGCTCAAGTGCTCTACACCGTTGTACAGAGAATGATCACTAAGCCCACAGCTGTAGAGTAACTTAATAGTGCCCTTCCTTATGCCCCTCCTTACCTGCCTTTTCTGTACAAATTCATTTGGTTGCTGTTAGGGCCCTGAACACTTATGAAGATAACATATAAGATGTTCAGGTAGCATCCATTCACACCAGCAATTTAGAATATGTGGCAAATTTTTGACCACTGATGCACTGCATGGGGATTTTTCAGATTTTGGAGCAATATTTCTTACTAGCCTACTAAGCTATTATTTCTTTTTACCCTTTACCTCCAAATATCAGCTTTTATTTTGTGTTTGTAGAAAGCCCTGTGCCAGGCAGCTGGTATAGTAAAAGCTCATATTTCAATTCCTCTATCAGTCACAGATCAGAACTGTAATTAAAACAATTCCCTGGCTCTTTATGAATCAGCTTTAGATCAAGGGACTATTTAAAGAATAATCAGCTTCACACATATCTCTCATCTACAAGGAAAACTCCAAGTTAATCTCTGATTGTACTCTGCTAAAAATACAAAACAGACACATGCTTGGTATTGTCCAGATGTGCACATGCAAGAGAAATCTGGACTTTCAGAAAATGTTGTATTTATAAGAGATTTCCTGTGGCAGTGCAACATTTAAACTAAATTTGACCTTTCAGTATTTGGGCTCATGAGTCACATTTGACCTGCTGTTAAATTTTCCAGGCTCCTTCTGCCTACAGATAGTGGAAAAGTTAGCAACACATCTAATACTGCTTATCAATATTTTATACATTTTAAGTCTTACTGCATCAGAATTTTCAAATAAAAACAATTCAAGCAATACCACATTTCCTGTAAGATGGCTGCCACCTTGCAGTAGCTACAGGGTGTTGACTCTTTCTGCAGGGGAAGTCCATACAACAGATTGTGTCAAGTCAACACAGTACCTCATTCTGGACCCTTGAGAAATGACTGCATATCCTATCTATAATTACTAGTAGTAACAGCATACTATTGTTGAATGAGCAGAAACCAAAATGCAGAGTGACTAAAGGTCTCAATTGCTCATACAGCCTGACTGGAGAAATTACAATGTTACTAGCAAATGACAATTAAAATAAACACACAATTAAATGAAAGCTAACTACTGTATTTTATCAGCTGTTTCAACTAGGAAGGGAAATAACTACATTCTAAAGGTAATAATTGACACCTTTCCTTTCTTCGACACATTTTTTATTTTATAAATTCCTAGGAAATTTAATATGATAAAGAGATGAACACCTCTTTTGTAGGAAGCGCTTGCTTACACTACAGAGATCCTACCTCTGCAGCTATACCAGAAACTGTATCAGAACTACTTAGCAGAGATGCAGTGTACACCAACAAAAGGAGAATTTCTGCTGGCATACCCTAGCCCACTCCCACAATGATACAAATTAAGCCAACAAAAGTCAAGGTGGCTGCCTCAGCACCAGGGATTTTGCTAACCTTGCTGTGTAAGTTGGAAAGGAGAGAGAGGAAGGAGTGATTTTTTTCACACCCCTAACCAATGTGGCTATATGGGTAAACTTTGAACCGTATATCTGACCTAAACAAATGAAAAAAGTTCATGGGAAACCATCATAATTTTGGTCAGAAATCTTCTGAAAAGCATCTTTCAAAATGTTTGCAGTCAAATAATTAATAATACTAATTATAGTAAAACTATAATCATGAAGATACTATTTTAATGTTCATAACTATTAAAAATATTCTGTATTTGAAAAGTTCCTTAAAAGTTCACCAGACACCCAGATCTTCCACAGTACATTTGTTTTAATTGTCAGCAGAAATTGTGTAAGACATAATAGTCACAGGCTGACTTGCTAAAGTTCCCATTTAAGACACAAGCTGTGGCAGGCCAGTATGGGACGCTCCAGTGCCCAGCCGCCCCCCTCACTGCACCTGACCAAAACCAAGCTTCAGGTGCCTCCACAGAGGTGCCAACATCTGACCAACCCCCTTCCTGGAGCACACCCACAAGCCTGGGGTACCATTGCCACCACCCAAGCTCCAGTCTCTGTTAGGCCCCTGAGCCACTTGAGGTACATAGGCCCTGTAGCTCTCAATCACTATGGGGTTGCTTAGCCCCTGCAGGATATATCTGGGTGCTTCTTATAGCCTGAAGCATGGAAAGTAGCCTCCCTTAGTCAGCCGAACAAAGGGAGCAAAAAAGCTTGCCCAGTCCCTGTCAAACATTCACTGCCAGGCTTGCTATGATAGGCAGCTTTATTGATTGGAGAGGGAAGACTTAGGGAAGGAATACATGCCAAAAAGAATTTTGAAAGAAAACAGCCTTGAGCAAAACAGTATAAAGGGCTCACTGGCCCTTTTAGTATACGTCTAGAACACTTAGATTTAAGTTACTGGCTACAATTCAGATAAGTTACTCACAGCAACACCCAGAGGGTTCTGGAGGTACATGGCTGGATTCTGTATCCATAAGACGTCCGTCCACCCCGCAACATGGAGGGAACCTCTTAAATAGCCTTACTGACCTCATCACCTGGGCCCAGTCAGGGACAAGTGTTATTTGATGCCAACCAATCAATTTGAAAAACATCAGCGTTACCTATTGGAGGGCCACTGGCATAAGCCTAGCCCCCATAGCATGTGGTCAGAACTCAGAACAATGGTGAAGCTAGATCTACCCCCTCCTATCTGAGCCAGGTCAAATACACAGCAACCTTGTGGCCTACACAACCAGTTTGACAGACATGTGAAAAGACAAAGAAAGAGAAAGAAAAAAAGAAAAAAAAAATCCAGACTAAGTGAGGGAGCAGAACCACAGGCTCTGGAAGTTTTTTTGGTCACGCAGGCCTTACCTTGCACTGCCCAGACACACAGATTGAAGTTCCATTTTGATCACATGGAGTGCCATCAATCACTTTCTCAGCTTGTCTTACATAGAATCGGTAGCCTATTGCTCGGCAGTTCAGTTCACATTTCTGACTTCCCTTCACTGAAAAGAAAGTAAGGTATAAATTCTTGTTACAAGTTCTACAAACTACAAATAGTTTTTAAAAAGACTTCATTATATTAGTTGGAAGACTTTATCCCTGATTTGGAGATTAAAAAAATAAGAAGGGACATTCTCTATAAAACTCATATCTTTCAAATACATTTTGATAAGGAAAACATCATTTTAAGCTCTAAGAGAGTTTCACACAAACCTCATGAGGATTTAAACCAGATTTTATTTTTAATTATATTTCCTTAAATGAATAGACCTATTTACTTTTTAGAAATAACTTTCCAAATTTGTGTTCTTCACAATCCCATGGTTTCAGTTATGATCTGTTTTCATTTGGAAGTGTCAGCAGAATTACATCAAACAAGAGGGATATGTCCAATATAAGCCTGCAGTTCAGAAGACTTGCTACAAATAGACAAGGCAATATGACACCCTTCCAAAAGTGCTGCACTCTCTAACAGAAAATTTGAGATTTTATAACAATGAGCCAAATCAGCAGCTGACACAATTATGGCTAGCATTATAAAAGGCCACAGGTATTTTTTTTTTTTAGAATAGGACAACTTCTAAAAATGTATTCCTTCACCAACCTTACAAGTCTTTGTCCTCCACACCAAGTACTTTGAACATATTATTATACATTAGAAGATGAAACCACTATACTAGGTAGGACCAACCTCTCTGCTATTACAAAAACTTGAGGTTGTTTGGTAACTGAACGATGTTAAGTACTATATCTGCATGTTCCTGTTTTGATACAAGTCTAATAAAACTGCTGCAACTGTAAGGCTAGGCACAGATATTATATGTAAACCAGTATAAGTGATCAAAAGCCAGTCAAAACCTGTAACAGAAGACAAGTTCAAAGCACATAAACTGATTTAAGAATGGTACATCCCAATCTAAGATAGACCTAGATTGATGCAGTATCAGACTTAAGTGATTTAGGTTAGACCAGTCTATGGAACTACTGTATCAGACCCCCTCCTGACTTGAATTAGGTTGCTGTCCACTGGCATCCCAGTCTGCTTTGCAAGTCCTCCCCTCCCCTCCCGCATCGGGTGGCACATTGGAACTTTGCCTGCTCTGTTCCCAGCCTTGCCTTCTGCCTCTGGCCAGATGTCAACAGCAGCTGGACAGGGGGAGAGGGGAAGGGGGTTCCTACACCGTATGAAGGCTGTTCAAAAAGAGGAAAATACATCAAGTGGCTAATGTGATACATGCTTATCTTCATGGTTCTGTGATTATTTCTTCCTTTTGAACTGACTTTGTCTATATGACATCTTTCCAGTTTAGAAGCTCTTTAGAATCATAGAATTAATGAGTTGGGAGGGACCTAGACAGACCATGTAGTCCGACCCCCTGCCATGGGCAGGAAGGAGCACTGGGGGTGGGAGGGTCATAAGACCCCAGCCAGGTGCCTATCCAGTCTCCTCTTAAAGATCTCCAGGGAAGGTGAAAAGACTCTGCCTTCTCTGTACTCAATAAAGTGCAATTTAGGAATTAAAAAATAAATATAGATGAAGCACCATTAGTTAATAGAAATGGAATTAGTGCATGCTTTAGCTGAACTCTTCACTCAGGCTCCAAGACAGGAAAGCTCTTAAGTACATGCTTAACTTTGAGTATGTCTGTGAGCAACTGATATGCTTAAAGTTCAGCGCTAGCTTCAGCACACTGCTGGATCACAACTTAAATCTGGCCTAAAATAAAAATGCCAGAAGCACATTCTCATATCTCAGCTAAGCAAAATATAGTGTCAACTATCTACCATCTTCACAGGTTCAGGTGCTCTTTTAACATAATACTGGGTTTTAGTAATGGAGAACAATGAAGAAAAAAAAAGGAGGAAAAACAAATTCACCCCAAATCATATCAGAAAAAGAAAGTGCCTAGAATTCAATTGCCTAGGATCAACTCCAGAGCCTTTTTAGTAGAAGTCCCTGAGTTTGAAATGGATTTCCTTTAATGGTCTGACAGGACTCAAGCCTGATGATATTCAGGTCACATTAAAAGTCTTCAAACAACATATAACATGAAATTTGCTTAACATTATAGCAGCCAAGATCCTACTGAGAGTTAGGCCACATCTGATTATGGAATAAATATTGGTGATCAACAATTTTGTATGTTTTTTAACACTACTGGAAAGTACATAGGCCACAAGGGTGCACGAAGTGAGCCCTGTTCAACTGGGATTTGGATTCGGCTCAAATCAGGGACAGTGATTCGATTCGTTGGTTCAGATCACTCTCCCTGATTTGATTCGACTGAATCCAAATCTGAAGATTCAATGCTGGTTCAGAAAATCAGCGATTTGGACACAGACACAGCTTTAAGTGTTTTTTCTACATACCTTGAGGTAGTAGGCATGGCTTGTGAATGCTGTGATGCTGGGGTGCATGGAGCATCACACAGGAGTGCAGGGGGGCCCTCCATGTGCTCAGCAGTGAGCCCAGAAGTGGACTGGAAGTACTTCCAGTCCACTTCCGGGTCTGCCAGGGAGTGTGCCGGGGGGCTTCCCCAAGCCCACCCAGCTCGACAATTGGCCGCAGGGGGACCCCGAGTACCCCTCCCAGACCCAGGAGGCACCAGTCAACAAGCCAGGGGGGCCTCTGGCATGCTCCCTGGAGAACCCAGAAATGGACTGGGAGTGCTTCTGGTCCACTTCCATGTCTGCTGTCGAGTGTGCTGAGGACTCTCCCCCACCCCCCAACCTGTGCTTCTGTGCGACACTCTATGCACCCCAGCATTGCAGCATTCACAAGCCCCTGCTACCTAAAGGTACGTAAAGAAAACAGTTAAAGCTGTGTTTATGTCTGAATCTCTGAATCTTTCCAAATTGATTTGGAGGGTTCTGATTCAATTCAGAGAGATTAAAGGGTCCTCTGATTCAATTTGGATTTGGAGATTCAGCCACTGACTTCGGCCAAATCTTCATCAAATTGAAACAGGGATCGAAGCTTTGCATAGCCCTAATAGTCAAATACTTCAAGAAATAAAAACAGCACATGCAGTTAGTTTGCTCTGCAAATATGTTGTTCTTATTTCAGGGCTGAGTTACAGGAAATGTAGTAATTAAGGAGACTAATTTGTTGTGGACAAATGAAAAGTGTATTCACAGAAGGATGTCTATACTCCTCCTATACTCTGTCATCCTCTTCCTGTAACTGAGTATTGGGCTATGTGCTGGTTATAGTCTACTGGCACACAGTATTTGTAAATGTAGTAGGGCAGGAGTAAACTGGGTCACAGACACAGAGATTTGATAGTCCTCTAACTGCCTTGCAAAGAGCTTCTAACAAAATATACAAGCAAAATATTTCTGTAAAAAAGATGCAGTTCATGAACCATGGCTGAATCTCCCAGGCCCAGCGTGCTTCTTACTGGGGCAAAACCCAGAAAAACCTCCAAAATTCTCCTTGAAGCAGGACAAAACATGAACACAGAATAAACAAAGCTAGTGAAACTCAGGGAACCTTTAGGAGATGCAGGAATTTCCAGGAAGATGGTTCTGAAAGCAAGTCTCTGACAACCTCACACAACCCTTAGGATAGTGCAGATTCTGCACAGGCAACTGTCCTTGCAATTCCCAATGAAGGACAAGTTTCTACAGTGTATAGACACTCTCAGCTTTCACATAATTCTTCAAGATGTTTTAGGGGCACAGCATTGGTCTTCCAACCCATCCCCTCCTCATATATGGAGTCCTAGACCTATGACTTGTGTTGTGCAGCATCTTCTCTTTTAGATTTCATCTTTCTAGACAGCAAGCTCTTCAAGGCTATATGTTCTAACTGTCTGTGAAGGGCCTTTCACATGGTTGGTGTTATAGCAATAACAGCACCAGAATAATTCCAGAGATCAGAGGTGCACCACCTGTGGCACATGTTATAAGAGGCACAGGCAGCGTCTGTGTGAGGCCAGTTCCAGACAACTAATTAAGAACCTTATATAAGGAATACATGAATTGCTTTTAAACATACGTAGCAACTACCATTAGTGTGCCTGGGGCATATGATCCTCATATATGCCTGACTAGACTGGGACCTAGACACTTAATCCACTGCTGAAAATGTCCCCCAAGGTCTGATTCAAACAATAGTCCCCTGCATGGTCTGCACACTTCTTGAAAGTCCTGTTCTATATGCTATTCACAGCCAAGACGCGAGTAGTAGTATATCATTTTGGTAAAGTTCTTGCATTCTTATAGAAGAGCTTATGACACATGCTGTTCTTGTCTGTATTTTAATTGCCCTTCTGAGAGCAGGCAGTTTATAAATCCAGTGCTAAAAGCTTTTTATTGGACCAACATTTAGCTGACCTGCTGAATCTTTCTTCACCTTACATCAGCAGGATAGGAGGCTGTAATGACATAGACAGGGTTCAGTGTTTAAGATCAACTGATCAGATATAACATAACAGAGCTCTTTTTTCTCCAGGACAGGACTTCCTAGGGATTGGTTAGTGTAAATTTTTATAAGTTTTTAAAAGCCATCAAGTTATTTTTGTTCTTGTTGCTATTCCCTGAGTTACTCCCCATTTTTTAGGTGAAATAATGTCCCATTTGTGGAACTACTGTATATCATTTGAAAAACCTAATTTATAGCTTTCACTGCATACCACTAAATTAACGATGGAACTAAACTCTGCAAGGGCTGTTACAGCACTCAAGTTCATTAAGCCTATAAATTGAGGAAATTACTATTAAAGTCAGAAAAATTCTTGCAAGTCCAATAATGTTTAGCTTTTTATTAACATTTTAAAAACAAATTCTATGTACATTAAGAACTCAACAGGTTATTTCTGTTTTAAGATCTGATTCAGTAAAGGTACTGAAAACCTCATTTCAACAGGGAGTAAGGTCAACAGCCTATGCAGAGGCATCTTCACAGAAACCTGCCTCAGCTGTGAGTCACTTCGGATTCACCTGCTGAAGTAGAGATCTTGGAAGACCTGTAGTGAGGGGAATGTTTCTTTTAATTATGACATATATTTATTGAACTTGGTGCTCAAGGAAGATGGCAAAGTGATGGTTTTAAATTATTAAAGATGTTACTGTAGCAAAAGCAAATAGAGCATGGGTGCAATGTACATGGCTATCCTAATAAACCATATGCGTCGAAGATGGAAATTTTTCCATTTTCCTGCCTAGTCAATACTTTGTATTTGTACTGTGTCTAGCAATAAGACAGCCTATTAATAAAGGGAAATCACCTATGTAAGTTAATCTATCCCTGCTGTCATGTTGTGTATGTCCATCTACAAAAACATACGTTAAGACTATGTGTCCATTTTACACACCCTACTAATGAATGTTCAGAGAGCAAGAGCTTTGTTGTCGTTCTATCCTTGCTTTGAACTGAGTTCCCTGAAATGAAAACACCATTATCCTACTACCAACATCATTCAGTTTGTGTAGGTAAAAATGTCTGTTAGCAGTAAAAATTAGAGTGAGGATATGAGCAATAACATGTTAAGAAATTAAAAGGCCATCTGTTTGAGATGCCTTTATTCAATCCTTTCAGAACTCTTTGTTCTTTTCCCCACATTTTTAAGAGGGGTATGAAATATCCTGAATACATCCCACACATTCTACAGTTCCACATATAGTCTAAGTAAACCAGACCTGGAACAAATGATAGAAATTGTTTACTCCAATTACAAATAAATGGTCCAGATGCTTAGGCCTCCATCTAACTTGGTTGTAGTTTAAAGCTTTTTTACATTAATTCACCAGAGCTCTTCACTTCCAGATTCTGCCCCATATTTTCTCTCAAATGATTTTTTGCACTGTTTTATTCCACCGCACTGTAAGCACACCAGTGGCTGAATGTAAACTAAGGTATGTTAAGCATTATCTTCCTGAAGTTGTGAATGCACAACAAGCCACAAGGATCTTTTGGACGATCTATGCAGCCTCAATCTATGTAAACCACACTTTCAGAAAGCTGGCTGAATAGCAATAGTGGGGGGAAATAAGACTTTCCAATTGTGATCCAATACAATATTTTCAACATGTTATCAACCCATACCTGAAAAATAGGGAGGTATGAACTTTCTATGACCCCCAAACTAGCGTAGTAATTTATTTTTCTTCTTGGCAGCAAAAAGAGAGAAAGAAAATCTTTACTTCTGTAAAGTCTCGGGAAAAGAGTCATCCTGCAGCTCTTCTAGGCTCAGAGCACCCTGCTTCACTCCTTCAAAACTGCCATACGTTTGGTATTCCTCAGAGGTTTAACCAGGCCTCTTTTCCTCTCCCACTCTCAAACCTTTCCAAACTATGGATACAGCAGATGAGAGTAAGAAAAACAGCTAACAGCCTTTTGGATAGGTTGTTCAAGACTGGTTCCCTAGTAGTTCAAAATACCCTAAAAGGGCTAATTTATTAATTCATATAGCTGTGTCTTCCAAGCATGGGGAAAACTGAGACAGAAGCCATTAAGAAGATTCTACTATGCTATCGACAAAGGAAATGGTTGAAGTCCTTTCTACCTACACATGTAATGAGGCACAAATATATGTTTCCTTTAAATAATTGAGATGCATAGGGAAAAAAGTTATATCAATTCCTTTTTACTTCAACTTCAAACAGTGCAGTTCCATGGCATTTTTCCATAGTTGGAAAAAATACTAAGAGGACAGAAAATGCAAAGTTTTAGATAAACTTTAAACACATCATTGACTGAAAACACATCACAAAAAACCATCTACAAAGGTGTCAGGAGCCAATAATCATAGTTAACATGCAACAACAGACAGAATCTGGCCTATGTGAGATCTATACTCCCCTCAGAAACAAAGTCTTGCCTTCTCATGATAATGTGTCATTTAAGGAGAAATAGTCTGAGCAAGAAGTATCCCCTCTTACCAAGTTAAGTACATTTAACCTGTCACTATCTTTCAAATCTGTTTTTTTAAATATTCCGAAGGCTAATCACTCCCTTATTTGCCAAATGAAATAGTTTGGCTTTTCTTCAGACTCAGTGATATCCTTATATGCTGACTGTGATGTATAAACAGGGAACTCTTTGTAGTTTGGCAATGAAATTGTTTTTGCTTTCATATCAAAAAGTCAGATTCAATCTGACTTCAGCAGAAATCTTTCCTCTGATTTCAGGGCTTTGGGTCCAGCCCAATTTAACTGGAATCTGAATGTTACTTTTCAGTATTTTTCAAAGGAGATGCCATACATTTCAATTAGCTACAAATAGATATTGTTCCTAGGACTTTCTTCGTCATCCCAAGATTATCATTCCGTCCCTACATGACAGAAGTTTCTAGGCTGATTCAGACATGCCTTTTCTCCACAGTAAACACAAAATAAACAAAATATTCTATAAAATAATTTCATAACAATTATTCCAAGAATTTAATTTAATAATTTTATCTTTTTTAAGTTTTTGGCAACATTTTTCTGGGATGGAAGGATGGAGGATAGGTACAGATAATGTGTGAACAGATCAGATTTTCTGAGGTGTGACAGAATTTATGGCAACCGTAGCATGAACAATTCCACATAACTTCTATTGGTAAAAGCCAAAGCCACAAGCAAAGGAAGTGTCATATGTCACAAAAGTGACAGTGACATTGCAGTCCTGACAATAACCATAAGTCTCCTTTAGAACCTGTGTAAAGATTTCCAGCCCATTTTCACATACTCAGGAGTTTCAAACACTTCAAACAGACTTGTAGGTGCTTATTTAAATGAAGAAAACACCTAAATGCTTTGATGTTTATCTAAAAATGCAACCAATTTTAATACTCCACAAGAAGGTATTTTAACCCACTGATACTATACGTGATTTATATATACACTAGGGCAGTGCAAAGCTCCAGTCCCTGATTCAATTCGGCAGAGATTTGGCCCAATTCAGTGGACAAATCTCCAAATCAAATCAGAAGACCCTTTAATCTCTCCAAATCGAATCAGAACCCTCCAATTTGATTCAGAGAGATTTGGAAAGATTTGGCGATTTGGACATAGATACAGCTTTAAATGTTTTTTCTACATAACTCTAGGTAGCAGAAGGCTTGTGAATACTGAGATGCTAGGACATCCCACAGGAGCACGGAGGGGTCCCCAGCTTGCTCAGCAGCAGACCCAGAAGTGGACCAGAAGCACTTCCAGTCCGCTTCTGGGTCTCCCGGTAAGCATGAGGAGGCCCCTCGCATCTCTCCTTGGCTTGGTGACTGGTGCCTCCTGGGCCTGGGGGGCACCTGGGGCCCGCCTGCAACTGATCACTGTGCCAAGGGGGGCATGGAGGGGCCCCCCAGTGCGCTGCCTTGCAGACCCAGAAATGGACCGGAAGTACTTCTGGGTTCACCACTGAACACACAGAGGGCCCCCCCACCCCATGCTCCTGTAGGACGCTCCATCTGCCCCAGCATCATAGTGTTCATGAGCCATGCCTGGTACCTCAGAGTATGCAGAAAAAACATTTAAAGCTGTGTCTATAGCCAAATCGCTGATTCTCCAAATCAGCATGGGATTTTCAGATTCGGATTCAGGCAAATCAAACTGGGGATGGTGATCCGAATCAACGAATCAAATAGCTCTCCGATTTGGGCCAAATCTGAATCCAAATTGAATACAGCCCATTTTGCACACCCCTAATATACACAACACAGTCTAAGTGTAGATTCTTGAGTTACCCCATTAGAAAATGGCTTCCAAGTCAAAAACTGATGATTTGCTCCTGCTAGAATTCTACTCTCTTAATCAGTTTCTAATCTATGGCATTCTTTACATTTCACCACAGAACTACTTGACTTTAATTTCCATTTACGTACAATTTATCAATTATAATTACTTTTTTTGGGTTAAATACCTCAATTATTGTAAGTTGGAAAGAAACATTCATTTTCTATATGCCATTCAAAGCTTCCCATTCATATTTTGCTCAGGTATGTAATTTTCTACTTCCATTGAATTATTTTTTCAACTAATTGCCTTAGCACTGCCAATATAGTCCCTACTTTACCATTCCCAGGATCATATCATGTACTTTTAAAATAGCAGCATTTCCTGCCCTCCAATCCTTGGTATAATAGTCAAGTTTAGTGATAAATTGCATAATAGTATTAGCAACCCCTTCACTCTTAGGTGAGGGGCAAGGATTCTTGTGGATATATTTTACTGAACCAACTCTGATAAAGTTACACAAGCTTTGACCATCACAGCTACGACATCACTACAACACTACCTTCACTCTTACATATTTGCAGAATATACAATGGGGTAAATGGTAATAAGATCACATATTATTCATAATATTTATTATTATTCATAATAAGGAAATGAAATGAAATCAAATATTATTCATTACCTCCCCCTCTCAGAGGGCCCCATAGAGCAGCAACTCTAGAGAAGTTATTTACAAAAAAATTATCTCCTTCTGCGGTAAATCTGACTAAACATGTCACTTTGTTCTTCTGTAACATAGTTATCCCTACAGTAACATAATGATGGGAAGGCATGCAGGCCATGAGCCCCAGGCACTGCCTAAGAGAGAAACATCAAACTGGAACTAAGGAAATTGGCTCACTCTCCTGGCCCTGACCCCCACTCTCTGGCACCTTCCCTATAGTGGTTCCAGCTCCAGCAATGGGGAGGGCAGAGCTGCTATATATACGTGGACAGTGGCAGCACATGATGCAGGAGCAGCAGCTGGAGGTTCACTAACGTGGGGGCGGCATCAACATTTCTTGCTGCGGCATTTTTACACCACCAAAATGTCGTTTCTAAATGGTTTCTTCACACACTTCGGTAGCAAAAAGGAAGTGACCTCTCCTGCCAGCAGCAAACTGGTCCTGCACCATGTACTGTTCTGTCCATAGTGCAGAACTTACTAGCTAAACCATATTTATTCCCTGCATTCCTGGATACTTACTAGCTAAACCGTATTTATTCCCTGCATTCCTGGATAGTCTTGAAGACTCACTCTCTTGCACCATTTTTTCTAGCCAAGGTATATTAATTTCTTAACTGGTATTGATAAATTAGGATATTTGTTTTTGAAACTTCCACTTTTCTCTCCAAGTGTCCATGACTTGTCTGTCTTCCTATTGTCTTCACTTGCACTGACTGTATTCCTTAAGAAGTTGAAAAAATGAACCATTTCACCAAAATATTCTTTTCTAGCTTTCCTAGCTTCATCTTTTGTTACAGACATGTTACCTACATAGCAAGCTTAAAGTGGCTTCTGTGCTTACAGTTAGGCAGTTCTTGTGTTCCCTGAAAAATAAGGCTCTGCGTTCTTATCTCATATCTTTCATGATGGTGGGAATTGGTAGAATTTATATAATCATTGCACCTGACTTACTTAGAAGTTACTGTGCTAAGGTTGTTAGCAAAGCAAACCCATCTTACAGGTGACTTGCAAAATCAGTTGCCAGGCTAGTCAAAAAGTACTCCGCTACAAATTATCTTAATGCCTTTTTTCCCCCAGAATATTTGTCACAGCAACTTATACCATGCACTTGGCAACTGGATATAAATGTTAATTAAGCAGTGAGCGGTGAAGCAATCAATGCACAATGGGCAGCACATTAAGTACTACATAATCTCATCTAAGACAGCCACAAAAGGCCTACCTGACACTGGGGAATAGAGCAACTTCAGGGTAAAGAATTTCCAGATTGGCTGAAAAGATGATGATGCATTTGCACTCACAACACAGGCTTTCTGTAAAACCATGGCAGGTTTACCAAGAAGACTGAAACAATGCAGACATTGTTTCACATGCCCACATAACGGATTTCTGTTTTCCATTGTCAAGCCTGCCTTCTCCAGATTGTGTCTGCAGTAACTCTTACACTACTCCTGTTCAGACTACCTTGTGAGGAGGGAATTGGGATGAAATTTAATGCTGTGTTTTAGGGCAGTTTACCCCAATAACTGTTTATGAATGGATAGAGATACCTTTAATAAACAATTCTGATAAACTGTATATTTTTTGAACCACAAGAAGTTCACGTTCCACGTCAATGGCAACTATAGTTTCATAGGAGGAGTCATCCAGTCTGTTAAGATTTGGGTTTGTTTTTTTTAATTCTGTTTTTTGCGGGGGGCAGAGTTGTTTGTTTGTTTTTTACACAGATTTGCTAGTATGGATTTGTCCTTTCATATGTTCACCAAACTTGGATATTCAGCACTTGTATCTTAATTAGACACCAGAAATTCTCAACAGGGGTGCAACTGGAAATCTGTCATTACCAGACAACAAGTAAGCAAATCCACCATGTTACCCAGTTAATTTTGTCCTATTCATCATCATGTTAAGATTTACATTAGCTTTTTTTCCCCCCTCAGCATTCTATGAGCATACGTAGGTAAGTGCATGCGACTGTGAGAAAGAGAGAAAAAACTGAATTTCTAAAACACTATATATATATCTCTATCAAACTGACATAGCCAGCCATAGTCAGTTTAAGCTGAATGCAAGACAGGAGGGGAAAAAATCCACACATGAATTGATACTTCGCTTTTATTCTCCCAAGGTGCTTTAAACAAATCAATCAACCTTAAGTCACAATGAAATACAAACACATTTCATTTCCCTAAAGAAAACAAAGTTAGTTCATATGGAGATTTCAATGTAAGGCTTGAAAAGAAAATTCAGCTGCACAACCCCAATACACCTCTTTCTAAAAGAAAGGAAGGGATTTAGGTTTTACAGCACTGTAAAAAGCTGTATGAGCTCATGAAGTGAGGACTTAATTGAAATTTCAGTCTAAAGCGTTCTTTGTTACACTGGGTGAAAGGCAGGGCGGGAACAAAAGCACATTTTGTTTGGAAGCACAAGAAAGCTTGGCAAGAACAGCCTTTCCTCTTCACCGTGTTCCACACTCCAGTGGCCAAAAAACACACTTCTTAACTGTATTTGACTCAACTTCTCCTACAATTAAAGTAGTAGCACACTTCATCCTTATGTACTGGCCCATGATAAACATGGTGTCAGGCATGATCAGGCCTGACCCTTTAAACCAGAAGAGAGAATTACAAGAAAGTTGGATTTTTAGTTGTAGCTGTGTTGGTCACAGGACAATCATTCCCTCTCTGATCTCTCAGTTCTAATCCTAAAAGGGAACTTACAACACACCATCTGTTGATCAGCCTATGAACTTCACTTCATAAATCTACTACTTACAAAAAATCATGAACTCAATATAGATATTGGCTTTATGATACATTACAACCTGCCTGACATCTGATTCACCAGGTACCTGCCTGACCTGAGCTCTTACGTTCTTCTTTTCCCCCACCTTTTTGCCCCTCACCTCCCCCATTTTTCTGTCCTTTGTCTCTCTGATTTCCTACTATATCCTTCTTCATTAATTGATAGCCCCTTTCTTACCTCCTCCCCACCCCCGAGATTGCCCGCTGCCAGTAGCATCTGTGGGTGGTTGCCACTCACCACCCCGCCCTTGCCACCACCGCGACTGTCTGCAGGCAGTCCCCGCTCAGCCTGCCCTCGCCACTGCCAACATGACCACTGGTGGTCCCTGCTCAGAATGCGCTCACCACCAACATCACCACGGCTGCCTTCAGGCAGTCCCCGCTCACCACTGCCATGCCCCCGCTGCCAACACCACCACCACTGCCTGTGGACACTTGCCATGCCCCCCCCCAGCCTCTGGAGACACAAGTCATTCATGCCTTTGGCCCTTCTTTTCCCCTTTCTTCCCCATCTCTCCCCTGCTTTACATTTTGTTTCTCCTTTTTATCTATTTATATGTTCACTACATCCTCTCACACTTTCAACTTCTCTCAATCCTGTTTTCCTGATCGCCATCTATTTTCTTTTTCACTGACAGTCTCCTTTCTACCTTGTATTCTATCATCGCATTGTCTCTCTCCAGCCTTTGTTTTCTTTGTCCCTGCTCTCTTCCCCTTCCCCCTCCTCCTCTGCTTTACCTCTCTGCTTCACCTTTTGTCTTTCTAATTCTACCTATTTACATTTTCACTGACATCCTGCCACATTTTTAGCTTCTCTCATTTCTTGGAGTTTCAGAACAGCAGAGAGTCCCTATGCCTGAAGAAGGGTGACTGCCCTTCTTCAAAAGCTTGACAAGAACTTTTTTCCATCTACTCAGTTGGTCTAATAAAAGATATCACATCTACCCAAAGAACCTTGCCTTCCTAAGAAAGTTGGAAAACTTTTTGCCGGCATCTGACATGATTTTTAAAGTCAAGGCATCATGGTCCATTACTGATGGATCTGACCACTTCTGTTTTCAGCAACAGCTGCCAAAGCATTGTTTTTATTTATGAGCAGAACAAAAAAGTCAATACTTCTCTCCTTCTGTCTCTCTCTCTCTCCCCTCCTTGAAAGAGCAACACCAAGAAGGGGAAGAAACCCTACTAGTTCACTGTTTAAGTTAGTGGTTCTCAACTTTTTTAGATTCAAGGCAGCCCTCATGAGACTCAAGACCAGAAAATACCAGCTCTTAGTTTTCACTTGTTTTCTGACTACAGATAAATAATAGAGCAATTTTTCTGTTGCAAAGAACTGAGAAGGACCATAGCAGGCCACAATGCTAACGTTATGGATTCCTACTCAAAATCTTTCGGTTTATCTTGTGAATCATCTTTGCACTGCTAACAGTGCTTAACACTGCATGGTATCCCATGGCACTGTTGAAAGAATCTGAAGGCACCCCAGGGTGCTGCAGCATCTTGATTATCAGTAATTTAAACTCTTACTTTTGGCCTCATGTCTGTCTCCTGTCTTTCATACATTCAGTAGCAGAATGCCATTGGGCCATTTTAACCATTTGCACAGTACTACTGATATCCAGCAACAAGACAACATACTCCTTTCCCCTTCAGTATTACTGCTATTAAAAATTAAGTTATAGAACTGATAACACATGGTGCCAAGCAACCCCTGAAATGGCAGAATGCCCTAAACTTCCACTGAGCAAGGGTGGGGAGGGGAGGCAACACCACTTTCAGGAAGCATTCAGTACTCCAGACTGACACCTGCCTCTGTCATTCTTCTGGTGGAAATAGTCCTATGAATAATTCTCACACACTGACTTCAATTGCTGTCTGGGACAGACACTAGCAGACCCTTTTGTAGGAAAACTCCCCATGATGCAACATTTTTTGACTTCAAATCTAAACAATATTAGCTTAGGCAGAAGACAGGACAGAGTGACAGCACCTAATTTGAAATGCTAGCATTAGGGGTCATGTCCTAAAGTGAACGAAGTGGTTGTGCTTGCATGTGGCTGGAACAAAGCTCTGTGGCCGGCTCTGCAGCCACGGTGAGGGATGGGGGATGGAGCTCGCATGTGGCGGCCACTGCCACTTACCTACAGCACCGCGCCAGCAGTGACGGCTGCTGCCTACAAAATCTCCTGGCGCTGCTGCAGAGCCGTGCCCAGAGCTGTGCGGCCAGCCACTGGGCAGCAGCGGCAGCATGGGGATGGCTGGCCGGCACACAGCCATCCCCACCACCATCCCATGCCATGCTGCTGCTGCTCGGCTCACGGTTCCAAGCATGGCTCCACGGTGGCAGCGGGAGGTTTTGTACGCAGTGGCAATCACCGCTGGCACAGGTGGCCGAACAGGTAAGCAGCAGCAACCGCCTGTGCCAGTGGTGACTGCTGCTGCCTACAAAACTTCCTGCTGCCACTGCAGAGCCGTGCTCAGAGCTTTGCAGCCAGCAGCAGCGGCACAGCATGGCGCAGGATGGTGATGGGGATGGCTGCATGCTGGCTGGCCATCACCACGCTGCCACCCAGGGGCCAGCTGGACACCTCTGGGCAGGGCACTGAAGCAGCAGTGGGAGGTTTTGTAGGCAGTGGCTGTCACCACTGGCACAACCCTCCAGCCTCTTGGTAAGTGGCAATGGCCACCGCGTGGAACACTTCACCCCCCCGCCATCATCCCTCACTGTGGCTGCAGAGCCAGCCATGGAGCTGTGCTCTGGCCACATGCCAGCCTCCCTCTCCCCCTCCCCTGGGCAGGCAGCCGGGCGGCATATGTGCAGCCTGCACATGGTGGGCACCACCACACTGCCCGGCATCGCTTGTCTGCGAAGCTACCCGCAGAGAGGCACCCTTGCCCCCATCCCTGGCCCTGCTCCCGGCTGTGGTGTGCCACCTGGGGCCGGCAGCACCCCCCACTCCCTTGGCCCCCAACCATCTTCCCCAGCTCTGCACTACAGCCCCACTTACCTCTAGGCTCCAGGGGTGAAGGGTGAGTCTGAGCCTGGGCCCAGCCTTGGCTGCCTCAAAGGCTCAGGTCCTGCCCTTCACCCTCTCCCTCCAGGCAGGGCTGGGGATTTCCCACCCCTTCTGCAATCGGCTCTTGCAGGCTGGAGCTGTGCCAGCCTGCAAGAGCTCTTTGCAAAAGCGGAGTTCGCGAATTTCTCTGCTAAAAAGGGAAATCTACGTTTTCTCTGACAAACAGGGAATCTGTGGTTTTCTCAATTTTTCTATGGGAAACGGAAAACCCGGATCCCTGGTTATGACATACCATCCTTCCCTGGAACCTATACAGAAAATCCTCAAACAATTGCAACCTATACTAGTAGAAGACCCAATTCTTAGAGACCTCTTTCTAAAATCACCTATCCTAGCCTTTAAACAAGCACTGAACCTCGCAAACCTCATCATCAGAAGCAAACTTCCTACAGTGCAAAACACACTGAATGCATCCAGAACATGCCAGGACAAAAAATTCAAAACCTGCCAACATCTCCACCACTCCCACAATAACTACACCCCAAAACAGGACCATCACCGTTCCTAAAGCTTACACCTGCACCTCCAGAAATGTAATATATCTCATCCAGTGCAATAAATACCCTGATGGAAAATGTATAGGAGAAACCAAACAACATCTGCACTCTAGAATGAATGCATACGAAAAATCTATCAAAGAAAAAATACCCAGTTGCCACTGGGTGCACACTTCTCACAAAAAAACAAAACAAAACCTGCTTTCTCCAATTTTTCAGTTCTAATCCTCAAAGGGAATTTACAAAACACCTTTCACAGACCAGCCTATGAGCTTTACTTCATCAACCTACTGGATACAAAAAAACATGGACTAAACACAGACACTGGATTTCTGGCACATTATAACCTTCCTGCCATCTGATAACACCAGGTAATCTGTCTGCATTTTACCAGCTACATTCTTTCATCACCAGTTCAACATTTCCCCTTTTTCTTCTGTTGGCTACTGTCTGTTTTCTTCCAATCCAGATATTTTGGGTTCCAAAAGTATCATCCCTTTGGTTGACAAGTAATATTGCTTCCCCATACAAAACTGAAAACACGACAAAATTAGGATCTATATCTTCCAGCCATTTTGATATAAATATTCTGTGTCATCTGCTCTGCAATATGATAAAGTATTAAAGACTTGGGTTTTTGTCCTCCAATTCTGTAGATTCTTCCAAATACTCCAAGGTTAAAAGAAAGGACTGATTTACCTCAGGGCTGACTGTCCCTGGTTTAGATTCCCAACAAAAGAGGTGGGGATGGGAAAAACAGGGATTTACAAATGCCACTTGAATGAAAATCACATTAGCCCCTGAGGAAAAGGTCTGATTTCAGTTCTTCATAGGTACTTCAGAGGTACTTATGGTGGGACAAAGGGCTTTAGGATCCCAGAAAAAAAGGCTTTGTTCAGGGGAGATCTAGTGGTCTGTTTTTAGTTCAAGTGAAATTATCCATTGGAGCCTGGAATAAGGAAGCATTAACTCCTGGGAAATGGTATGATTTACATTTGTCTTCAATACATTTTGCAATTAAAGCATTGAATTACTTAAATACTGGTAAACTAAATCAATCTATATACATTCCTTTCCCATAACCCTAGAGAGTATCTATAATACAAACATGCATCACATCAAACAAATTTTTTTTCTTTCAGAACTGAAAATGGGTATTTTGGCAAAATTATATTTTACAAAAATGATGAAAATATTTTCTACTCTTCTGGTGATGAACAAAGCCAAACTTGTAAACCTCAAAAATCTTTACAACTTGATCTGTTGTTTTCTAGCCTGATCTCATGATGCAGTCACTGACCTCTTAATCTATCCCCAGAGTCTCTCTGTGCTAGACCCTACCTTGGCAGCAAAGACTTCTGTGTTGAGAGTCCTCAAATTTAGCTTTGCCCTGTCTGTGGCAGAATTGCACTGGTTGCACTGAGTCATGGTCAGTGCACACCCAGGCTACCTAAACATACTAACACAATAGCCTGCAGATCCCTCTTACACTCCCCTCCCCTCACTCCAATTGAGCAAGGCCTCCGTATCGCTTTCTGACCATCCCGTCTCCCAAATGAGATCTCTCTCTCCCCTACCACTACTTCTCCCCTCTCCCTCCAAAAGATGAAACCTAGAGCAGAGCCTCATCTCAGAAATGAGTGGCCCCATGCTACAGGAAATATCTGTCTTCAGCCCATTTTCTAGCCAGTGGCTTAAGAAAGAAATCATGAACTGGTGGTTGCAAGAGATAAGACACAGTTGCTGCTGTTGCCCCAAAATGAGGAAAGACTGAGAACAAAAAATAGGCAGAATGCCAGTGCAAGAAATTTCAGCCTCATACGTGTGAAGAAAAGTTAAATGCAAGCGCTCCAACTATAGAACATTTGCTAAAAAATATATATTCAGCACTTCAAAGGGGAGTTAAAATAGCTTAGGACAAAACAGGCAGGAAGTAATATCAAAGTCAATTCAGAATGCAACTAATAACTAAACTAATAAAGTTTTATCATAGTGAGACAACTTCAGACTGCATCCCCCACAATAAAGTAGGTCATTATAATAACTTGCCTTCTCTCTGATCTGTTTTAACTCTATACGCTGTAATCTCTCTGGAATAGAGACTGCCTCTTATATGCATGTACCATAAATCTACCACAATGGTAGATTTCATAAATTTCGCTAGGGATCTCCAGCCACTAGCATGATAAATAACAATTAAGAAGAGTTATTCTGAGTGCCATCGGGCAGGGATGGGAATGTATAGCTTCATATTGCTCATTCCCCAATCCATATCTTAATTAACTATACACTACAGACTCCCTTCCTGTTATCTGTATGGCAGCTCTAGCTCCCCATAGTATAACATTACAGAATGCTTTTATGGTTTGTCAGTTCTTGTTATTCTGCCTAAACATTTGAACATAGTTAACAACAAGTGCTGCCTTTTCAAAAGTAGACGCTAAGAGTGCCCAAGAAGATACTGCATGCACGTCTATTTTGCCTGCAAACTTCATGTTTGCATTACCATTACATTATGGGAATTAGTGCTTTCAAATTAAAAGTGTCCTGACATTGAATGCCTATTGTTAGATCCTGACTCCATGTGACACCCAACGACTAGGGAGACAATGGATCAATGCCATCATGCATCACCTGCACACATTGCTCATCAACAGCTTTATTCAAAATGGAGACAGCTTTGGGCAAGCTCCCAAAAAACCAGGGAGCAGCCACAAACATTAGTGTTTTCCATATTTATACACCTTGGTTTATGCTTATTAACATTTACCCCACCTTTGTCCCTCCCTTGTTCCACCCTTAGTTCTTCCCATTTTAAACTCCACCCCATTTACTGTTTGTTTCATTAGCATGGAATTGCCTATGCATTTTACTTATTTACATATTTTTTTGCTATGAGTGCATGCCTAAGACCCTGCCCCAACTGGAGCCCAGTGCAGCTGTTTGCAGCCTGCCCCCTGCTTGCTTGCTGCAGCTGCCCAGAGCCCAGGCTGGCTACAAACAGCTGTCCCAGGCTCCAGAAGCCTGCCATTACCTCTGTGTTGGGAGCAGAGGGGAGACCTGGGCTGCGCTGCCTCAGACCCCTCCCCCACTCCGAGGTGCAGGTGCACACACCAGTGCAGAGCTGACGACAGAGCCTGGAGCCCAGCACAGCTGTTTTGAGCCTCCTGGCTGCAGCCGGCCCTGCCTCTGGGGAGCTGCTGCCAGCCAGGAGCCTGGGCTGCTCCCAGCAGGCAGCTGGGATGCTGCAAGCCCTGCTGGGAGCAGCCCGGGCTCCAGCAGCTACCCAGAGCTGGGGTAGCTGCTGACGGCCACAGAGCCTGAGCTGGGGGGCAGGGGCTTTGGGTTGTGGGGCACGGGGCAGCAGGGCTGGGGGGCACAAGTAGGGCATCCTGCCATGTACCCCTTGCCCTCATTTTGTTTTTCTGCCATGCTGGCACTCTGGCACCTTCCAAGGTAGGCACTGTGCTGTTTTTTGGCACTCCAACCAAAAAACGTTGCCTACCCCTGATCTAGAACATCCATTCTATTTAAAAATGAAAACAATAAAAGTCCTACAAACATAGTATATGGTTTCTTCCTTTCAGAAAATATATTTTAAAGTGAACTGCATTCCCTAAACAGAGAAACTTTACTCTGTTTCATTCCTGTTTCTGTCTTGTAGGAAATATTTCAGGTACACAAAACCACATGCATGACCATGTCAGGACCATGACCTCTGTGCACCATGACAGAGAAGAACAAGGAGTAGAACCAATAGTCCTTTGTTAACAGAACTCTCAACAACCTGCTTTCCACACTACAATAGTTTGTGCATCTGCACTTTGCTGACCTAACTGCAGCTCTGGGCTTCTGAGCTCATAGCTGGATGGTAGCCTTAAAGGGACGTATGTGACTGACCTCAGTCCAGACATGACACTGTCACATAACACCATCCATTTGTAATTCCCAACTCATTCATAATTTTACACATTGGCATCGTGTTAAATTCCCACACCTAGTCATATCAGTTATCCTATCTTCTGGAGGAAGAGAGATAAAAAGGTCTGGGACACAGATATTTTACTACTTGCAAAAAATTCCAAAAATACTTCACTAATTTATTTTCCCATTTTGCTCTTTAAGATCATAACATTTCTACACTGGTATAATTACTGATGTTGGAACATTTAGTCAGCTCTTGGCAGCTTCATGCCCACAGTCCTGAGCACGCCAGCCACTAAGCCAATAACATTAAATTGACTCAGAACCAAATTTTACTTCTGTTCTTTGTCAACTAAAAGTTTATGTGTCTTCCCAAAATGAAATGGCAGTTATTTACATCAATAAATTAATTTGTTTCCAGACAGAGAGATCATAATTTGCAAAAATTTCCTAAGAAATGACACAGCATAGAACTATGACCAAAAGGCATTTTGCAGTTTGCTCTATTCTTATATTAATCTGTTTTGATTGTTTTTCCCTAAGAAGCCTAAAGAAAATTCTATTTGTTTGGGAAACATTTTTGATAGTAAAGAGTTGTATTCATTCTTTTGTTGCTGCTTCTATTTTTGTCTGCTTTTGGCAACATTTTATTACTCTTCTTGGCTAGGTACAGACAGTCAAAAAGCCCAAGGCTAAATCAATTCAGTTTTTGCAGGTTAGTCTAAGCCATGCAGCTTCAACCAATTAGCAAATGGATAGACATTCATTGTTGATGCAGAAAATGCAGCCACATGCCTGCAGTGGCTCAAGCCAGAAGCCAAGGGGTGCTAGAGCATGGCTGCCAGCCACTGCCAAAGGGGAATGGGAAGAAAGGGAGACTTTTCCTTGCTCCCTACTGGAGTGGAGGGGGCCAGGCACCAGCCTAGGGCTAGGACACTGCAGTGGAGGTTTAAATTTCCTCCTTGGCCTACACAGGATTCCAGGCCAGGTCTGTGGTAGGGGAGGAGGGCAATCAATGCCTGTCAGGTTTCTGCTCCCACTCCCGCTCAGGGCAGAGGGGGCAGCTGCTGCCAGACAGGGCAAGGGGAGAGGGAGGTAGTGGTACTGAATTCATAAAAGCTTGAACAAAAATAGACCTTTCCCTGAAGTAAGCATGTACTGAACACAGTAGTGCTGTGCGAAATTTCACAGACTGTTTCATTTCAACACTGTTTCAACTCATCTCAAGCTTGAAGCAGTGAAATCAAAATGAAACAAAGGGCTTCGAAACAGCCTCAAAACAAAATGAGGGCAGTCGAAACATTTCAAAAGTTTTGAAACGTTGAGTTTTGAAGCTCAAGCTGGGCCTGCCTGCAGGGAAACAGAAAGTAAGGAGAAGGAGGGGGAGGAGGGGGGAAGGACTACTGTCATATTGACTATGTAGCAGGCCAGTGACTGTGATCCTTCCCTGAGGTCCCTTCCAATCCCAGTGCTTTGGGGGAGGGATGGAAAAACAGCATAAAAAGCAGCATTGTTTGAACTAGCCTGCTTTCTGCCTTGGGGTCTGACAGTTACTGAGCAATCTTTCAGCAGCTCAGGAGCATTAAACCACAAAGGCTACTAACTACCATTGATTTGAATGATTTCCTACTTGCTAACCTAGCAAGTGGGATTCCACAATGCCTTTTGCTTTCTTCTAGACCCTTTTATTTTATTATTATATTCATTTATTCTTTTTCAATTTTATAATTATATTGGACATTACACTATAGAATGTATATAGTAAGAGCGATACATTTATATTTTATTTCTATACATTTATACCTTGCATATTACATACATTATAGAATTTATATAGGAATACAGATACATTTATATATTTGTGTAAAACTGAGACGCTATGAAACATACCATGAAAAATGCTAGAAAGGCAGCTGGCAAGCCTTCAGGGAGAGGTGGAAGTCCCTGCCCGTCCGCCCGCCAAACTGAGACACAGCCTCTTTCCTACAACTAGCAGGGATGAGGCTTCCAGAAACAGCAAGGAGGGAGGAGCATTCCCAGTGCCACTGTCTGTTTCTGAGATTGCATCCCCTCCATGAGCATGAGCCATAACCCCACCACCACCACTGCTGAGACAAAACCAGCCAGGGCAAGGGAACAAAACACATGAGAACCACAGGGGTGCTGATGCATCTCTGCAGGCACCACCTGCTTGCCCTTGCTCCTCCTCAGCCTGGCACCAGTGGGAGCATGGTCAAAGGGAAGTCCCCCTCTCAATCCAAAGCCCCCATCCCCCCAAAGCAGAGGCAGGCCACCCTGGAACAGTGGGAGAAAGGCAGGCAGAAAGGGGGGTGCATTGCAAAGGACACTGAGATCACCCAGAGCATTGGGGAGATGCTTGCTGTCAATGGCCAGTCCTTCTCCTTAGTTGAGCGGCCAGGTTTCAGGCAGCTCGTGGCACTCGTGGTCCCATCATACCAAGTGCCTGCACATGCAGCCTTCAGCAGAACAGTGGTGCCTTCCCTGTATGAGGCATGCAGGGAGTACTTGAGGGAGGAGCTTCACAAGGCAGGTCTGCAGGTAGCCTTACACTTCACCTTGGACATCTGGAGTAGCCAGGATGAAGACCATGCCTACCTCTTCCTCACGGGGCACTGGTAAGACCGGTTAGCCTGTCAGTGGGCTCTCCTTCAAGTTGAAATGATAGATGAGTCCCACATGGCAACAGAGATCATAGGGGCCATGAACCACTTGGTGCAAGGGTGCCTCATTGGGCAGGGTGAGCTGATCCATGGGTTCATGGTCACCAGCAATGGGGCCAATATGGTCAAGGTGGTCTGTGATGCCAATTTTGTTGGCATCCACTATGTGGCATACAAGTTCCACCTCATTGTCAGGGATTCTGATGACAGTGCCAGCACCACCAGCAAGCTCATTTTCAAATGCATGAAGATGGCAGGCTACTTCCACTGGAGCATAAAAGGGGGGCAAGATGCTGCAGGACAAGCAAGCAAAGCTGAACATCCCACAGCACAAAATCATGCAGGATGTGGAGACTCGGTGGAACTCCACATACCTGATGCTCAAGAGGCTGGTGGAGCGACAGAAAGTCATCCATCAGATGGCCTTCCTGGGGCAGATTGGGATCAGCAGACCCCTTAACAGAGCTGAGTGGGAGACCATCTCCCAGATCTTGGTGGTCTTCAGGCCCTTCCTCAGGGCCACCAAGACTCTCAGCACTGTTGATGCCCTACTTAGCTGTAGTGAGAGAGCTTCAGAGCCAAGTGGAGAGCTTCCAGGGGATCAGTGTTCCTGACTGGGGCAAGCTGCTGCCACCAGACGTGTAGGCAGTGGTGAGGCAGCTGAAGGAAGGCATCAGGAAATGGCTTGATCCTCTGCAGTCCAGCACAGTCCCATGCTGGCCACCATGTGTGACCCCAGGGTGAAGGGCAGCATATGCAACAGCCAAACCCTGAATCAGTGGACGAAGGTGCTGGTGAAGAGAGTCAGGGAAGCAGACTAGCAGAGGTGGGAGGACATGGAAGAGGGGGATCCACCGTTCCATGCTAGCACACTATCCACCAGCCAGTCTCCTCCTCCACCGCAGGTGCTGACAATGTGGGTCAAGGGCATGGCTTCTATGGTGGGGTCCAGAGGCACCAGACCCCACCATCAGGCAAGTGGCACTCAGGCCTTGGTGCCTGCCTATCTCAATGAGGATGTGGAGCCACTGCTGTGCAACCCCTTGGTGTACTGAGCAATAGGCATGTGCAAAGCAGCTAGTATTCACTTTGGATTCAGCCAATTCAGGGGACATTGATTCCATTCAGTGATTTGAATCACTACTCTGATTCAATCAACCAGGCCAGGCCCACCCCTCTCCCGTCTCCCAGCCCAGCTGCCCCACCTGCCCCAGCTCCCAGCACTTGTTAAAAAAAAAAGCCCCAGCTCAGCAGGTGCTGCCAGGCAGAGGGGTGATCCGTGCTGCCCCCCGCCCACTGCATGGGGGACTCTGTATGAGCCCCCCAACCCTCCCTCATTCCTCCATCCCCCTCACTGGTGCCCCACCCAGGCCAGCTCCAGCCCTTTAAGGAAAAAAAGGAGAAGAAGCTCCCGCAGGAAAGGGAAGAAAGGCTCTAGTCTGTGAATGCTGGCTGTCTGAGATGCTGCTGATGCTACTGTGCTGCTTACTAAGCTCTTACCTGTCGCCATTTAAAGTGGTGGACTGGACTGAGGCTGTAGGGGAGGAGGAGACCTCATTGGGGCATACTACCATACTGTGTAGAGGCCCCAGCACCAGTGAGGGTGTGCCTTAACACACACACAGCATCACCCATGTCACAAGTTTTGCCTGTCAGCAGCCTGAGGTGCAGTTTCCCAGAAACCCCTGCACCTATCTCCTTGAAAGCTGGCAGGCTTCACGGACTCAGCAGGGGCTACCATGCCTGCAGTTTTCACCCTTCTGTGCCTTAACACACACGTGACATGAGTTTTGTTTTCAAGAATCTGAGGTGCAGTTTCCCAGAAACCCCTGCACCCATCTACTAGAAGTCTGGCAGGCGTCATGGCCTTAGGGCTACCAGCCCTGCATGTTTCATGGAATCAGGTAAGAAATGACAGTTATAGGCAGTTTCATGCTTACCCATTATAAGCTTATGGGTGAAACATTGAAACAGCATCAAAACAGTTTTGACAAAATGAAACAAAACTCTAAACAAAACACTGTCCCATAGAAACATTGAAACGGAAGTCAAAACAGAATGATGCCATTTCTCACAGCCCTAGAACACAGCACTTTGCAAGCTCAGGCACATGACAGAGCAACCAAAAACTGTCAGCTAAGCTAAGATACAACCCAGTAAAACAGTGAGAGCACACACAATTTTGACTAACTTAATTGGAATCTAATAAACTAAAAAGACAAGTCCTTGCTTAGGCACTCCAGTCTCCCACCTTCTACAGCTTCTGCTTTATAATGTAAATATAGTTCTCTGCATTCTTGTGTCACACTAGCTCTAACTGTCTGCAACCCTCTCCTGTTTCCTTAGCTCAGTCTCCGGCACATACATGTAATGATAGTGCCCAATATTTGCCAACACCTCCCATCTCTGTCTGGTCCTGCGGGCCTTGGCCCTGTGCTCACAGGTGGCACAGGACCAGCCCCGGTCCCCAGCCTCTTCCCCCTCCTCCATGGCCTGGGGGAGCTGAGGGTAATCACTCCACCTTGGGAGAAAAAAGCTGCATCATACTTATAGGCTCGACATTGCTACATCACTAGCACCACAACTGAAATAGACTTGGGTGTCATGATTGACCACAACACGAACATGAGCCAGTAATGTGATGCTGCAGCCGGCAAAGCGAACATGAGCCAGTAATGTGATGCTGCAGCCGGCAAAGCGAACAACACTCTAGCTTGCATCTACTGATGCATCTCAAGAAATATCCAGGAAGTCATCCTCCCACTTTACTCGGCCTTGGTGAGGCTGCAGCTGGAATACAACACCCAATTCTGCGCTCCACAATTCAGAAAGGATGTGGAGAAGCTTGAATGAATGCAGAGGAGAGCCACACACATAATTAGAGGACAAGAGACCAGGCCTTATGAGGAGAAGCTAAGAACCATGGGACTCTTCAGCCAGGAAAAGCATAGGCTCAAGGGTGACTTGGTGGCTGCTTGTAAGTACATGGGGGGGGCTGTGCATCAGGAACTGGAAGAATGTCTGTTCACCAGGGCACCCCCAAGGGAAGACAAGGTCCAACAGTCACAGACTCCTGGAAGACCATTTTAAGCTGGAAATAATGAAAAACTTATTTACTATCTGAGGCCCCAGGGGCTGGAATAGACTCCCCCCAGAAGTGGTGCATGCACCTACTCTGGATACTTTCAAGAAATACTTGGATGCCTATTTCCTGGGATCATTTGACTACAGCTGATTTCCTGTCCCTTGGGCAGGGGGCTATACCCGATGATTTTGTAAGGTTCCTTCCAGCTCTAATGTCTATGAAATCTATTAAATTAAATCTCCTTCTTCTTTCCACTAATGGGGCAGCATTTCTACTTCTTACTTACAAGGTTTCCTTTTTCCTCAAAATTTGAAATCTTTAATTTACTTCTTATTTCTTACTCTTTATATTATGGTGCTAAGTCAAGCTACATATTTGAGCTCTTAAAACCACGTAAAGACAAATTCTTACCTCCTTTTCCAACCATTCACATAAAGGGCAGTATTCGGATAATCTCAAATATCTGAGCATCTGTACTTCTAATTTTGTTAGAAGTACATCTAATTCATGAAACAGTAAGGCAACTGCAGGAGCAAAATTGATGCAAGAGTTTATGTTTAAATTTATTTTAGACATCTAGCAAAAAGGAAAAAAGAGAAGAATCAGTTCTTCATGTACTCATCAATGTAGAAGTGAAAATCATTTACACACAAGCACAATGTATGGCTATGACCACACATACTCTTCATCTTAGATTAAGACACCCACAGTGTCAACCATGGATTTTCCTTTAAGTCAGGATTTTTTTAAACCAGTAGATTTTGTTGCATTAGAATAAAATAAAAGAGCAGTAATATAAACAAGGGATGAGTGAGCAGGCTACCCGCCATGGGCAACAACTTAGAGGTGGCACTAGAATGGCAGCACCTTGGGGAGTCCATGCGATAGCAATAGAAGCAGTCGAGTGCAGGAACACCATGCTGCTGCTACGCTGGGGGGGAGGGGGCGCGGGGGTAGGTGCAGATGATGCTGTAGCAGCAGCAGTTGTGCCTGAGTCTGGGATCATGTAAAATTCTCCCCTTTCTTCCCCTTCTCCCTGTGCTCAACACTCCACCCTATGCCCAGCACTGCTGCTTCCCCCAAATCTCTGGCAGGATTTTGCCTAGGGTGCAAGCCTTGCTACTTATACCTCTGCAAATACAGGGTCTGCTTATACAAAACTGAATTGCATCCACAACCTCAATACTAATGGAACTACTTGCTTGTATAAAAGCAGGATTAGACCCACTACTATTTGCCAAATGTACACACTGGATATACTTTTTATATATAATTTATACTTCTGAATAAGCACTTAAGATACAAACCCTTTTCGAGGGCCAGTGTTTCCTGATGCTGAAGGCTGTGAAGTCACATTAATTTCAGGAAACTGAAGACAATCACCACTTTATACAGTTAGCTGCTTAGCTTTAATAACTAATGGTCCTTCTGCCTATTAGTGAAAAAATGATTCTGCCTAGATTTTCCTAGGACCTCTGAGATGGCAATGTCATGAGGTGTTAATGATTTCCCTGAAGGTCAATATATAAGGTAAGGTTTCTAAAAGATTTAGTAGAACTATTATTTCATGGATATACTCTTACATTTAAATACAATTCTACTTAAGTATCTCCACTCAGATTACAGCTTCTACTAGCTATTACTTCATTCTGGTGCCTTGGCTCATTTGCAGATCTTCCTCCCATTTCTCCAAACTAATTTTTTCTCTTTAAATAGAAAGTGAGCTTGCTGTAAATAGATCTTGGCAAACATTTTTGGAAGAATAAATTATCAATGAAAAACAGAATTTGGGGCTGACCAAAATTATTCATGCTGAATTTAGTGAATAGCTTTGACTAAAAGAAGGGGCGAGGCAGGGAAAGAAAAGGAAAAATATCTGAAAAGTCTATATGAAAAGTGTCTATACATTTTATTAATGTTTTGGACTCAAGAATTAAGCCTCAAACATTAAATATTTCTTTGCCAGTCAATTTTTCTTTCCAATGTGTATGCTTTTTTAAACTACAAATAAATTCTGAAAAATTAAAAAAAGAGAAAATAAATGAAGCCATGTAAAATCCTTATCTTAAGCACGATGGACTAAGACTACACTTTGTACTTGCTCTGATAGATAAGAAAGAGTATAAAATAAATGTATTTTTTAAACAGTTTACAGGTGGGGAGGGGAGCTGTTGTTGAGGAGCATGCATCAGCTGTTACACTGTAACTTGTATCTGTATTATCCTGTAACAGTGGGCGTGTCTACATGAGACACATTACTAAGCAGTTGCCTAGTGTACTGTACAGTAAGTGTGTGTGTTTACCTTGTGTGCACTTACTGCACAATGAAATCCCTTAATCATGTTTAAATTTGCTGCCTGCATTTGCAAGTAGCAAATTTAAATGGATAATACAGATACAATGCAGGCAGCAAATTTAAGCACAATTAGTAACTGCACAGTAAAGCATGTATAGATGTGACCCAGCAGCAAATCTGAGCCAAAATTGAATCAACCTTTGAAGGTTAATCTAATCTGGCAAGGCTGAACCAGTTTGTAACTGGACAGACATTCTCTCTGTACTGAGGAAATTCAGGCACATGCCTGCAGTGGCTCAGGCTAAAATCCTGGGAGGAGGGGGATGCGAGAGCAGCCCTCCCTCCCCATCCACAGTACTGAGCTGGTGTACAGCATGGCTAGGCCCCAGCAGGATGCTTGTATTAGGGACGTCTATCTGCACTATCCCAGGCTTTTGCCTGCTCAGTGCTCATAGAGCGGGAGTGTTGCCAGACCACAGCTTCCTGCTAGCACTCAGTGGCAAGGGAGGTGTGCAGTGTATGCTTTTCAACCTTCCTCTCCCTGCTTCTTTATACTGTGCAGCAAACTGACAGGCTAGCAAGCCAGCAAGGAGCTGATAACAGTGATTATCACTTCATCAACAAAACAATGGCCTCTCTCCATTAGTTCAAACTTTTCTTAAACAGCTTAGAAGCTGACATGTTGATTAGCTCCAAAAAGCCCTAAGTGGTCACTGTTCTGTCTACCTGTCCCAGTGAAATCAGAGAGACTTACACACAGAGACACCTCTCAGCATTATCTAGTATACCACATGCCTAGAGTCCATGGGACTGGGGTTCATGCTGTGGGAGATGGGAGGTGGGAAGGTGGGGAATCCCTGTTTAGCCAGCAAGCAGCAAAGGGGGAAGGGGGGCGGTAGGGCAGGGGGAAGCCAGGCAGACCCTGCTGTACCTGCAGTCTCTGCTGGAGCTCCAGCTAGGAAGCAGAGGGGAGGCGCCAGCTCTGCTGTGGAGCAGAAAGTCCCACCCAGCCCAGACAGCATGCTGGGATGCTGGGGGTGTCTGGTTTATTTCTGTTCTGTTCCAGGTTTGAACCAGTTTCTGATCACTTAAATGTGTTTATGTGTAATGTCTGTCCCTAGCCTAGGGAGACAGTCTGAGGCCAGCTCCCAGGCTGCAGCCTAGGAGTCTTTCCTGCTCCAGAGCTGGGCTGCCTCTATGGAAGCCCCTGCCTGCAGGCTGAAAAAGTAAATGCCTGCAGACATTTTGTGCCATTGGGCATACACACCAGGATGCCCAAGGACACTGCAGGCCCTGTGTGTCCCCCTTGGCAGGCCACTGCCCTGCTGTGCCTGCCTGGCAGCACCCCAGTGCTGTTGCTTGGCCCTGCCTAGCCACGTGGCTGCCAGGGCATTGTCAACAGGGCCAGCAGCCTTCTGCAGCCTTCTGAAGCCTCTGTCCAGGCCTTCCAGCCCCCAGGGCTGCTTGCAAGCTGCTTCTGGAGGCAGGACCAGTACGAACTAACTGCTAAAAGCCCATAGGCTTGCCCTGCACCTTTACCATGCAGCTCCCAGTTCCTTGCTGTGCCCCTGCCCTGGCCACTGCTGGCAAATGCTCAGGTCCACCAACAGCAGGACAGCTGTGCAGGGGCCCAGAGAGCCACTGCAAGACCCAGCATGGCCTTGTCCTTGCCATCCAAGCCCAGGACCACACACACGTGTACGCCCATGTCCTCCACTGAGGGTCCCAACAGGATCCAGGAGGAGACTGGTGATCTCATGGTGCTCTGGGTCAACACAGAGGACTGTGTCAGTTTGAGCAGGGCAGACACTCCAACATCCACATGTATGAGGCCCTGTTGGGCAGGATGCAGGAACAAGGGTACAACCAGTTGGCATGGCAGTGCTGCATAAAGGTCAAGGCCTTGCAGGCACAGTGGGTCGCCATGACCAGTTACAACCATTGGTCTAGCTGTGCCCACAAGACCATGCCCTACATGCAGCAGCTGACTTCTATTCTGGCACCATGGGACCTAGGCCACAGCCATGTGGTTTATACCACCATAGGTGGTGTAGCTTTCTGTGCCTCTCCCCCTGAGCGTAACACGTCTGGATCTCCTTCAAACCTCACTGCCACCTGCTGAGTTGCACAGCTAGGCTACTGGGAGAATCTTTGGGTCAGCTCCCCAGGGATCTCGGCTGCCACGTCTTTGATGATAATTAGTTCTTTAGCAGGAGGAAGATGTTTAACCCCATGTCCCCTGGTACTCCCCCTTGGTTGTCCTTGTGATTATTGTTTCTCAGGGCTCCTCCTCCTCTACACCCTGCCTAACGCCAACCGCAATGTTATCCACCGGGGCCAGTGATCTGGCCCTTACTGATGCTCAATTTCTTATGGGTTATGGCTTTGAGCTGTCAATGGTACTGGCACTGAGCATCCGCCACCGCCCTTTGGTGTTCCCTGATTCACAGGATGTCGGCCTCAACCCGGGCTTCGGGTTCCCTTGACAGGTTACCCCCTCCCTGGGTTTAGTACCTTTTGCCTGTCATCTGTGTCTGGGTTCTGACTCTGTTGTCCTCGCCAGTGTCTCAGTCAGCACTGCCACTGGCCTCTGTCCATGCCGGCCTCAGTGGCAACCCACTGGGCCCTAGCTGGCCCGCCTTGTCTCCCATGGTTCCCCCTCTGAAGCACCACCACGTCTCCTCTGTTGCCAGCCCCTCAGTCCTCCTCAACCTCTCTGAGCCAGGTGGAAATGCCTTTCATGCTCCCCCCACCTTCCTTCCTGCCAGGAATATCTTGGTGCAGGGCGGCCGCATGGCCAATCGCCCCTAGCATGCTTTTATAAAGTGCACCCATACAGATGTGGGAGCCGTCCCTGGCCCCTTCTGGCTCCATGATGGGTTTTTCTTTTGATCTTGGACCACAGTGGTGGGAGCCACCATGGTTTCACTTTCACCACCAGCGCAGCATCCCGCCACCTCTCTCCAGCTTTAGGTAAGTTTCCGCCACAGGTAACTTAGGTGGCCTGCTGAATCCATTACCCTGCCAGAGCACCTCTGGTGATGCGTCACTGGAGGAGGGACCCTCAGATGTTCAACATCCCATCCCATCCAGTTCCCCAGCTGCTCCCTCCACCAGCAGCTTGGGGAGCCCTGCCCAGTACCTGCCTCAGTAGCTGTGCAGCCCCATGTCCAGCCACAAGGAACAGCTGGCCATGTCATTGCTGGCCTTCAGTAGTGCCAGCCCCTCCCCCTGGGGGGGGGCTCTGACTGGGCACCTGCATGCCACACACTGGCCTGAGGACACCCACCACAGCCACATGCCTTTGCCTGCTGGGAGAACCATGCCAAACTACCAGCCAGAGACATGGCCTGCCAGGAGACATGGCAGATGGAGGACGTCACCTGGGAAGAGGTGTTCAAGGCTGAGCTCCTGGCCCTGGAGTGGATCCAGGTCCTACAGGACCAAAATACCATCTTGGACAGAGCTATGCAGGCCACATACAATGACTGTTGGGCTCTGGAAACCCTCCTGGGCCTAGCAGTCTCATTCATGCCCACCACTGCCTGGCCACCATTCCTAGCCCTGCTGGCCCCCTGGCAGCTGCACGCTGCCGCACAGCAGGCCCCTACCTGGGCTTGGGAAAAGGTCCTCTGCCATCTCCCACCACCAGGAGTCCTTGGCCTGGCCTCTGCCCCAAGTTTGCTACCACCCAGCCTCCCTGCCTGGGCCCAGGCCTGCCACTCACCCCAGCTCCATGCAGATGCAGAGCTGGAGTGGCCAGCAGCAGAGAGACAGGACCCCATGTTGGCCCTGCTGGCCATAGACAGTCCCCAGAAAGGGGCAGCTGCCCCTGGCGGAGGACCAGCAGCTACCACTGCCCCTTCCAACTACTGTACACATCACAGAGTGTGCACCCAATGGGGAAAAACCCAAGGTCAGGGTACTGTCCCCCTACCCCTGGCCTCTGCCCCCTAGGCACCGCCACCCCACAGCCCCCCATTCTGGGACTCAACAAAAAAAAACCACTTTGTATATACTTTTCACTGGAAGACAGTTTTTTATTGTTGGTGGGTGGAGTGGGTGGTGGAGGGGCTCTGTGGGTTGAGGAAGGAGGGAGGAAGGGGGTTCTGTGTGTGTGAGGGAGAGGGAGGACTGTTGGATGTGAGGGGGGAAATAAAGACTTGTTCTTCTGATGTGTGTCTGCAGTGAGAGTGGTGCAGGGGGTGAGTTGGGGGTGAAGCAAGAGTGAGTGATCAGGCATGGGGGATGGGGGAGTGAGAAGTTTTGTACATCTAGATGTGAATGGGATTGGGAGGCTCAGTTGGGCTGGACCAGAGGGTTTGTTCCCATGGGCCACAGGCACGTTGTTTAAGATGTTGATTGTGGCATTTGTTATTTTTGATACTGAGAGTTACTTGTCTGTTATTTTAAGACACTGAGACTTTATGGATAAGGTAGGATATCAATTTAAATCATTATCATATTCAGGCTTCCACTTCATGCAAAATCCTGCAGCCTTCATACAGCCCAAGTTTATGGGGAATTTGATAGAGACTGAGGGGAAGAGAAGGAATCCTCTCTCTATTCCAAGCCAAACAGAAGCTGGTGAGCTTCTTCAAAATCAGTATTGCAGTCTCCCACTACACCGGAAGAGATCACTGGTTGATGATCTATGGATCATGCCCCTATAAAACTGTTAGAAATGTGAACATTTAGGGGTACGAAATCCCAATGCAAATTTTTGCAAACTGTCATTTGCGAAATAGGACTTGGTCAATTATATTCTGTACTGGGACTTCAACAACCATGTCAGAAAGTGATCTGGGCACAGGATTTACCTTCCTATTAATACATTAAGCTCCTGTATGGAAGCTTTTCCACTGACCTGAGTGAGTTGGATTAAAGCCAATATGGCTTGTCTCAGTGACTAAGGGGACCATGTATTCCTGATTCTGTTTTCATTACCAAGTTAATCATACCCTTGAAGCAAATTCTCCCACATCTCCAGCTTACAAGTAATAGATATGACCTGAAAAGTAGTCCACACATATAATTAACCAATAATTTCAACTTCCTTTTTATCCAGTCACAATAGATTCAGGAAAAACAAATTCTTGTTACAAGTTGAAAAAAAATCACATATAATAGACACAAAAGGTTTTAGTGATGATTAATAACTTAGATAAAGGAGAAAAAAAACTTTATATGAAAAGACATCTCAGACATTTTCAATCAGAGCAAATATTTCTGATTATTCTGCAATTACCAAAAAATAGATTTTATAACAAAGCTGGCTATATTCATTGCCATAGGTACCTCTCTGAGGAAAAAAAAAAAGATTTAGGTTTAACTCATCCTGGCAAGCAAATATCCAAAGATCAAATAATTTAAAGAATACAAATACCATGTTGTTTGTTAATGTTTCCGTGCACAGCCTTTGCAACTATTAAATCCAAGTCAGTATTAATCTCCTTCTCTCCCTACAGTGACTGGAGAGTTTCGGTAACCACTCTGCACCCTCAGATCAACTCTTATTTGTCACTTGCTTTCTTTCCTTAGATTTTCTTGTGTTAACGATAATAAATAACAGAATCATAATTGCGAAATGCATAGATTCACTTCCACCTTTAACTAGAAGTTTAAGAAGAGCACACCATTTTAGGCAACTTTACAGTTTATTTAATACTGAATCAAAATATTTCTGAAGGGTTTTGATTGCTAAAATTAAACATTCAAGGGTAATTTTCACTGTCCACCAAGTGCCAAATGAGTCCTAAAGCAATCTGAAAAGAATATCAATTGTTCTAAATTCTCACAATTACTCTTTGCCCCAAAATGCTTCCATTCACTAATAACTGCCACTAACAACCCCATAAAAATATGCTGTTACCTAACAAAAATAGCTGGAAAGCCAACCACTATTCCTTCATGAAATTAAAAAGAAACCTTTACAAAATAACTGTTCATTAAAGTACATACACCCAAACTAGTAATAGTAATAGTAATAGCAGCAGCAGCAGCCCCTCGGCCAAGAAGCCATCTGGAAACCTACAGAAGGGCACAAGCCCTGTATACCTTTGTGCAATTGTTTTTTGTTCAAATTGGCTACAAAGTAGCTCCACCGTATCATGACCATTATATTTGGATGCCTTTGTTAGGGGAGGGAATCTGGCTGATTGCTTTGGAAGTTTGACTTTTTAATAAAAACACCTGAAATGGCCAGAATTGACTCAATCACGTCTGCCATCTTGCATTACTTCTGTAAAAGGAAGAAATACCAAGAGCTACCTTAAGAGCTATCAAAGGCTTCCTTTTACAATATGTATAAATAGTGATAATTCATACAATGTGGGGTTTTGCATAGTAATAGCAGCATAACTGCTTTGGGAAATAAACATCTGGCATTTACACTGGGAATGGTAGAGGTCATTATTGGAATACAAACTCCACTTCTGTGAATGCTATTACTTATACAGTCATATTTATTAAAGGAAAAGCTGCAGTGAAATATTTTGACATCTGAAAATGGAATTTCAGTCACTACAAAGGTAAAGGTTTACTTTGGTAAATTTATTTCTCAAATTAAACCATGGGGTATATCTGATATCCTTAGGTAGTTTTGAAATGGCTCAGGTTGATTATTTAGACTATGAAGACTAACAGCCCTCACAACAATAAAACAACTGCTTATCCTTTCTACTTCATGTACAATAAGAGCAAAACCAGAGACTCTATTTTCAATGTCTTTGCATTGGCATAGTACCTAATGATATTTTCTGTCAGCAAAAAGGCTTAATCAGAAACCATTAATGAAGAATAGAACAACATGCAGTTCATAATAATTCAACATTGTGTTACTACTAATAAAATAGAATACCTTTATGTCAAGATGCTGCAGTCTGATTATCCAAGCCAATACTCAGAGGATGCAAAGGAAGGAGAACTAGGAACACATTATTCAGTGCTGTATAAACTATTTCCAAGAGTTCTGACTTTTGGGTTATTGCCAAAGAGAGTGGTATAAGGGAAGAATAAAGTCTGGTTATACTTTTTTATGGACATTTGGAGGAATCTTAGGTATACAATTATTGAGGCATAGTAAAATAAAATGTCTAACTATAAATTTTTGTGCCTGCTTCAAATCATTTCATATCATAAAGTTATGAATAGATTTTAAGGCATTGGACCATACTTCCCACAATTGATAGGATTCCTTTATCTTTAAAACACTTTGGTATTTTACGTTATTCTAATTGAGGATTTAAGGAAGTCACAGCCATAGTTCCAGTATTACTTTTATTTGGATTATTTTGCAGACCCTCACTTAACAGTAGTTTCTCCAATGGCTACTTAGAAATGAGTTTATTAGTTCCAAATTAAAATAATTTTAAGGTAGATGTCGTAGCCATGATGGTCCAGGAATAATGCAAGAGGCAAGGATGTCTTAGGGTGATATTTTTTATTGGACTAACTGCATAGTTGGCATAGAGATATTTTTTATAGAGCCAACTTCATAGCTGAGGTAGAGTCAGATGAGCTTTCAACTACAAGACATTCTTCCTCAAGTCTAAGCAGTAAAAAACACTAGCCTGACCTGATGAAGAATATCTTGCTTTCAAAAGCTTATTTAACTATCCCAACTATGCAGTTGGTCCATTAAACACCATCACCCTAAGAAATCCTTGCCTCTCAAAATAATTTTAAGAACATTTTTGTCTAGTAAAATGACTTCAAAGTTTTTTTATTTTTTTAAATAAAGCCCTTTACTTTAATCCTAAATTGACCTGATAATTTGGGCTCCAAGTCAGGAAAGGACTTTGTTTGTTGACTGACCAGAAGTGCCAAAGTGGTTCCATTGACTTCAGTAAGACAAGCAGTGACTCACGGGCAGTGTCTATTTAGTTGTAAAGGCAATTGAGCAGATACTGATGTCACCTTAGCTTCTTCTACACTGAAATCAAAACATTACTCAAAATTAAAATTAATTTGTGCCTAAACCACAGAGAATTTTTTTGGTACAAAACATCCAAGTGTTACACAGTCATGATCCATCAATACAAGCAATTTATCTGCATTTAAAACAACTGGCCACTAGATATCTCTACTGTGCCACATAAATGCAGATGAAGGTACTGCTCTAGCTGTAAAAAATAAGTCTCTTAAAAGGCAATGCATGTATGTATCTTTTTAGGTGAAGTTAGATTTTCTGCCCAACAATTATCCTGACCAGTATTTTCTCTTTCCATACATTCCAGAAAACAACAACTCTATGCAGAATTCAACTCTAATGATGGGCTTTGCTTAAGAGCACACACAATCAAATTACATTTAAAATTACCAATAGGATATTACATATGTAAAAGAAAAACAAAGTGCAACTGTTTGAATGCAGATAAATGTCTCCACTGTCATTAGTGTTCACAAAACTGTAGCAGTAATGCTCCACAGCGGGATTGCCTAGATTTGACCTAAACTTAAGACATGGGTTGATAATGAAAGCTAATATTAAATTTCTCTCCTGCCCCACCACCAACCTTCTAATTTTGGGCTGAAATAAGCAGGAATATCAAAAAGAAAATCATAAAATGCTTAAAACAAAATGAAAACTGCCTAGAATAGTGGAGGCCAACCTTTCTGGCTCTCATGCCACAAATTAGCTCCATACTCTTCCCAGGTGGCACTCTGATCTCCTTCCCCTGCTCAAACTGCTGCTTTACTTTCTGTTCCTAGCCTAATGCTTTTTGCCTGATCTGATGCCTTGCTTTATGCTTCCTGCCCCATCTGCCACTGTGCTTCTTGTCCGCTCCCTGATCTGGCTCATACAAAGGCACCCATAACAGAGGTTGGCCACCATTGGCTTAGAGTGTGTGCATACATGTGTGCGTGCATGCGTGCATATATATATATTAAAAAAAAAACCAACTCCAATTTAAGCTCAGAGGCAAAACAGCTGACAGCTATTTAAATGTGCCAAGGACTATGACCTGCAAGTCAGGCCTTTACTTTTATTCTGGCTCAAGTCACAGAAAAATACTGTATGAACTGCAACTTCCCCTGTGGATAAAACCATAAAGTGCTCTATCCTCTCAGGTGCTGACCACTTCCTGAGAACGGATGAGTGCTGCCAGTGAGAGTTAAGGTATTCAGGCCCTTTCTGGATTGCCTCCAAAGGAAGCTTTTTACCACATTCTGTTATTCTATTAAAAAAAATGTTTTCATTCATATCTATGAGGATGCTTTCTCCCCATTCAAAAGCCTTTGTCTTGAATTCAAGTATCAGCAGACGAGGGCAGTGGCTGCAGTTCCAACCCTGACTTGGGCCAACTGCAATAGATTCAGGAGGCATGAGGCAAGGGGGTCAAGTGGCAGGGGGGGCAGGCACCACAGCGGGTGCAGGTGCCACAGGGGTAGGGCAGGTACAGGGTATGCAGGCATTTGTGGGGCAAGCAGCAGGGTGGAGACACATGTTGGGGGGTAGGGCCAGGGGCAAAGGGCAACCTGCACCCCCTGTGGCACCTGCCCCTTCTGCCACTTGACCCCCTTGCCTCATGCCTCCTGAATCTATTGCAGTTGGCCACTCGGATTCCCCACTGCCTGATCCCCGTCACTGCTTGTCCTGCTGCTCTGCTGAAGGGGACAAATATAAGATGATCCTTCAATAATTATATTCTATACATGGAAAATTATAACTCATTTATAAATTTTCCATGTCTGGAATCTAATTATTGGAGTGGGTCATCTTACATTCAAAGCTGTCTTGGATTCAGGTGCATATTAGGGGTGTGCAAAACGGACCATATTCAGTTCAGATTCAGCCCAAATTGGGGACAGTGCTTCGATTCATTGATTTGGATCACTGTCCCCAATTAGATTCGTCTGAATCCAAATCTGAAGATTCAAAGCTGATTTACAGAATCAGCTATTTGGCCATAGACACGGTTTTCAATGTATTTTCTACTACCTCGAGGTACCAGGTGCAGCTTGTGAATACTGAGATGGTGGGATGAATGGAGCATTCCACAAGAGCACACGGGGGCTCCGCATGCTTGGCAGCAAACCCAGAAGTAGACCAGAAGTGCTTCCAGTCCACTTCCAGGTCCACCGGGGAGCACATGGGGGGGGCTCCACCACAGCCCCCCAGCTCAGCAAATCAGCAGTGGTGGGGACCCTAGGTGCCCCCCAGACCCAGGAAGCACCCATCGCTGAGCTGGGGGGCATAAGGGGGACCCCTCACACTCTCCCTAGCAGACCAGGAAGTTGACTGGAAGTGCTTCTGGTCCACTTCTCGGTCTGCTGCTGAGTGTGCTGGGGACCACCCCCCATGCTCCTGTGGAATGCTCCATCTACCCCACCACTGCAGCACTGATGAGCTGCCTGGTACCTTGAGGTATGTAGCAAAAACATTTAAAGCTGTGTCTATGTCCAAAACTTGGAATCTTTCTGAATCTATTCAGAGCGTTCCAATTTGATTCACATATTAAAGGGTCTCCTGATTCGATCAGATTTGGAGATTTGGCCACCAAATCAGGCTGAATTGCTGCCAAACTGAATCAGGGACAAAAGGTTTGGACAGCCCTAGTGCATATGGTAAATAATAAATTTAAGCATTTTGATCTGATTTTTTCTGAAACCAAGAAACTTTTGAAATCCAAACTTGTACTCAAATCTGAATTCTGAGGTATGGAAACACATCTGTTAGACACATCTGTTAGAAACAGGAAAAAAACAATATACACAAGACAACCACTTAAATGGATGTATTTAAAGCTGTCTTATACCATGCTTTGTAAATGTAACTTTTCAAATGCTGCATACAAACTTTTCTTAAGAGTCCCAGGCAGATTACTGCATTTCTTGCACAGTCTGGTAAAATACAATTCCAGCAAAAAAGGGCATCATGTCACATCACGGTAAAACAAGTGAGAGAAGAAGAGAAAATTCAAGCTTGAACTTGCAAAGCCCTCAGCAACATTCCAACATGGTAAAAAAAATCTCCTTTTAAGAAGGAATATTTATATTCAACAAAGTTAAAGGGCTTAACTGAAATTGGGACTATATCTTAAAAGGGGCAGCAGCAGTAAACATGAACATTTCTTAATAAGCTCAAATTCCTTGGACTTCATAATATTCCACCTATGAGACTAAAAATGAAACACAGAAAAGCAAGGTTAACCTCATTATATGTATGAGATTCTCATGTAAACAAATTGCATGCTGTTTATATGTTTAGTAAGTACGCTTCTCCATGACTGCTTAAGGCATATTCTAGCCTTTCCTTGATTTGAAGGTTTTGCCCGATAGACCTGTCTGTCTATATATCAAATCCAACTGCAACTGAAGGTCAAAATGCAACTGTAGAATGCTATTATAATATAAGAATATATAATTATACAATTACAATATATAATTGTGGCAGGGCACTGTTGATGCCTGCCACTTTAAGGGCTGGGTCAGGCATCCAGCAGATGCCTGATGGCAGCAGCCATTTTGAGACCTTAGTCTATAAAAGCTGCAGTCTGCTGCTGCTAGACCAAGCAGAAACATTACCTGGCTGAGCTGCAGAAGGGATACCAGGAGGTAAGGGCAAGAGCTTGTGGGAATGGTTAGGATGCTCCTGGGCATGACCTAAAACTGAACCCTGCTGGAGATGGGTGGCCTGATGGGGTTCTTAGTGGCATGGGTGTCCCCAGGAAATGCCAGGCCAGCTACCACCGAGGTGAAAGGTGGGTTGGGGTGCCTTAATAACCCCAGCTCCCACAATTGGGTGGGTAACCCTATAGCAGGGCCAAGAAGGTGGGCCCATATGAGAGAGTGGGCTAGATGCTCAAGAAGCCTGACTTGAGATGCCCTTGGCTGGTCAATGCTGGGGCCAGGACCAGAAGGGTAAAAAGAACCAGGGGCCCACTGTGAGGCATGTCCAGAGCTGAGGGCCTGGGGTTCTGACTGGCCTTGGAGATGAGGCCAGGGCCTGTGTGGACAAAGGTCCCGGGGGGGGGGGGGGCACACCCAAGAGGAGGAAGAGTGCAGGGAGCTAGGTAGCCCAGAATGGGGATGAAGTAGGCTGCCTGATTAGAAGGATCCAGCTGAGGTCCAGACTGGAGGATTCTGAGGTCCAGTATGGGGCCAGAGATGCTAAGAACTGAATGCCATCTGTGAGCCATGGGCTGAAGTGTAGGGGAGGTCAGAGCCGCAGATAGTACCCCCTGGCATCAGGGTGGGGAATGGGCAGCTTCCCGCATTATACCATCAGTTTCTGGAAACAACAAGGTCATGGCGGGAAAGACTGGGAAGACTGCCCCATAGAGACAGGTGGGTGGGCTAGCATGAGACTCAGCCCCAAGAGATGCCCCCTGCCACAATAATCAAATATTATATTATAACGCTATTATACCCAGCCAGCAAGCTCTTGGGAAAAGTAAACCTGGCAGAGCTGGGTAACAAGTTTTAATTGGATTCTGTTTTACATTTAAAAATGTAGCTGATATCTGGTGCAAATTTGTCTCAATTTCACAGAATTTTTTAAAAATTAAAAATATTCAAAAAATTTCAATAATCAAAATATTTACATTAACATTCTTAAATATTATATTTTTTATTTGAAACACCTTATTTACAAAGCCCTTCTATTTTATTTTAAAAAGCAGCTAAATATCATCATGAAAAAAACCCAAAATGCTTTGATTTGAGAAAATGAGTTTTCAGCCAAATTTTTGTGTTAAATATATTTAAGAACTGTTTCCCTGTGGATTGACCAAAACTTTAAAAAAACCTTTTCGCAACTGCCAGCAAACAGAAAGATAAGTAATTCACAAAGTTACTCAGTCCAATTACTGAGCAGATTAAAACAAAAAATCATTTGTTTAACATAAAACAACAACAATTATAAGAATTTTATGGGACTTTGATAGAGATCTTCCTAATCTAGGGTTTACAGGTAGTTTTTGTGCAGGTAAGACAATGGAAATAGCACTGGCAAACCTGAACTTAGTGAACCAGGTTGTTTGTTGGCGTATACATATTTGACTTTGATTAAGTTGCACCAATTTTACCAGGTAAGACTATGCCATTATTTCATAATGTGGTGGCACAAAGCATGGCACTGAAATTATAGGTTTGCTTTATTAAATGGCTCTGTTGACTTTTTCAGAACAGATTCTTGGTAATATAAATTTGAATACCTGAATAAAGAATGCAGATGTTCTATGTGAATCAATTCCCCGGTGTCTGTTTCTATGGGCCAAGTGTCCAGCCTCCAAGATATAGGGTAGTTCAATAGGGTTACAGTGGTTGTGCAATTGCATTTGTTAAGGAAATTAGGGGATACATACACAAACAAACAGAAATATTTAAAATACAATGAGTTTTAACCTCGTAAATCAACCATAACCATCTAAAATTAAAATATTTAAAAAACTTTTATTTAGTCACCAATAAAATGTATTCTTCTTGTGAACTTGCACATATGGCTGATATAACAATCAGATATGTGTCAATTAACGCACATGTTAACATGTATGATACACACATGTATTTACACACTTGTAAATTGAGCTATATTCTTTTCATTTAGCAGACTGAACAGCTTAAGAAAGTGACTAAACATACTGACGAACTGTCACTACAGCACTCATAGCTGACATAATCATGTGGAAAAATCTAGTTACTAAAACACCACCAATTAAAGTTAAATTGCTTGAATGTAATTGTCAGTAATGGCCTTAGATCCTCGTTATTCTTTCCCTGTTGGCACCACTGCATTTTATTTGTCTTATAATGGAATCATTACACACGTCCAAAATTTTCCAATTCACTGTTCATAAAAACTTACTAGAAAGTTTTCTTCCGAGTATCAGGGTGTTTGTTTTTTTACCTTTGTCAGCCTGGTTTCTTCCTCCTCTTATTTGATTATAAGAAGAGGAAGATAAGAAAAAAAAATCCTATTTCCATATTGTATTATTTAAAAGGTGTGGGGAAGAAAATGTATCAGAGATAAAGCAAAGTATCCAAAAGAAAAGCTTCCATGGAAGTTTTCTGACCGTGTTTAGACAAGAATAAATCACTCCAAACCATAAGTCAGAAGTAGCCTTCACTGACCTCTTTGGAAACATAGGAAACAGAAAACAGAGGTGTACAACTGTGATCGCTGCCATCTTTGCTGAAAGATTGAGGAATGAACCATGGACATCCAAAGCTGAAAGCATAGGCTGATCTAATTTATGTTGAAGAGCTACAGTTCTAGGGGGAGAGGGTTCTAACAACCAACTCTGGATTAACCCTTTAGTAGGCCCTAGTTAAACAAACTCTTGGGCCCTGAGCAGGTTGAGACCCCCACCCCCCGAAGGGAGAAGGAGGGAAGGGAAAGGAGGCAGATGGTGCCATTCATGGCATTGCTACAGAAGGAAGGACCAGAGCCTCCCACAGCTCAGGGTCCTAAGCATGTGCCTACTTTCCTGTGTGTTAATCCAGCCCTGCTAATAACTCATATCCTGTGGACCAGGCCTTGGAGTGACTGTCACAGGGAGGAACAGAAGGGAAAACCCCAAAAGGCCGGGGAGAGCCCTGGGGTCAGGAACCCTCAAAAGAAAATGAAAGTAAAAGAAAAGAAAATGGGTACTTGTTACCTGCAGCAGGATCTGCAGTGAAGCCAGAGCCAAAGGTGGGACCCGCACGGCTCATTAGCCATGGCTTTCTTTATACAGTTGCGGATGGCCGCAAGACCTGGCTGGTGGAAATAAAATGGGCCACTGGCAAGGAAAAGGGCAGCAGATGGAGACCAGTGGGAGCTCCAGCAGGGAAGGTTCTCCCCAAGTCCCTATGGGGGGAATAGGGGCTGCTTCTCCCACCAGGGGAGAATGCAGTAGAACATGCTGCAGAGCAGATGCTGCTGGCAGCAGCAAAAGGAGCCAGGAGCCGGAGACAGCTCCCCATGACCGGGGACCCAGATGTAAAGGCAGAGGGAGCAGGAAGATCCCTACACAAGGGACTACAACCGAGGAGCTGGACAGACCAGCATACCTCAAGACGCCAGACCAGGTGCAACTGGTGAGGGCTTTGTAAGACCTGAGGAGGTGCACCAGGAGGGAGATGGGTGGCACAAGCAGCGTGAGGGGCTGTGAAATACAGGCCCCAGTGGTTTAGAGCTGACCCAACAGGGGACATGGGGACAGGCATCTGTCAAAGGACTACAGTGGGTCCAGTGAACCCACAGGGTGGGCAACGGGGGAATAGGAGTACAGAGTAGACTGCAGGCTACCCTTGACCCATATAGGGCAGAATAGGGACCAGGATGCCTGAGGGTCGGTATTGGTGATTAGGCCAGAGGACCTGGGGTTAAGGGGCAGCGGGCCTTTCTAAGTGTCTCAGTATTTTTTTTTTATTTGTATTTTATGTTTCCCACTGGTGGAGGGGTTGAGGTGCAGGGCTTGTGGAGCCTGATTGTTGTTTAAACCTAAATGGTGTTGTCAGCTGCATGAAAAAAATAGATGGCTGCGAGGCGCGGGTAGTATATTGCAGGTTGGGCCCCGTAGGCCGATAGGACCTTCTCGGGGAGTGCACTTGGGGACTCAACAGTCGGAGACCTGGCCAGCAGGGCATCTTTAACCCATCAAGGCAGGGTGTAAGGGCGAGGTAGAGGGGAGGTGGAGCCTTGCAGAAGACCACAAGACAGACATCATCGAGAGTGGTCTTGGACCTCCCACTAAAATAAAACCCAAATTTGTGGCAGGAGAGATTGGGGGAGACTACACTGGAGGAAACACCTACTCGACGGAACATCTGGGATGAACAGGCGAACACCACCCAACATCTGGGCCAGAGCAGCATGTGACCGGATGTTCGAGGCCAGACAGGCACAGTGACCTTTGAATACAACTGGGGATATAACTGATTTTTTTTTCCAGTTTGCTGGCAATATGGAAGCATTGAATAAAAAGTTTTGGGTATAAAATGAAAATGAGCTGGCTCTCTCACCAAAATGAAAATTACTAAACATTTTGTTTGGGGTAGAATTTTTTTCAGTTGGTTTTCATGTTTGTAACCCACTTCACTTACTAAATCTGAATATTTTCAAAATGAAATTTTTACTTTAAAGCAAAATATCATTTCATTTCATGAAACCTTTTGCTTCCAAAGCCTTAACTTATTTTTTTAGCCAGCAACATTCACCAAATTAGACTCACATTTGGCAGACAGTTTCAGCTACTTTGAGGATGCATTTTTTGTTTTTTTTACTAATAAACTCTTCACCAAAGGAAAAAAATGTTCAGTATGTAACACTCCCAAGTGGGCTGAATATTTCCATGCTAAAAAGACAGCTCATTCCAAGTAAATGAGGCCTGCAGTAGATTGAATGCCAGGCACATTTCCCACTTGTATGACAATGCCCATGCTGGCCAAAACCCCAGAGATTGACCTGAGAATCTCCAGAGCAGAAAGCTTGAGAAGATACATATAGAACTAAACACGGTAGCTGGGGACTGGAACAACTCATATTGTCTGCTCAGCAAGTACAGGGGGAGATCTGTAACTCACACAAGAGTAGGTTACACTAGCAAAGAGACATCTTTTAAAATAACCAAATGCTGCTCCCATCTGTCACTGATGGTTCCATCAAAAAACATTAGATGTCTCTTTAAGGGTAACCTTTAAGAGTATATAAACTGGCCAAAAGTCTGGGTGATGCAACACAATACCATTCATTAGGAAATGTGTGCAAACATAAGACTAAGAACTATATTTTAAGACATATTCCAATATTTCAGAAAACCTAATTTTTCATGTCACACAGTATAAAAAATGAGTTTTTCGGAACTACTGGAATATGCTTCCATTTACTTAAATACTGATAAAGCCTCCACTGGGCCTAAAACATCTTTGTCTTTACTGGCCTCCTTCCACATTCTCTAATAGAAAAATAAAATCTCAAAGATTAGAAGAAACATTCTATCCTTTATGTCCTTGCACATGAAACCAACTTACTTTCCACATTCTGATATATATTAGCAAAAAGTTTAATGCTCCTGACAAGATCTTCAAGAAGATGTCATTGAACTGGAGTTAAGAGAGTTATCCTTTAAGCTAAATTACTGTGGCATCAAATATTTTAGATTCAAGTCCTAAGCCTTCAAAATCCAATCTTGATTTTATATTATATATAATATGTGAAGTATCACAGAAATTGATATAATAATCACAAATCACACTGCAGATATTGTGGGAACACTGCTTTTTCTTGCGTTGCATGAACCTGTTGGGGTTTCGGAAATTTTCAGTCTTGCCTGCTAGAAACCTAGGCACCTACAATTGCAAGTCAAGATCTAGATTCTCCCATGTCCAACTTCACCAAGTAAGGGGTATTAGGAAGCCAGTTGTAGCTCCCTGATCCTGGAGGTGAAGCAGCACAAGCTCTGGTCCTGACATAAACCTAGGGGCCGCTCCATTGTATACCAGTGGCCTAAGGTGCTTTAAGGAGTGTTCCTCTGTTAAGGATTGGCAAAGCAAAGATGAGCACTTTCCCTACTTCCTACATGACCTCCAGCCTAGGGTAGGAGTGGGGTGGCAGATGCAGAAGCCTTGCACTTGTACAGTTTCATAGTTTCTAGGGTCGGAAGGGACCTGAGCAGATCATCGAGTCCGACCCCCTGCGAAGGCAGGAAAGAGTACTGGGGTCAAACAACCCCAGCAAGGTGTACAGCTAGCCTCCTCTTAAACACCCCCAGGGTAGGAGCCCGCACCACTTCTATTGGGAGTTGTTTCCAGATCCTAGCCGCCCTGACTGTGAAGTAGCGCCTCCTGACATCTAGCCTAAATCTACCCTCCACCAGCTTGTGACCGTTATTCCTGGTCACTCCTGGCATCCTTCCAGAAGTTTCCTAACTAGTTCCTCACTAATGCTTGGCCTAGGTGCGCCTCCCCTGGGATCTAAGGAGGACCCAAAAGGGGGATGACTTTTCCAGTCCCTGCTTAGGAAAATGGAGGCAAAGAAATCGTTAAATATGTTGGCTTTGTCGTCTGGTGTAACGACCAAATTTCCTAACGTTTCCTGCAGGGGCCTCAAATTACCCGGAGCCTTCTTTTTGCCCCCTATGTATTTAAAAAAGGACTTCTTGTTGTCCTTGATCCGGGAAGCCAGTCCCAGTTCCAGCTCTGCCTTGGCCTTCCTGACTGCCCCCCTGCATCCCCAAGCAACTGTGGTATAGTCCTCCCTGGTGATGGCCCTGCCCTTCCATTGGGTGTACGCCTCCCTTTTTGCTAGGAGACATTCCCAGATGCTTTTGGTAGCCATGGGGGCTTGTGTACCCTCCTGCTCCCTTTGATCCATGTTGGGATTACCTCCGTTTGGGCTTGGAGGATCGTCTCCTTAAGGAAACAATGAAGGAGACATTGAAACAATGAAGTTGAATACTATGTCACACTAGCCCAGATGCTGCTAAATGCAAAACAACAACAAAATTCAGTAGACATGTAGGACATTAAAAAAAAAAAGTTTGCACAGATTCCAAAGTCCCAGGAAGACTTAATTAATAAATGAAGTTCAACATAGTTTCATCCATTTTTGCTACTCTCCTCCCCCCACACACAGTTTTAGAAAAAAAGCAAACATCTAAATGGACAATATCATTTTTTAAATGATTAAGCAAAACAATGTTTTTGCAGCACTTTGAAAATGTAACATACTGAGAGGAACAACTGTTATCTCAATGTTCTCAGACCACAGTAAAAACGCCTTGCATGCATGTCTCCCCCTGTCTTCTTGTCATATTGCACTTCTGTCAATTCTGGCACTAAGGCAGCCAAATATTTTAAGAGAAGATGTCAGAAAGCAAACACAATCATTCAAGAGCTAGCAGCAGAATCAGGGTTCAATTGTACATGGATTACAGAATAAGTGTTTTTATGTCCCAAAGGCAAAGGATAACTTTTACTAACTGTATAAGGTCCAGGAGGGAAAGCTGGGGAAGCTTTAGTAAAATTCTATTGTGAAAAATAATGAATCACACTCACAGGTTGTAAATATAAATTGTCCATCTTCTAGCCAAAAAGCAGCTTTTACAAAAGCTGATGTTAACCATTACCCATTTTCCATTGTACCCATTCTATACTGGCTTAGATGCTTGCAACTACATGTACACACAGCATTTCAGCAGCTTTCCCCTGCTTCTCCTCTTCCGAATTATTGCCTGTTCTGTGGAAAATCAGATAGTAAAAGTCTTTTATGAAGTCTGGTAAACATACTGCTCAGTCCATACTGAAGAATTAAGAGCTTACCGAAGAAACCACAACAGAATTGTTTTATTTTCCTCAAATAGAAACATGAGTGGGTTTTAGTCATTGAGAATACCCAGCTAGCACAATAAAAATCCCAGGATACCCAGTATTTTTTTCTATTATCTGACATTCTCTTAAATCCTAAACACTCTGCTGTGAAGTAAAAGTATTAGTATTAACACACTGTGTTATCATTACACCAGAAGGTGGGTCCAGTGTAAAGTTTTAGAAATGTATTGCATGAAAATAAAGTATAGAAAAGTCAAAGAAAAAAATACAGCTTCATAACTACAACAGTCACCATGTCATTTTTCTAATGATCTAGGATTAATTCTGCATCACTGATTGGACAAGAAAAGCTTCCATACTAATTACAAGGTAATGAGACGTTGAAAGGTAAGAGAGTAGACAAAATCCATATTTCACATCCTGTAGTTTATGGGAAGACCAGGTGTACTGATATAATATGTGGAAGAGGACCAGATGTGTAACATGCTTGTTATGTAAGCCGCACACTAACACTTTGGGTGCTCTGAAACTTGTTGGCTCTGCACCAACTAGTGGCTGTGGGCAATGATGCATGCAATACAAAACTAGAAGGCAGTAATTTATTCAGTTTATAGCATATCTCCTTATGCCCTGCAATAAATGAAAGTTCAAATATACTGGGATTTATTAAACTTTAGTCAGTTCCGCAGAAGAAGCATGACAAAGAACTGGCACTGGCTCTGCCATGGACCTGCTGCATGACCTTATGTAAGTCAACTTCTTTACCAGTGATTCTCAACCAGGGTGTTGCAGCACCCTAGGATGCCTTGAGAACCCTTCAGGAGCACCACAGAGTGCCATGCAATCTTAGCACAGTTAGGTATGCAAAAATGATTCACAAGATAAACCCAGAGATTTCATATAGGAATCCAGACTGTTAAAAGCATTCTGAAGTGTTGCAGTCTTTGCGTTCTTTGCGACAGAAGAATTGCTCTGTTATTTTTATGGAGTAAAAAATCAAGTGAAAACTGAGAGCCAGCACTTTCCATGAGGTGCCTTGAATCCATCGAGGTTGATAAACATTGCTCTACATGCAGAGCTCTGCACTGCACAAAGATGCAAAGCTATGCAATAGAGTCAGGTCCAGCTCCTTGATTATGAAAGCCAGCCTCAACCCTGAATCCATAAAGGGATACAGCCAAACCCATCCCTTTGATCCTTCCCCACTCAGCCAGACCCTCTCCCCAGGAACTGCAGGGGCCAGATCTGGCTGAGTGGAGAAAGTGGGGAAATCACATTACCTTTTGTCCTGTACCACCAAGGGTGGGATAAGGGAGGGAGGGCGAGTGGGGCTTGTGTTTTTCCCAGTGAAGCAGATCATCTGTGCTGCAACACACTGTGGCATAGCTGATGTACTGCATTAGACGACATCTATTTCTAGCCTTTGTTACATTGCTGATATAAGGTCCTCGTAGATTTTGCAGCAGTGGGCGATTAACACAGAGTAGCACAACCAACTACAGTGAGGAGTGAAGCAGTACCACAGGGCTTTGATGCTCTAGCAGGGATCTCTCTACCCCAAATTAAATCTGTCATGGTGACTTGATGCCACTTGAATGGCCCAGAAGCGCCGTGACTGCACACCTACACTTTAATCAGTAAAATAGGACTGATACTGCCTGGCTAATTCACAGAAAGTCTTTTCGACAAAGCATGTTGCTATCTGAAAACAAAAATGGAGATGAGAAATCCCACACAACTGCCTTGTACATTCAAGAAACAAAGAGAATAGGTGGAAGGCTAGACATACACGTTTGATAAAGGTTGTTTATCAATCAGGTAAACATCTACAGCTGCTTTAGCTTCTGTATGTTTTCTAGCTATCATGAATCGCTACTTCATGTTTATTTAAATCAGATGCTTTCTCTGCTGCATCAGTCCACTATGCACTTGCCTATCCTTCTCCCATTAAGCAGAAGATCCCATTTTACAAGAGCAGTACATTAGGACTTTTTCAGAGTCATGTATAGTTCTCACAGATTTCTGCTTTACCTTGTCTACATGTCCTTTTAGAAAGTGATGAGGACCATGCATGGACAGATCAAAATAGAACAGAAAGTGGATACAATATGAATTTCAGCACACACAGGCTTAATTTGAGTCATAATGTAAAATGCTATTTCAAGAGCTATTTTAGCAGAAGTAGGACACCTTAAAAACTAACTTGTTCAGTCAACAGCCTACTTTGACAGATGCCGTGAAGAGATATACAGCTGCCTGTATCTGCGGATTTTGGTGGTAGTTTGGCCAGGCACACTAATACCAGAAATAGCATGAAAACCCTGATAGCCTTAAACCAGATTTGACTCCTTTCAATTGCTTAATCCAGGGGTTTTCAACCTTTTTTAGTAAGTGCACCTCCAGCAGCTGGACGTTTTTAGTAAGTGTACCCCTGGCGGCCAGAGGGGAGGGATGGCGCACAGCCAGACACGGAGCCAGAGTACACTTACTAAAAAAGGAATGGAGTGGTGGCAGTGTGGAATGGTGGGTAGTGGCGGCACAGGGTGGTGGGAAGCTTTTATCCTTCTGTGTCCAGCCAGCCAGGTGGCGCCTGTGCAGCCTGCAGAGGAGCACTGTTGCACTTGCTCACCCCCAGCCCTGCTCCTAGGAGGCAGTGGTGCTGCATTCCTACCGCCCCCGTGTACCCACTAGGGCCCTCCCAAGTACCCCCAGGGGTATGCATACCCTCAGTTAACAACCCCTGACTTAATTCATTCTAAAACCAGAGATCTGTCATCAACCACAACTTGCATTGGATCTGAAATTCAGAGAACGAATGGTGTTTCTCACAGATTCAAAATAATTTCTAAGGAAGTTTACAGGAGAGAACTCCTTCCTGCTAGATACTTCACCATCAACCTGCTCAAACCATGAACCTATAAAAAGGCTAAAGCAATAGATATGATCTCTCCTTCAGTAGCAGAACAAGAGCAGGGACCATGTATAGAATAAATGGTGACCCATTATAAACAGAACTTTCATTTTTGCACATTTGAACACAACTCACACTCCCAGTTTCTCAAAGTTGTAAGTGTTCCATTAAGGGCAGGGAAAGTTGCTTAGTATACACTGTTCAACTTCTAAGTGGCTGGGGACTGCATGCCACTCATGCTGCACTTGTGTGAGCCACTGGCCCCCTCATCCCACATGTCTCATGACCCTTTCCCCACTGTATCACACTATGGGCATCTCTGGCTTCATGTGTTGTGCAGCACTGGGATGGAAAGAAAACAAAAAATGGAAGAGGGAGAGGGGGCCTGGAGACTCCAGCTGCTGCTGCACCAGAGCAAGGGGTGGAGCAGTGGCTGGGTGGGAGCTAGAGCTGTGCGAAATGGCACCGTTGCATTTTGCCTTCAGTTTCCACGGTTCAAAGGAACAGCGTTCCGTTTCGAATTTCATTTTGATTCAAAACAGCCGTTCCATTCTGTTCCATCAAAACTGTTTCGATGCTGTTTCAACATTTTGCTGGGGGTGGGGTGTCAGCCTAGCTAGGCTGACTTCCCACCCCCAGTGCTAGATCGCACAGGAGGCAGGAGGCGGGAAGTCAGTCCAGCTGAGTTGACTCCCCATCCCCAGCGACAGATTGGGTGAGCAGAGAGTCAGCCCAGCTGGGTTCACTCCCACCCCCCCCATGCTGGGAATGGGGGGGGGGGGCGGAGAGTCAGCTTCGCACTGCAATCAGTCGTGGGGCAGAAAGCCAGCCCAACTGGGCTCACTCCCCTCCTCATGCTGCGATTGGGTGTGGGGCAGAGAGTCAGCCCAACACGGGTGGGGAGTGAGCCCCGTTGGACTGACTCTCAACCCCCTCTGCCAGATCACAGCGTCCCCTGCTGGATCACAGGGCTGAGGTGGGGAACTGAGCCCAGGCTCAGTTCTCTTCCCCTGTGCTGTTATTGGCTTCCAGAAGCAGAAGATGGGAAGAGCCAGGGCTGCACTCCTGGCTGGTGCTGGGAGTGCAGCCCTGGTTCTCCCGTCTCTCACTGATGGCTTTGAAACTCAAAACATTTTAAAATGTTTCAACTAACCTCGTTTTGTTTTGAGGCTGTTTCAAAGCCCTTCATTTCGATTCGATCTCACTGTTTTGAGCTCAAAATTAGTCGAAACAGTGTTGAATGAAAACAACTGGTAAAATTTCTCACAGCCCTAGTATGAGCCCAGCAACAACAAATTAACCCATCATGCTTGCATAGTACCCTGATAAAAGTCAGGAAAGTACCTAAATACAGTCTGCTGTCTACAGGTTACTGTACTGGTCCAAACAGAGATAAGTGGTACTCTGATGGAGGGAATAGGACAGTATCTAAGTCATGAAAACAAAAACTGAGAAATTGAAATAAAGAAATAAAATTGAGAAGATAAATAGATAATGAGAATTGGTAACAAGGAACACTGCAAGTAAATCCTCCTCTTCACAGAACAGCAGCAGCACTCATTCTATCCGTAGGTATTTTAGGCAGGGGGCGGGGATCAAACCACAGTTTGGATATTATCACAACATACAATGTGACTTCATTTCAAACTGCATTTCATTCAGTGTTGCTACAATACCCCACAGAGAACTGCTCCAAAGATAACTTTTAAATTGATTTTCATACAACAGATTCAACATTTTTAATACCTTTTTAATTTTCCAGTGACTCATATCATGTTTTCATTTTGATAAGTATTTATTCTAGTGAAGAAACTAAAACTGTATAATAACTAAGTTCAACTTCATTCTGTACATACCATACTTATTCTCATCTTCCCTCTATTCACTGCTCCCACCCTAAAAGAAAACAGAACTTGAATCATAGAAGGACAGAATGTATCAACCCAGTTATCCATGAGATCCTTACAAATCTGCCACATTCAACTTTGTTTATAAGGCAATAATGGTTGTCTGTATTCATTCATTGTCATTTTTCACATAAACAATAAGATTATTCCCCAGGCGACTCTTAACATTTTAAGTCAAACAGTCAAATTTAACTTTCCAACTTATCATTTGGAAAATGATACATTTCTAACGCTCCTTTAAAATGAGGGTTATTAAGGACATTGTCAAATACCTTGAAGAAGCAACTGTGAAAAGATTTCTCTTTAAAACCTCTACCAATTTTAAAGGAACTACTTGAATTATTTACCAGAGAATAGGGAACGGAGCATGAAAACAAGTAATGACGGTGCCATTTGTGACTTATCCAAATGCATACGCTACTCAAGGTGTCCAAACATTGCTTTACTGAATCAAATACCTAGCGTATTCATAATACAGAGTGCCTGAAGGAAATCCATAATACCTTATGTTCAATTTTCCCTCACACTTCCCTTACTCTCTCCCTGGAACTGGAATGTACTCCTTATATTTCCTTCCCTTGTGCTGCCAAAAAGGACTCCTGTGGCCACACATTGCCAAGACACTTCATCTGGACACCACCCTTAAAAAAAGCCCCTTGCTGATGCTTCAAAGCCCTGATTTTAGAGTTTAAAACACCATAGACCTGCTTCCTGGGCTGATTTTACCAAAGAAAAGTCTAGGTGTACATAAATTGTTTTATATTTTTCTACACTTGATCTTAGCCAAGCAATACAATAGAAAGGAAAACAAATCAAACTGTGTGCTGTTAGCCCTCCCTGGTCCCCAAGGTGAGCAGCAGTAGCCAGAGGAATTCAAGTATCCTCGCTTCTACCACAGAGAAAAAACACACACTGTGGTCATACTGGAACCCCTCCAAATATCAGTACAGCAACAATCTCTTAACAAGGCTTAAAAACAAACCAGAGATTGAATATCCTGGAAAAAATATCTGTTTGCGATGTTAACAAAAATATTAAATTTTAGCAATATACCACCTTTTTTTAAAAAGGACCTCTTTTTATATTTAGAACCTTCATCATACTGAGTTCAACAACAAAAGGATGAGAGCACTCTTTTCCCCACACCACTCAAAAACTGGTAGCAAATATCAGGGGAAGATCCAGCGGGCATGCAGTGGTGCAGCTGCACCTCCCTTTGATTCTTGCTCCATTCAAACTTTAAAACCAGCTGCCTGGGAGGGGCACCAGCATTTCTATTAAGGTAGAACTGAGGGAGTCAACTGATTTCATGGCTCATTTCTGCTAATCTCTCTTCATTCCACAGGTATTAATGATCCTCTCTTCCCTTTTTAATGGTCTTGATGTTCCATTATTCAAGTTATCCATTCTTCTACAATTCTGATGTTTATGAGCCATTCCCAGTAATGCCCCTCTTCTATTCACAGTGCTATTTCACAGACTGTTTTTATGTCTAGCTAAAAACCTTAACACAGGTGTGGCTGTATTAACTCAGGTATAGAAATGACTGACAGTGAAGTATCAGAGGCACTTTCAAGATACTCAAAAAGGAGAGATTTTGTTTTCCAAATCCAAATAAGAGACGTGTATTTAACTATTATGACTACAAGACTAATGAAACAAAATCTTTTGACTATTTTTGCCTAGTTAGTTGTGGTTTTTAAACTTAAAATATTATCTAGAAAATTATTGCATTTTCCAATAAATATATATTTGTTTTTGCTTTGAACTTAGACAGAATAATATAGTGCTAGCCACCTAGCACATTAGTAAAGCTTCTAGTTTCTCTGAGTGGAGAAAAATGTGTGTTGTGTTATGTGTGATAATGTACTATACCATCTGGCCCTTCCTTTTCAAAATCCTAGAATCACCTAGGGTAACTATCACACTTACAAAAGTAAGGAATTAACAGCAGTGAAGACAACCAAAGCATGCAGTGCATTACTCAGACAAAGTGCTCCAACTGAAGTCAAAGGAAAGGCATCAATGGGGACATCTACATCTGCATTAATGCGCTATAGTTGCTGAACACACACACACATACTCTGCCTGCACACATGCATACACATACTCTCTCTCTCTCTCTCTGATACATATTTTCTAAATTTTTAGGGATCCCTCTCTCTCATTTTAAGCTATTGTGCAATCACCTCTATGTACACTACACAAATGCATGTAAACCAGGGCAAAATATTTTTTTGAAATCAAATTAATGAATGTTTTAGATGTTTGTCTTTTAGAACATAATTTGGTATTTTTCTGGTTCCAAGATGGCAAAACCCCTTGCTGAAAGGTGTATTTCTGGGGACAAGGGGAGAGACTTCTGGTGGCAAAGGTCAGAGGTTAGCGGGCAGGACTTCCAGTCCCAAGATGGCAACCAGGGCAGGGCACCTGTTAAGGGGCAGGGCTACCCACGCACCCCTCAACAGCTTGCCAAAACTCAGTAAGTGGCCCTCCACTTGAAATAATTACCCACCCTGAATTAGACCAACCATAAAGACACTGATAGCTTTCTGTTAGGATTAATGTAATCTGGCCACAATTACCAACACTGGGGTTGCCTAATTTTTGTTTGCTGTAATAAATTTAATTGGAAAGCTGATTATTTTTTCACTTTTAATGGGAAATTTTAAGAAAGTCTGCACTGTCATTAGAAATTATGAAAATCTATTTCCCAACTGCACTGAACCGTACTGCAAATCAATGAAACATGAGGTTGTATTCAACAGTTCAGCATTCTAGGGACTAAATCTACTCACTTAGGAACAAGTTGAAAGAAAGAATGTTACTGCACTGTTTTATGGTCAATCCCATAAGATACCCTGTAATGGCTCTGTTCATAGTCTCTAATGTTTGTTTCAAATATTTGGGAGAGAGTTTTATTGGGGTTGGAGAGGAGTGTGTAAAGTTTTAATTAGTAATTTGAAAGATTCCATAGATACAAAAGTTTATGATGATAAATAGTAATATTAAACTTTTGATTCAAGTAAAACAGCATTTAGCACCAGTTTTGTAGACCTAGCATACCAATTATTGTCGATTATTCATATTTTAGATTCAATATTCCTAGAAATGCAGGGGGTTTGTGTCCTCGAAATTTCAGGAACTAGAGCAGGATATGCACAGGTCAGAATCTGTGCTCATTTATATGACTATGAATCTAAACTAACTCCACTGAAGTTACTCCATTCACAGTGGTTTAACAAAAATCAGAACTGAATAGTTTGAGCAAAAGAAAAAAATAGTAGTTAAAGTGACAATGTAACTCATGACTACCCAAATATATTAAAATAAAGATACAGCTAAGAAACCAAATCACTGAGATTTTCATATGATAGTTTAAAGGTACAGATTTTAGTTATTAATTCATTGGTTTCTTGGATGTTTGTCTAAAGAAACTGTATCTGGCTCATATGAAAGAAGTATAAGCAATATACCATTTAAAAAATTAAAATAGGAAACTGGAAAAACAGATTAAATGTTCTTCCTCCATAGTTATTAATTATAAGGATGCACATTTCTTATTGATTATGCATGATATATTGATAAATTGCTGTACTGTTAAAAGTTATGGCACAATAAAAGATCTAAATTTCACTGTGCTTCCACATAGCCAAGGTTGTATCAGCACTTTCATAAATCTGTTTTCAGAGATTTATGTTAATGAGGCATCATATTTTGCTGCTTGCCTACAGACATCATACAGAAGCATTGCTTATCTCCAGGTACATGAATAAACAGCCTTTACAGCTGACATTTCATGCAGGTCCTTAGCAGCATGGAAAAGGTTTGCTTTTCTGACTTTTGTAAAAAACCCTGCACCACATCGCCACAAGAAATCTTAGCTCCACTGAAAAGGTAAATTTCATGAAGATCTATCCCTCCTTAAAATGACAATGGTGTGGTTCAGCTCATACATAAAGAACTGTCTAGCTCACACCTGCTTACTAGAAGCAGACACCACACAATCCTGAAGTACACAGTATTTTGATTTATTTAAAGTTCTACTTCTGAGCTTTGATCCCACAAATCTTTACATACCAGATTAATTTCTACATCATCCTTCACAGATTTAAAGCTAAAATTTATTCTGAGTATTTATTCTAAGTATTTATATGAGCAGAGTGACTCTCCTATTTATGGTAGTGTTGAAGTGTAGCCATCATTCCAGGAAATAACCAAGAGGCAAAAGTGGTGTTGTTAATGTCTTTTATTGGACCAACTGCACGCCTGAGATGGATTTGTACAAGCTTTTATTTTTATCACAGTACACTTCCTCCTGGCCATATTTATGGTCATGGCCTATGAATGTTTCAATTCCTTCTATTTCTCTTTTATTTTATGTTTAGTAGTTTATTTATCTAAGAAATCAGAGCTGACATGCAGTCAACTGCTTGGTATTGCTTTTTGCCCAGCTGGGTTTACTGAAACACAGAGAGGTCAAGTGACTGCCCAAGGCCATATAGGAGCAATTGGCCCCTTTAGGATTAGAGCCCAAAATCAATCCCCTCCATTTCCACTCAGTTATTATTCTAAAACACAAACCAGAATCCTTAAATCTTTTCTTCTGAAAATCTGGTCTATTTCATTCTGATCCTGCTATTTTGATCTCTTTATTCCCTTTCTAGACCTGGAAACCAGTTGATCAAACATTTTGATTCCTCTACTGTATTTCTCAAAGGCATATCACTTTTAGGAAAATACAATACACAGTCAAAATACTGGGCATGAGGGAAAAGTTTGTGATAAGCTGGCCCTTAGCAAATAAAGCTATCTTTCAAACTAATGAGCGTCATTCTGTGTTCAGCTCTTATTGCCACATCCAAATTCATCTTTCCTTTTAAATCCTTGCAAAACACAGGAAACTAATATTGGGGAACTTCTGTTCCAACCAGAGAGTTTGAAGCTCTCAAATATGATTTACATAATAGCTCAGGAGCCCCAGCACTAAAAGGAATAGTTTATATTCCATAGGAACATTATTTATTTTTTGTTTATGATCTTTGTAAATGAAGACCTCTTTAGTAACAATAGAAGCTATTGAAAACTAATAAAGCTCTGTTCAAAACTCATAGTCCATACAATGTAATTATATTGTTGTAAGTTTCCAAAACAAGTTCCTAAAAGGAAACATTAGTTACTGCAGTTTCTCCATGAGCTACTTGAAATTCAGAAACACAAGCAAAATACAAGTTAAATGAAATAACTTATTCTAGAAGTCTGTGGTATCACAAACTTTATCATTATAGCTTAAAGAAGTTATGAAAAGCTAATCAGGTCTTCACAACTGTTCTTACATTTGATGTAAAAAGGAGCATTTGGGGAAGGTAACCCGAGGGCAAGGGGGAGAACACCGGACATAATAAAAAAGCATCAGTCAAGGAAACAAAAGATACTGACTTGAATTCCATGATTAACCTAGATAAGTCAAATTTCCAGTACTAAGCCACCAAAAATAAGCATACATGTAAGGTATCTGAATCTATCCTTTATGGTTTCAGACAGCCCCAGAACTCCCATATTACAAGGTGTATAAAAATTTAATGTCATGGTTAAGAAGGGCAATATCTTCTGTTATCGTCTCAGGAAGAGGTTTGGAAGTTTATACGTTATGGAACTTCCTTATCCTTTAGTTCTCTCTCTAAGAATTATCTTGTTTTAAAATGTTTATTTTCAAATAATTTAAATCAAGGTTCTGTAACCCATATATCCATATGTGAAAAAGCCACCTATCTGGCATATTTAGCTATATTTCTTAGAGGTGTCTAATAGGCAGAAGATCATTTTCAAGTTTTTAAGTAGCTGCTAATGGTGAAAATGAGAATATAAAGTAAGCCATAAAGTTTTTGTGCGCTTAATACTTTTTTTTTTTTTTTTAAGCAGATGAACTGAAAGGGCCCCAGAGGCAGGATAACAAAAGTTCTTATCTGGGCTGGATCTTTTACAGATGTAACTCCAGTCTTATTTTGTGCCATCTCCTGATGAGTCACAGCTAGAACAGCATGAGAATGGGCACAGCTCCAGTTCAAATTCTTGAGACTTTGTTTATTACAGTTTTGAATTTTTATTTTACTAAGGGCCTGGCCTGACCCAGCTGCCATTGCATTCGCTGAAAGTTTTACTATTGACTTAGGTGGCCCTAAACCACTATAATCCACTATAATTCCATTCAAGTAATGAAAGAATCATCCCCGCTCTTCTTTTCCTGAAGGAGTTATTTGGTGTGCTGGGTAAGCAGGCAGGACCCAAAAAGAAAACATATTCAGGAAAGAAGGTGGGGAGACGAGTGCTGTGACCTATTCTGTGCAATTGAAGTGGAAGACAACTAAATATTTTGATGCATATTTTGTTTCCATGTTTTCTAAAAGATTGTTTGTGGTAGGAGGGGGAGAGGGAGCGAGGATTTCTATTTCAAATGTTTCTATCCCAATTTAAGATGAAACAAAACTCTAAGACTGTAACATTTTTCATGAAACAGAAATTCTGGTGTTTAGCCAGCTCTGTTCAGTATAGCTGGTAACAAGGTCTCAAGTGAACAGTTTTGTAAGTCCTTAATATATGCTGACCTTTATGAATCATTAAGATTAGGTCTCTTCATAAAGAGCTTAATTTTACATTATCCACTGATCATACTTTATCAAATAGATAAGGTAAAGTTTTACAGATTAGGACTGATAATATTTGGAAGTGGCTCTTACCAAAAATATGTAAAATATCTGTCATTAATTCAAGGCCACAACCTGGATTGATATACTGTCTAAACATCATATGGCAACTACTGCAACAGTAGTGGGTGTACATGACAACCAACACAAGCCCATGGACCATGGAGTCCCCGTGGTACTACAAGGTCCTGAAATGCTTCTGGAACAAATACAAACTGCATGTCAAGGTCCCAGTGACCCTGGCAAACTACTGTTAGATGCAGGAGGTGATAAGGGCAAGAGACGTCATATCACCTGTGGAACTACTATCTAGTGACAGCTGCCAAGCTGTGTGGGAGTGAATCTTCCACTAGGACCTGCAGAAGGAAAACAGAAACTTGAATTGGCAGGTAGCGGACATGGAGAAACAGTGCAGGGCAGAGAGGCTCATCAAACTGCCCCAGGGAATCCTGCCTGTGAGAGGCAGAAACAATTGACTACCTCCTCTGGGACTGCCCAAACACCAGAGAGGTGTAAAAGAAAGTACACGTCCCCCTCCTGATAGTGACAGGGTTCATAACCCTGACCAGAAAGGCACCTGACTGAGCAGCAAGGAACCCCAAAATGACTTCAACCAATTCATCTCCTTCAGGAAGGCCTTGTGGAAGACCAGGTAATTGCTCATAAACAGACACATGAACCTCTCAGTTGAGTGCTGTATTAAAGTGGGCTGAGTGAGATATATTGGTACTACAGGAAGATGGTAGAAGACAATGGGCAAAAGATGGTGGACATCATATGAAAGAGTGGGGACTGTCATAGACTGTTCAGAGGTAAACCCTCCAAAGAGAGCAACAATGATGACAATGATGAGGATGATGACAACTAACACAATGATGAATGAAAGGACTGGATAAACAGGTGGGGGAATTGGGAAGGGGAGGGGAGGGAGAATGGGGGGGAGAGGGCACTGGGGTAGTCCTTTGCATAACTGTAACAGTTTAAAGGTGATGGTGACAAGCATACAGGCTCATGGACATGCAGGAACATGTGTGAGATGGGATTTTTGTAATGAGACTAAGAATGGTATAACTGTAAAAGTGTGTTTTGGACTGTCAAGTGAACCGCAGCAGCCACAAGACAGGTTGATAGATTGTGTGTACACACACACACACACACACACACACACACAAAAATATTTTTCCAAAAAAGAAAAAAAATGGTTGTTTCTCATTGACACGTTTGCCCAATATGGGCCATGTGCTTTATAGTCATGGTCAGTGCTGGTTACATTTAATCGTCTTCATAGCTGATTTCCATTACTGAGCACTTGTTGCTTTTGGCAGCAGGTTAATGATAGTGTATTTAATAAGATTTCCTTGTATCTGAATGTAAAGTGAGGAGATGTTTTTCCCCATGCTCCTTGTGGTCCAGTAAATATAGTATATTACAAAATTAGCTGGTTAATTGCACAATAATTTTAGACTAGCCATATGTGCAAAGAAAGAATCATAAAATTAACTGGTTAATCACACAATAAATTTAGGCCAGCCATACATGCAAAACAATTATTACATGATAAAAATGACTGGCCAGCTATAAAAAGAGCCAAGCAGCTATAAAGTTAGTGCCTGAACATATGTAACAACTTTATTGCTGGTTTCTATCAGGCTTTAATTTGAATGTATAGCAGGGCCCTAAGATATCAGCCACTTAGTTTTTAAAATCAACTATGTCTCAGTTCTAGCATACCCAACTGATCTTTATTTCATTTACACACACACACACAAAATTCCCATATTTATTCCTTCCAATGACTATAACCTCAAGTGTCCACTTCCATGCCTTCTCCCGTACTGTCCTTATGAGTGGGACAAGAGAACAGTCAATGTCCATAAAGCTTCAGAACTCACTTCCTGTATAACATGTATCACAAACACAAACATGAAGTTGATAAAGATTTGGTAGGTATGAACTGTGAACACCTTCATGAAGCACTGTCCAACTGGCAGCCTGCAAGCTGCATGCAGCCCCCAAAAGTTGGCATGCATCCCATAGGCTCCTGGAATGGCTGCCTCTACTTACCCCCTGATGTTGCTCCTGCTGTGGCAACCAGGTTCTCTGAGCTCCCCTGCCCTCCTCTGACTTCTTATTCCCACTCCAGGGAGTAGGGCAATACAATGGACAGGGGCTAGGGTGCCCATGCTACATACACAGCAGGGAGCAGGCAGGGCTTCTCATGAGAAAGCAGAAGCCAGGATCTCTGCACTTCAGGCAGGCATGCAGCTGGGAGGAGACAGGAGGGAAATGCTGTTGGGGCTGCCTGTACTGCAGTGGGGATGGGACACTAGCCTGCCCTTGTGGTAGGGGAGAGCCTCAAGAGCCATCCACACAGCAAGTGATCCTTGGTGTACTGCCCATACCTCCTACAGCCCCTGGGACTATGGCCTAGGCAGCATGTGGTACTCAGCTTCCCTAGAGTTGAACAGTCCTGTCCTAGTGCATTTATTTGTAATCCTGTCTCCCCAGCCTAATGTAGCTCACTCTTTTATCTCAGCCCATTGTTACAAATGGTCTTTTAGACTGAAAAGCATTTTAATTTATGTTTCTACAGTCCCTAGCACAACAGGAACCCAAATTATTTGTGACCTTTAAGTGTTACCATGACACAGAACGTGAAGCAGTAATATTACAGGTAGAGATATTTTTTTTAGATCACATGTCTGCAGTTAGGCTCTTATCACCATTTTAAGCAAGAAAATATCATATAAACTTGATTCGCAGAAGTCACAGCATCCGAATTCCCATTAGCTTTAACATGAAGGGACACCTGTCCTGGGTATGTTAAGTCTTCTAAATTTTATGGGAGTTTACTACTACCTTCATTTCAGTAAGGAAGATAGGAACCTGTTTGTTGCCAGTAGTTGTGTTTTTATGCAAAGTCGCAGGATATTTGGTGGGGGTTTTTTAGAGGTACAACACCTGTTCTCAAGTACACAATAATCTCTCTATTAATTTTAAAAAACAGCAAGTTCTAATTCTCACACCTGCAGAGAATAAAACTTGAAAGGATAAGTCCCCCTAGAAGCTCTAAATACCAAAAATACCAAAATACTAACAGCTTCAAAAGTCAAATAACCCCAAGCTTCTTTTTAAAATCTCATTAGTTCTATTAATCATTTCTGGAGTACTGACTTGTGATGCTTATTTAATGCTTCTGCTTACTAATACTGGGACCACCAATAATTTCCTTCTCAGTCAAGACCATGTATGTCATATTTTAGCATAAAAATTTGCTACACAGATATCATAAATCTTAGGAAACAGAAGGGTGGGTTGTTTTTTTTAGACAATGTATTGATTCTATAAATGTCTGGCATATTTTTATGTGAAGTATTATGAAACAAAAATAGCTGATATTATGACAGATTATAATTTAAAATTACTGAAAAGGTTATTAAATTTGCCAGATGGAAAATGACATTTCCTATACTGTAACTATCGCACTCTGCAGATATTTATGACAACTGATTATGAAGAGAATTCATCTCTATTCTCCCATTACCAATACATTTTACACATATCAGTGAAAAACAGCCTCCATGTTCTAGCACACTGTGAAAGATTTAAGGATAGGGGTGCAACCCCTGGCTTTCCCATAGGCAGCTCCTTCATAAGCATCCTCCTACTGTTAACGCTTTTAAGCCAAATTAAATGAGTAGGACTACTAAAGGAATAAACTTAAGCCTGCACAGTGCTTGCTTTTAATTTTGTACATGACATTTATGAGAAAAATGGGGAAGAAAAATCTTAGGAAAATATTACTTACCCTGAAAGAGAAAATAAATGTATTTTGCTCTGCTGTAATACATATAACACTATCTACAGGACATGCATTGACACATACGCTAAATACTTTACATGCCTTCTCCGCCCTAACACTCATAAAGGCAACCTTCCAATTCATGACCTCATGCAGTTCTGTTATTTCTAATGTACTTTAGATAATGTGCAGAACTCATATTTCCCCTCATGCATCTGCAGACTCCCACATATATTCTGTATGCCAAAAAAGCTCATATAGACACATCTCTATCCTGTATCTAATATCCTTCTTGCCCTGTTTCCTATAAAGTACACGGTCAATCTTCAATGTATTTCACCAGTTCATCTAAAATTACTACCTAGGGATTGTTATCAACTCTATGCAGTTGCATTACACACTGATAATGACAGCTAACAATGCACCTTTATATAGGTGTTCCTCTTTACACTACCCAGTTTTATAGTCTCTAAAACCAGATGCAGATATTATGTATAAGCTTCAGCTTCTTCAGTTTCCCTCCATATTTTGCTGAAAACAATTTTTTGTCAGAACGTTTTCCCGATTGTTTTATACACAGAAAATTCTAAAACATTTCTCTCTCAATATGGAATGAAACAAAATCCTAAAAATATTGTCTACATTTTCTCCTTGCCCCCCTGTATATCTTCTAGGAGAACAAGTCTCTTCTAAAGTGTTTGGCCTTATTGTGAGTTTATCATTTGTTCACTTGCAAAAGGAGAAATATTTTACCTTTGTATCTGCATGGCATGCCTACATGACATGCTTTACTGCACAGTAGAGCAAATGACTGCATTGTAAACATCACCATTTACACATGCAGAGCCTTACTGCACAGTAATTTGCTCTACGCAGCATTTAATTTGCTACCTGCAAATGCAAATAGCAAATTAACTGTTGAGTAATTACTGCATAGTAAGGCATATGTAGACAGCTGACCAGGAGCAAATTCACAAATTACTCTGGAGTAAACCCATCCAGCAGCATTTGCACATGTAGAGACATCCACTGAGTACAGAATATGGCATCCTCACTGGATTCAGAATAAAGCAGTCCTAATTTGGCTGTCCCACAGTTCTTATCCTGATGTAAATGTTTAGGGATTGGTCTAGATTTACATCAGGATAAAGGAGATCAGAATCTTGTCTGGTATCTTAGCTCGTCAGTCATTCATAAATCATGTAATTTTTTTTCCTTTCACTCAACCTGAATATTCTTCAAAAATTTCCCAGTTAGGCAGCACTTGATTGCAGACATTAATTACAACCACAAGGGGTCAGACTTTCCCACTTGTCATTTACTGTGCCCACTACCTGAATAATAATATATTCACAGTCACAAGGCATATGCATTGCCATTTTCTCCAATACCTATAAATGATAAGTGCCACCTTATCATTAATGTGCCACTTTATTATGCCTATAATTATGTTGTATCTATCTCCATTAGCTGCATCCTTCTAGTTACTGTTATTAGTTTGTCCTGTACTTAGAATCATCTTAAATGTTCTTTTTTTTTCTTTTGTGGGAATAGAACTCTATGACTTCCTGAAGAAAATTCATTTTACCTGGGTGTTAGGCTTCACTGATATATATATTAACTTTCCTCCAAAAGCATCCAGGTCTAAAAGAGCAGGTAACAAGCCAGGCTGCAAAATTTGCAAAGACAAAGTGGCAAAATAAAACCTAAATGATTTACTTGCAATTCCCTGATTATCATCCAACAAGTCACATCTTCTGTTGCTTGAAGGTTGCTGTTGTTATCCCACAAGTCTCTATTCTTTTGGAAGTTTTCATTACTTGAACCACCTAAATAACTGATTTTAAAAATATATATATTTATTTCAGGTCAACTCAAACTCAAAATTTGCAAGGCACTGAAAAGTAAAAAAAAAAATTTGTTTCATGTCAAACAAAAAGACTGTTTAACCAAAAACAAGATGGGCTTTTCTGGTTTCAAGCAGATCTTTAAGTTATTTTCCTTTTAAAAAAGTAGGAAGGAAATTTCAAAAACAGATGTTTTGAACCAAGGGGCAACATAAAAGGAGAAATTCAAGCTATGTAAAAATGTAACTAATGTATTAATTTACAAAAGCTCTCATTGTCTTATCCTTATTTCAGGGACATCTCACTACCCTTCTAGATTTATGACCCTGGTTCATCTAAGGTTATAAAGTCATTTAATTTTACACTCACTTTGTAATAGTGAAAAAGATCACTAATTACAGATTAATGACTAAATCTAGACACCACCTTTATTACAATACAAACTATTTTAACTTATAAAAGCTGAAGATGAAACAAAGTCAAATTCTATGCTGGAGCTTCTCCAGCAAAGACAAAAGACATCTATAAAAAGAATTTTCTTGAACCTCCTTTGAAACAGTTCAACAATAAAGAAAGCACTTTCTAATGCTAATTTCATGTACAAAGCCACTCTAGTATTTAGCATGGAAATCAAACCATTCTCTGTTTATCTAATAGTAAAGCTAGGTACACTTAGAGCGCCTTTTTTCCTCAGACTTATTAGATGAAAAAAGTGAAAGTACATCCACAGAATGGGTATGAACTTAGAACTCAGAAAATGAAGATTGGAACATCTGCTACTTGCAGCCCACCAGGTATTTAAAAAACGGTATTCTCATGATATATGTTTTTTCAAGGGTGGAATTTTCCTGTCAGACAAATCTCTATCCAATACTCTGTCTTCTCTTCTTGGAGTTGTATGGATATAGAAAAAACAGAATATTTTTCAGAATGGAAGCTACTGCTTGGGATGATGTCAAAGTCTGAAAATATACACACTATAGGGGTAAGTATATTTATTCTATTGCGGAAAAAAAAATCAGTATTTTAAATTAAAATGAGTTGCAAACTGTTATTTGTGTGCCTGTATATTCTTTTAGTCCTGCTCATTCTCCTTTGTTATTTTACAGTCTGAACATTTATTTCATGTACACAATTTCAATGGTTAAAGGAAGGTCTCTGATATAACAACTGCCTAATTTGAATTGAGGTATTCTATGACAAAGTACATTAAAAGCTGGTTAAAATGCAAAGCACGCCATCTGAACGGTGACTTAAAGCATCTCTTACTTAGTATAAGAAAGTGCTATAAAGTTTTGCTATTTTAGAGGCAAGTAAAAGGAACTTTTGTAGCACCAGAAAAAAATTACAGTAAACAGCCTCTGTAAAGAGGCCAAATGAGGGAATAGTGGTGTGTTACTTATTTATCCTTACAGGATCTCGGTAATGGAAAAAAACTGGCAAGAGATAATGATCTGAGGTAACAAGTCTGAGCATCTTATGGCTTGTTAACTTTATTTGTTGCAACTCATAAAAAGGAGATGACTGGAGGTAGGGGAGAAAACAGAATGCAAAGACTGCCTCTCCAAGCACTGTATCAGAAAAACAATACAAAACAAAACAAAAACAAAACCCAGCAAAACTGAAACATTTATATGTCATAGCACTGTGAAACTGGCAGAACATGTATTTCATTATTTCTTCTATAGGACTTGGCTGAAAGGGATAATCTTTAAAATCCCAACTTTCTAAGTTGGGGGTTCTTATCCTGATGTCACTATGGTGGTTTGCAAAGCTTGATATTGGGCTACAGAATATTTTTCACTGTTTTATAAACCATTCTCATTTGTAAACTTGAGATGTGGTACCAGAGCTCTGTTTTTAATTTGGCCTCCACCCTAAGCCGTATGAGTAGGTCTGTATAGCAAAATGAGCTGGGATTGTGGCACATGCTAATATATTTGCGCTAGGTTAGTCAATGTTGCAAAGTTGGAACACAACATTGACGATATAGTGTCATAGGCTTTAGTATACACTAATAACCAGAATATAAAATCTCTGGTGATACTGGGTATCGTGGTCTATTTGCCAGCACTTCATATAGTACATGTTGGATCTCTGCTGCAATTGTTAGCCCTGCTAACTAACTTATGCTAGTACAGGCATGCCAGCACACACTGAAATCACATCTTCATTTTACTTTATAAAGATACTCAATGATACAGTGCCAACACCACAAACATACCCCCACACAAGGATTCGATTAAATCGAGTTGGGTAGAAACTGAGTTGGACCAATAGTTGTAAACTCTATTTTTGAGCTCTTAGATACATTAAAAAGCAAGCTTCCATTCAGACAGTTTGTGTCCCTTTATTACTGAATATTTGTAAATACTCCTGATATGGAAGTTATAGTCATATGAAAGACTATGAGAAGTAACTAAAGGCCCATTGCACATATCTACTGGGAGTGAAAAAATTAACAGCTCAATCCTGGAAACATTAATATTTGTGAGAGACTTCACTCAGCAGACAGGTACCATGGGATTCATGAAAGGGTATAAAAGGTGTGTTTTAATTCAGTGAACTTTCTTTTACTGTGCTACTTTGCAAAGGCTCTGTTCAGAGTAAATGACAGTAAATATGGCAGCAACTAAATCAGAGGCAATCAAATATTCAGAAAAAAAATCAAAGTTATTATTTATTATCTGGAAGTATACTAAACTGAATTGCAAGAATGATAAGTTTCCCTCCTTGCTCAATATTACCAGATCATTTCAGTTATTTAATTTGGCACCAGACAGCTATTTTATCCTCGCATCTTAAAGTAATATTTGGCAACAGGGGCAATAGTGATAAAAACACAAAATTAATGTTACTACTGGAAGAGACAGAGCTGATTTCATAGTATAGTATATACTTAGAATTCTATATTAAAAGTTTATTTTGAGCCCAAAATATATCCCAAAGGATAACAATATGTATTTACCTGGGATTTAAAATTCACTCTAATGTAGTAAATGCCATAGTGTGCACAATAAGACCAAATATTTTCTAAATACAAGACCACTGAATTGATCTTCCTCTACTTCAGTCACCCTGGACTGAAACCAGTTTACGAGGGCAGAAGCATGTCTCAGTGTGAGCATATGTAAAAGTTCAGAACTGCAACCTAAGCAGTCATTCCTTTATCTGCATTTGTGTATTTGATTATTTTTTCTTAAATGTAAAGTGTAATTTAGTATCCTATTTGTTTCAAATAATTTCTCCAAGGTATCAAGATCATTATGCTTTCTAATCTTCACTTCTAAAGTGCTTGCAATGTCTACCAGTTTGATTTATCTCCTGCAAATATAATACTGTATTTACTCAAATACAAGACAAGGTTCTTTTCCCCAGTCAGCATGGGGGGAAAAAAACCCTCATCTTACATTCACATACAAGGAAACCTCATTAAATACATTGTCTATCATTAAACTGCTGCCAAAAGTAGCAGTATGCAGTAATGGAAACTGACTATGAAGTTGATTAAACACAGCCAACACTGAACATTTTTTTTTAAGGGAAAATGTTTCGTGTCCCAGCTCCAATTAGCCAGATCAGGTCCAAATCCACTTGAATCATGCAAGAACCATATGTGCCCCTGCTACTGGCAAGTATCTTCCACCCCAACCTGGGGCTTCAGATACTTCCAAATCCTTCAGGCATCCTACATGCAGGCCTAAGCCCATGACTATAAAACACCTGTCTCCTCTGAATAAGATATATGGCAGTGCCAATTCCACATAGTCCCTGCCGCCCAGCACCAAATCTTTTTCAAGTCATGGTGAGCCACTACACCGTACACATTTCAACTTCCTCTTCACTCCCACAGCTGAGCTGTGCCTTTCTTTCCCACTTCCAGTTACTCCTGCTTCTTCACCAGCCATAAATGTCTAGCAAACATCACCACACAGGGCCGCAAACTGTTCACCCAGAATTCCTCTGTTGCCTCCCTCTCCAGCTTGTTGCATAAGATTAGTGTGGCCCTGCCCTCCATGAGATAGAGCTAGAACAAGTGGCCTTATGCCTCATCTTCATATAAATTTTGGAGGATCCCAGGGCTCATGAAAAGAACACCCAATTCCAGTCATGAGTGGGGACCTAATTAGCACATGGATCGTTTGTGGGGAGTATCGGGAGTACACACTGCACACATCTACTTGAGACGTTATGGTGAGGTAACATCAGCAAGCACTAACCGTGACACTGACACTACTGCACAGTAGCAACAAGTCATAGCCTCTGTGCAGTAGGTTCAGAAATGATCCATGTGCCATCAGAACTGCACAATAACAACTGAACAGAAGGGTGCACGTGTAGATGCACCCACACATACTGAGCAGTGCTGAGCTGTGGGGTCACCATGGCTTAAAAGACTGTTGATTCTGGTGATGCCCAGCCTAATAGACTATAGACTATATAGTAAATCATGACTCTTGTCTTTGGACTTCCATAGTATTCTAATATTATAAGAGCCTAAGTCTGTCTGTCTGTCCATAATGCTTTATTCATGCTCTGATTGGCTGACACACAGCCAATCAGAGCACAAAGAAGCATTCTGACAAAAGGCTGCCTGCTGCCATGATGGTGGGAACACAGGGGATGGAGCAGAGGGATGAGGGCAACACAGCTGCCCTTGTCCCACCTGCCCTGCTCCCTGGAGTTGGCAGCAACAGAATAGACAGAAGAAGGGGGTCTAGGCCAGCAGGCCCACCCTGCTTCCTGCAGGTTACATGGGGGCGGGGAGGGCGAGTGGGCCCAGACCCAACATGGAGGCGGGGAATGGGCCCAGGCCCAATGCACAGGGGAGGGGAGCGGGCCCAAGTAGGGGAAAAGCCGGCCCACAGTGGTAGGGGGGAGGAACAGCGGGCCTGGCCCAATGCAGCTGCAACAGCAGTTAAGGGAAGGAAGGAGCGGGTCTCCTTCTCCCCTCAGGCCCAGGCTGACTCCTCCTCCACTCCCCTCCCCTGCATCAGCCCCAGGCCTGCTCCTCCCATCCCCGAGCAGGTCCAACACAAGCCTCTTCCCCCCTCAGGCTCAGGCCCACTCCTCCCCCACTCCTCTGCATCAGCCCTGAACCCACTCCTCCCATCCCCACACTGACGCTGGTTTGGCCCAGGCTCACTGCTCCCCCTTGCCCAAAATGGTGCCCCAGCTTCTCCCCACCCTCAGGCCTGGTCCTCCCTGGCATTGGATCCAGGCCTGCTCCTCTCTTTCCCCCACCACTGTGGTGGGGAGAGGGGGAGTGGGCCCAGATCCCAACAGCAGGAGGGAAGGGGGAGGAGGCCCAGATGGAGGGGGGGGCTGGGACTCCGTCCCTGCCTGCTCCCCCTCCACCATTCAATGGCCTGAGGGCAGGACACCTCAGAAGAGCCTATTATAGCCTCCCAGTGGGAGGATCTTGGCTAGATGCCTACTTTATGGAAATAGGGGACTTCTCCCCAGCTTACACCTGTGGCCAGTTGGTAACGGGCAAGTGAGACTGGGGCGTCTGAACCCCAAGTTCTCCCGGCTTGGGCCTGTATGTAGGATGGATTTGGGAATATCTGAAGCCCCAGGCTGAAGATCCTGGGATGAACAATACTTTCTGGTGGTTTTGAACTACTGAGTTCTGCTCAGTCAATAAGATTTGGTTAATTCAATCTGGAATATTAAAATTCCCCTGCTCCCCCCCAAAAAAGAAACATATAAAGTTAGGACAAAAGTGCTGCTTAAAACTGTATTTATGAAGTACCTATGCTAAGCCTTGCAGCAGTTTCAGAAAAGGTAGCATGCATCACTTCTGGATAAATTGGGTACTATATGCAAATTACTATAGGTATGTTTATTTCAAGATCAGTGTCTTCACCTTTGCCCCTCACTTCTATGCGAGAGTAAGGAGGGGAGGGAAGTGGTTGCAGGGGACAGAAGTTGGAGCGGGCCAAGGACAAGAAGCCTATCTAACCCATCCCACCCAAGTGTATTTTCCCTGTTGTAGCAGTGGGAAGGGGAAATTTCCAATACAAGGAGAGCTCCAATACCTAGAAAATTATAACAAACGTATACATTTTCCATATATAGAATCTAATTATTGGGGGGGTTGTCATCTTATAGTCATGGATGTCTTATATTTGAGTGGACTTAATACCATAAGTGGACTCTTTATTACTTTACTTCCTAAATAAAAATACTAAATATACCAGACCCAAGACGTACCCATGAAGGACATCATTTGATACATTCTTCCATTTTGAAAACTACTGATAATTATTCTTTGACTATAAACCACTGATAATTATTGTCTGTGAACAATTATCCATCCAGGCATGCATGTATGTTACAGTAGTTTAATCTGAATCATATTTCTCTGGCTTATTCTATGAATGTCTTGTGAGACAATGTAAGTCAAGGTATACCACATCTACTTCTCTATCTACATGGCCTGTCATACTGCCTAGAAGGCTGAATTTATATTTGTTCTTGAAAAATCCATATTGGCTACAATTTATAACTTTATTATCCTCTAATTTCCTACAAATAGGCTGATTATTTGTTTGCACAACTTTCAAGGTTTGAGCTCAGACTGGGCTGAAATTCCCTAGGCCCTCCTTTCTCTCTTTTTAAAATAGGTACTATGTTTCCTTTCACTGCCTTCTGAGAACTCACCTGTTCTTTGTGAGTTCTCTGAAATAATCCTTAATGGAGCTAAGATTTACACAGCCAGTTTCCCAAGTACTCTAGGATATGTATAAGTCTCTGCATAACAAATATCTAAGTGACAATTAAGTGGGTTCTATGGCCAGCTGCAAATATCAGAAATGCATAAAACAAGGAATGAAAAGTACTTACTTAAAGCTGCACTAAGTGGTTTTGTTAGAAGAAATTGAGTGAGGTTAAGAAATAAAAAGCCAACTCATCAGAAACAACCCTGACAGCAAATCCATTAGATAAGGAAATATCTTCCAAAGCGAAATAGTAGAGACTACAGTATATTTAAATTTAAACAATAAAGCATTAAAAGTATACATTAATGAAGAGTCCAGAACTGGCAGGTGGACAAATTAAATGACTCAATATGTCTGTTCCATCTCCACTTTCCCTGAGTTCATGATAATAAAGTTAACTATTGTTATACTATTGTTATGCGATATTGCTGCTAAAAAGCATGTTTTGTTAACAGATGACCACTATGTAAAATCTCTCTCTCATATACCCATTGACTTCCCTAGAAAAAGCATTTCTTCTATAGCATTGTGACTGCCTCACTTTGACTATTGCTCATGAGCTGCCTTAGCACGGGTGCTTGGTTGTGGGTGTGGTGAGGGTTCAAGTGACAACTGAGAGGGACCTCGATCACTCCGAAGAAGGGCCCTGAACTCGCCTGCCATGACTATGAATGTATTTTCAGTGGAGGGGTATTCTTCTGTAGGTCCCTTGGGGTTGGTCACTCCTCCCAGCAGATATTCAATGGGGCTTCACCTCTTCTACACCCCTTCCTTACGCCAACCTCTGGTGGGCCACTTGATCTTAATGTGACCATTCCTCCAGTCTGGATGATCTTTGGTCTTCACGCCCTCTTTGGGACTGGTTACTGACTTCATTTCTTTTGGTAGGCTATGCCAGTCTTGTCTCTCTCCCATTGTTGATGGCCCCTTACTGAGCCTCACGATCACCCCGGTAGTGATGTGTTGGTTGCATCCCCATTGAGGTGGACCTAACCAAAGAATACCCAATGAAAAGGACAAGCCAACACACCAACAAAAAACAACACAAGAAACTATATATCAACAGGAGGCAACTAAAGAGAAGAAGGATTTAAAGGGAAAAAAGAATACGAGGGCAGGAAGAAGAGAAGGACTCAGATCAAACCACTCCTTCCTTCTCTTAGCCCTAGAATCTGGGTCAGGTGGCGTCCCCTGATTCTGCTCTACTCTTTTCTTTCACCAAGGATATCTTCTGCTCTTCCCCAGGTTGGTATTCTTCCTTGGCTTTGTACCCGTGCTAACCTGGGATGGGAAGCCTCCATTGCCTCCAGGGTTTCTATAACTCCTTCAGGAGCGGAGTCATTGCCTGGACACTGGTGCTGCACGAGACTGGCATGGGGTGTCTCTTAATCATTGCCACTTGGGGTGTCTCTCCCCGAGTGTAATCTGCCCTCTTCATGCTGGGGCAGCTTGCCACCAGTACTGAGAGCCTCTGCAGCCTCTCTCTGACCAGGATCCTTCCTTGCATGCCAGCACCACCTGCCACCGGTGTGGAGAGCCTCTGCAGCCTCCACTGCCTCTCCCACTCTCCCCGTTTCCCTTTCCACGCTTTTTTTATCTTAACGGGCTGATGATTGTTGCTGACATCACCCGCTGGCTCCAGCTGTATATAAGCACGGCTAGCGAACCACTCAGGCTCCGCTCTTTGTTCTTCTTGCATCTGGCATCCTGTGACAGGTAAACAGTTTTTGTCTTTGGGGTTTTTACCCACAGGGTGTGTGGCCCCTGTCCCAGGGTCCCCTGGGGGAAGGGTCTCTAACATTCCTGTGGTTGTGTCCCTGGGACATGCATGTAACAATTTTCCTGTAAACTGCAAAACTTCCTTAAACAACCAATGCTGGAACTGTGGGATTAAGGAGAAGTGAATTGAAACCGTGCAGAAAATTATGTTTGTCTTCTGACCTCTACTCTTCTTGCTCCCCATCCTGTTTTTAATTGTTAAAATGAGCATAGTTCATATCAAAACTAAATACAAATCAGACATGTAATTAGAATGGTGTATATCAAATCTGAATTTGGATTATCAGAAAGCTGGTACAGACACATCCAATTCATCTCATACAAAACAATGTCACTAAGAGGATAAAGATGTTAGTAAAGTAAAGTAAGGCTGATTCTTATTTTCATGAGTTTCCCCTACTGGGCTCTGGATTTTTTCTCTGTGCTTTGTCTGTTAAACTCTCAGAGCCAACAGTGTTTTCCACAATTGATATTTCAATTTATGTTATATCTCATGATAGTGAAATTAAAAATATGTACATAGTCTCAGCTGATGTCAATTGCCATACCTCCACTCTGAAAAATTAAACTGAGGATCTGATCCAAGAATTGTTATTCATTGGCAGAATTTCCTTAGACTACATTAAGAATATACAAAGATAACTGAGGTAATAATAATATAATTAAACACAAGTTAAACAAATGTAAATCTGCAGAATAAATAGTGAAGTCTTTTTTTATTAAGACATAAGTACGTTTATCTGCAGTTGGTATAAACTGGATTTTTCTTCATCACAGATTATGGTCACCCACAATTCAACTCTGTAAGAAAAATCTTCTCAGTAAAAATAGTTCTGTTTTTTTTTAGCGATGAACCAAGTAATCATATATCACCCAGGTGAAAAACAACCCTAGCTGAAGGATTTAACTATGAATATTATGCAATTCCAGACCTGTTTCATGGTCTAGAATTTCCAGTGCAACATAGGTAGTTTCTATAGGAGGGAAAATTTGGGGGGCAAATCAGAAAAAAGGGCAGAGGAATTGGGAGCCAATTCCAAGATGCCAGTATAAGTCACTTCAGAGGAAAAAAAAGAAACTGAGTATCTGTACATGGCCACTGTCTGTCACTCCAGTATTGACAGATCTGGTTATTACTGGGCCTAGCTTTACATGTCCAGTACACAAGAACAAAACAGCCACTTGAATTCACTGCTCAAAGCTCCCAATTGGGCCTTTTGAAACAGATTCTGTCAGATCTCCTGTTTATCAATAGATAGCCACCTCTCCTACTGATGTTGCTGAGAGATGTCTTCACAGTTAAGAGACTTTCCTCAAATACAGCTGACTACAAGAAACATGTTTTGCTGGCCCTCCAATCTGCCACAATGTTAAACACCTGGCAATCTACCTTGTAGATATGACTGCTCATGAGAGAAAAAGGCAATGGATGTTTAAGCTGCCTAAAGACCATTCCTGGAATTTCCTTTGGAGAAGATGAGTGGGTAATTAACCCATTACCTAGAATAATTTAACTAGTCATATGGTTGACCCTTCAGCACTTGAAGTCTTTAAATATTTATGAAAGAGATACTATAGTTCATCCAGAAGTTATAAGCTTCATACAGAAAGTACTAAATAAAATTCTATGGCCTGAGTTAGGCAAGCAGACTAAATGATTATAATGGTCCCCTCAGGCCCTACAATCCATAAATCTCTGAATCCAAGATTATGAAAAAATACTTAATCCAGAAAGGCTCACATTGTTTGGCAATAGCCACTGAATATATTTCAAGCCAGAGGGTTTAGCACATGTTTGTGCTTCGGAATATGATTTGACCCCTTATTAAGAGTGGAGGAGAGAAGGTAGGAAGGAAGCAAAGGAAAACAGGGCAGTTTTTCTTTTTCTTTTTCTTTTCCTTCTTGTGTAATATTGAGTCATGGGAGTCATGATAGCATTAATAATATAACTAAGTTGTAATAATCCATGGAAGGGCTGGTCTATCACTTCTGCTTATCTACTCCCAGCCAGTAAGAAGTTCACAAAAAGTTTTTCATTCCCCTTTATTTCATAACAAATATATTATACATAAAGGCTCTTCCATGATTTGGAAGTTATAAAATGAATTTAAGTTGCCTGGTAGCATGGCAAAAAGTAATTTAGACATCCCTCCAGTTCCTTTATTTCTGGAACATAATTCAACTGAGAGGATTTTGACTTATTCACTATACCCAGGTCATATCACTTGGGTAGCAACATAATGAATAAATCAAATCCTTTACCATTGTACTGGATTCCTATGTACAAGTCTGTGAGATTTGGGTGGCTAATCTATGGGGAGTAATCACACATTAATGGAATACAAGCTGGGTAACATGGATCAGAGATAAACTTGTCCTGGAGTGGTGTAACTTCAAGCCACCTAAAGTGTGCTTAAAGCTAGTTTCAGGTGTTAATGTATGGACAATCCAGGGGTTAAGTTCTCCAGGAGCTGCCTAAAATTAATGTGTAACAAGGTCCGCAATTTCAATCAATGGAACAACTCTTCCTTTTGCCAAATCAGGATTTGACCCACTCTAATGTTAGTATTTGACTTGATCAATACAACAGGCTTGTAAGCAATTATGCCAGGATTGTTGGAACAAAATTAAATCATTAAGCAAATCTTCTGGGAGGTTGTTTTGCTCTAGCAAGATGCAGTATTTGTTACAATGAAGGAAAATGGTCGGGGATTTGCTATAACGCATTTTAAATATCCAGAATTGCCTGTATGTATCAAGGTAATGCAAAAAAGAAATATCAGAAAAGCCTATATTGCTTTTCAAATCTGATGATGTCATCAGACGTGTATTATCCCTTTGGGCAGAAGAGGGGGAAATCAGGCTCGATTCTTTGAGGTCTGTTCTTATACTTGGTATCTATCTCAGAGGCATAATGTGTCCAAATTCTTAGTTGCTCACGAGTATTACCCAGAACTATCACAGTATTTTTTTTTACCAGCTCTAATCATACAACAAAATGTGTATGATATTTTTAACCATCTAGTGCAAACTGGCAAGGGCTGAGGTGGCATGAGCACTAGGGCACACAGTTGACAATTCAAGAGGTCGCAAGTTTGAGGGCACAGCAGAAGCGCTCATGGCATGGCCTGTCAGATTCCAACAAAATCTGCAAATTCTGATAAATACCGTGTCAAAAGGACACAAAAAAGGAAAGGCCTAACCTGGTCACCAGCAGATTTCCTCTCTACACAGATATATGAACAATTTTAATCCATAGTTTCTCCAGATCTTTCAAGCCTAAGTTAACAGTGTCCAGATGTAAATTTACAGTTGCAGAGCATAGTATGGAAAGCAAATTAAGAAATTCATGAGTTAACCCTGTGGACAAATATCAGAGAAATTTGTATCTATTTGGGTACAAATCTGAGGCTTGATGGGAAAAAAAATGCTGTTAGCAGGAACTATCTTTTGTTAAATGACCTCAAACTATGGCTTCAATATTTGTTACACACTGCTGCTTATAAAACTTACAAGATGTCTAATGGAAACAGAGCACAATAGACACTGGTTCTGCTTTTCATTTATATACTACCATTGGGAATCTCTTTCTTCTATTGTTCACCCATATTATAAGTTTTTTTCACAGTGGGTAAGATTTTCCTTGCTTTGAAAACCGTAATTCTCCAAAACAAATGGGAATGGAATATTGAGTATGTATAAATGCCAGTCTAACAACATTTGCTTGTCAGGTCAGCACAATCTTCTTTCCAACTCTGTTTATAATACTCAACAGTTACCAAAAACTTCCACCCAAAACTTATTTAAACATAGGAAACAAAAATCAGAAATATTTAAGTCAAACTTTCAATAAAGCTGCCCAATGGTAGGCACCCAAATCAAAACTAGACAAATAAGTAGCCTATTTTTTTTCTAGCATTCACTAAAGTGAATGGAAGTTATAAATGCTCAGGTTATAAGGAAAGCAGAACACATAGTTAGGTGCCTAATAGTAAGCAATGAAGTTTGAAAATGTTGTTCCCAGCATTGTTTTCTTCAGAAAAAAAACAAAGGAGTGTTACAACATTTAACCTCTACAATATTATCCTTTTATAATTCTCCCCAACCAAGCCATCTAGAGAATTACCCAGCGCCAGTCTGGTAATCTGCCTGTTCTAGTAGTGGCAGGAAATCTAAAGTGTTAATAAACCTATTAAAACCTTATCTTCTAAAAATTGGTTTTCAAACCCAAGTATCAGAGTTCTGAGGTACAATCCTTGCTGATGATCATTCAACCAAATATACAACATTAAAATACAAAAGGACTCAGTACTGATGCTAGATCAGAAATAAAAGTTCATGGGTTCCACCTCTGAAAACAAGTCTTTTAGGAATACTTCTTTTTCTTTAAAATGATCAGATTAAAGCCCTAAAAGCTTGAACCTGCTCTGTGTGCATGCGTGCATGCATTTTTCCCCACATTAACTGCTCTTCAGGTAGCATTTTCCAACATCTGTGTAATGCAGCTATAAAACAGCCTTTGGATAAACAGATTTTGCAGAAGTATTTTATAATTCGATATTGCAGGTGTTAATGCTGAGCATGTAAAATTGTAAAAATCAATTTCCCAGTTTATAATATATTAGGAAAATCAGCAAGAAATACAATACTTTATTCTGTTTGTACAACTTTCACTGCTCAGAAACTTATATGGTAAAATTCGTAGGCTAGGGACATGCATTAAAAAGCCTAAGCCTGAATTAATTCAATCTTTGCAGGCTAGTCTAACTTGCAAAGCTTGAACCAATTTGGAGGTGGATGGATATTCCCTTTTAATTGCAGAAATACAAGCACATGATGCAGTGGCTCAGGCTAGAAGCTGGGGGATGCTAGAGCAGCCCTCCTTTCCCTTCAACAGTACTGAGCTGAGGGGAGAGCATGGCCAGGCCCAGCAGGATGCTCTGGTTAGCCCAGCAGGGAATTGGTAACAGTGCTTATCACTCCTAACTCTGTGTTTATCGCCCTATTAAGAAAACAACACAGGGACATTACCAGCTACCTGTTGATAGTCTGCCTTTGTCACAACATGGACTATAGCCAGCACGTGGTCTGCTAGCTAATACACAGATACCTCCTCAGCAAGGCAAAGGGGAGTGGCTTACCAGGGAGTGATGAGGAGGAGTGAGGGGAAGCAGGCTGTAAGTCTCTGCCAGAACTCCACCAAGGGAGCAGAGCAGAGGGGCCAGCTCTACTACATTCAACCAGTTTCTCATCACTTAAATCAGTTTATGTGTCATAGACCCCACTCCACCCAAAGAGGACCCCTGCAATGAGACTTTATGAGACTGAGATGCTTCCTCCAAGCCACTTCCTCCACCATTGAGGACCATTGTAATGGGTTTGTGTGCATCTATCTCCTTTCTCTCTTGGCGTCGCGAACCCCCTCCCTCCCCTTCCCCCTTCCCCCACCCTCCGGGCTTAGTTGGCTAACATTGTATCGCCTGTAACCTAGTTGCATTCCCCTCCTCACCCCCATCCCTCTATTGTTAGTCCCTCGCTCGGGCGCTCTGTATTTCCATATCAGCTTTGTCATCTTTTTTCTGGATTCCCCATCCAAAACATCTACTAATAAAAGTCAATCTGTCCCTACCCTTAGCCACTATACAAAACCCTCTTCCTTTTCTTTTTCATATCCTTGGCTAGGGCCAGACATTACACATAAACTGGTTTAAGTGATCAGCAACTGGTTTCAACCTGTAACAGAACAGATACTCAGTGCACATAAACCATTTTGAAAATGGCTGAAACTGATTTGAGATGAACCTGGCTGAATGTAATATCAGACTTAGCTGATTTGGCTCAAACCAGTTTATGCAATGTCTGTCCCAGACCCCTTGCTGGTTTAAGATAAACCAGACACCCCTGGCATCCCAGCATGCTCTCTGGGCTGGGTGGGGCACTCTACTTCTACTGTGAATTCAGTAGGTCCCTACTGATACATGGTAGGGAGGGCGCTATTAGGCAGAGCTTGCAAAAAAGCAGGTTTTCTGGTCTATAGGATGTTTTTTAATTAGCTTTCAGTCCAAAATTAAAACAAAAACTGTTCAAAATTTCTCATGAAACAGAAGGTCACTTTACTTTGCATCTGCTGAACTGAGCTTCTGCTTTGGTTCTGGTGATCTGACATACTTGGAATGAAAAGTGAGCCTCAATAAATTTATGTTTTCTGGCAAAATCAGTTCTGTCATTAGTGCCCAAATCCTGCACAGGTTTATGCAAATGTGTAAATAAAACACACTACAAGTAGTACCACTTAAACATGGATATTATTAAATATCCACTTAAATCTGGACAAGACTTTCAAGGCTTCAGCCCTACTTTTCTTTTCCCTTTCGGTTAAGTTGTCATATTTTTAAATGCTTCTGTACTGTCAGCCTGATTCAAAATCCATCCAAGTCTATGGAAAATCTTCTGTTAACTTCAACAAGCTTTGGATCATCAAGCCCTATAAAAACATTTTTTATATTACATTCCTTCAACTCCACCAAAAACCAGACTTGCAGCCCAACAGTCTGCAATATATATGTAGCACCATCTTAGGACAATCACTGTTGAGCAGAATAGGCAATTGTAAAATAAAATTTAAATAATAGAAAGCCCAGAAGATCTAGATCTTGTGAAATCAAACATATGGAAAGTATTATAAATAATTTGAAACCCCATGGAATATGTAATTTAATCAACAAAAAACTCCTTTCACATATAACACACAAAAGCACATATAGGTATTTAAAAAATTCAGTACTGTTTAATATATTTTGTAAGTGGGAACCTCTCTTCCACTTTGCCTGCATATAGAGCTGGGCTTGTGTTCTTCCTCTCTCTTCGGCAATTCGGTTTTGTTTAAATATAGAAAAATATTCAGCAAACATTTTTCAATCTTGAATCCTGTGCTGACCAGCTCACATTCTGCAGAGGGAAGTGTTTATTGTCAAGAACATTTACTACCACAATTTTTAAAAAGATTCAAGAAACATACTGGAAAAATATTCTATAAAGTTAACAACAAGGACAGAACACATGTTGATAATTCTTTGCTTAATTGTTGCCCTGTTCATGAAATATTTCTGAATGTTAACTTTTAACATGTGTTAAAAACAATCCTGTTGCAACCCTGCAGCTCCCTCTAATTCTCCAGACTATTCCATGGATGTAGAAGAGATGACAGAATCAGTGGGATTTGTGCAAAAAATGCACACCTGCCAAGTATTGTAAGCCTTACTTCTCTCATTCTGGCATACAGCAATTATAACAAAATGATTGCACATTTTTTAGGATTCCTATGCACAGCAACAATAATGAATCCCCCTGAAATTATAAGATAAACCTATTTTGTTTTTAAACAGTTCAAAGCTCAAGTTTCAGAAATGCTGAGTATACAGACTCCAAATTCTAGCTTCAGAGGGAGCTGAAGGTGCTCAGCACAGCTAAAACACAGACTAATAATTATTATTTTTAAAGTTTGTTGGCCTGATGCAAACAAAATCCATCATTAAAAAAAACAGCCTTAAGAGTACTATTCTTGTGTAGATGGCCCAGAAAAGGCCTTTGTAATGAAGTTGAGCCAGGGGAGCAGCTTGAGGATATGAATTCAATAGCATGATTCATTGCACAAGATACGGAAAGCAAAATTATTTTGGAGCCACACAGGGGATATTGAACCTAATCAGCTTTCCTTTTGTGTCTGGGGACCCCCTAGGTCAGTGTAATAATCATAATAATATAGTCTTATACATCATGACCTTTGATTGCAAAGGATTCCAAATTACTTTATGTGCATCTGCAAAAGGCAAGAATTCTTGTGGATCCTGTCTTTTATTGGATCAAATGAATGGTTGGGATAGATATAAGCAAGTTTTGGGGGTATCACAGTACCCGTCCTCAGCTACCCTTCATACTGCACCCACAACAAACACCTTTCAAGTCAACATCATACAACTTCCTGGGAAACAGTAGGGAAAGTCATCTTGTGGGTAAGGGAACCAAAACTCATGGCAGAACTGGTATCTTTTATTAAACCAACTAGATATCTGCAACAAAAAAAAATCTTTATTCTTGTGGGTAAAGGCAAAGATGCGAATCCCGAAAGTCCCATATGTGCTAGCCCAGGCTTTAAAAGTGAAGCTTCACTTTTGTTGATAGAATTTGTATTTACATTGTTTTGATCCACAATTTTTTTCTTGTAGTGGAATCTTGGCAGAAAATCTGAGTACAAATAAGTTACAGAGAGTCAGATTTGCATCTGTGATTTATTCTGTAGATCAAAAGTTGTGGGTGGACATTTAGGGGTACACACCAAAAGCCACAGACCTCAATCCTCTGGAAAAAAAAACACTATTTCCACATGGCAGGAACAAAAACATGGTTTTTAAGATCCCATCAAAAATAGAAAGTAAACTGTAGGATATTCTCCATCACCTACAACTGATCGGTGTGCATCTGAGCTGATCCTGTGATTCCAGTTCAGATATTGCAAATGTAACGCTGAAGGTCATTAAAACTGTGTTCTGTACCAAAATCAGCAAATGCAATATGCAGTAGATATTTGATGATACAAAATTAAGGGGAATCTCTTACCATCATAAATTCTGCTCTAAGACACATTCTCAAGCAGCCCTCACTTAAATTCAATAAAAGGGGAAAGGAAACAGTCAGGGGCTTAATTTATCATTTTAAAAAAATGTAGAGAATCCTTCACTCTGGGCAAATTTGTGCTTGGCAGAAAGGGAAGGGACAGGGCAAAAGCAGTTCCCAAGTCCTGGAGTCTCTGCTTAGACTCTCAAAAGAAGCTGAATTAACTCTCCTGCCGCAATAACTTTGACTAACTGACAATCACACTCATGTACCCATGGGAATAACAGCTTTGGCCAATTCCCACATATACCTCTATACCACATGACCACATCTCTAGAAGGTTAGGACAGATTTGGGGCCACTTTGTACTGCCAGGAAGGTACAATCAAGATATATCAGGCTGATGATCTTGTCCAGAGACTCTTATATACACTTACTGGGTCACGTGCTGTGATACTTCTCATATACAGTGTGCTTCATGACTAAAGGAGATACCCAGAAAGCTGTTAATAAAGCAGGTAACTGTTTCACTCAATGAGGAGCTAAGTATAAAAGTAACTATTACCTTGTATCTGTTTTTATATAGTGGTTTGGGTTGTATAAAAAGTATTTCTCTAACAAATCTTGGCAACTGATTCAAAAGAATCAAGTTACCCCTGAGAAACAGGTACTGTTTATCTCCTTACCTCACCTCTTTGTCTTGACATATCACTACAATATACCTTGTAAACATGATCTTTGTTCAATTGCAAATGTGTTACAAAAGAACACTACATTTTAATTTTATCTTGATCCTGTGGTTGAAACCAGGCACCTCTTTCATTTACAGTTTCAATCATTAAGAATTTAGTTGACAGCCTCATATTCTTTCATTAATTCTAGTATTTCACTCCCACCTACTAAAAAGAAACAAAAAAAGTGCCCATTTGACACTTTATACATTTATAGCTTTTATACAATAATATTGACAGGAATGAAGGGCACACCTCAAAAGGCAGTATGGGACCTTTCCATTCTTAAATTTATTATATTAATATGACTGTTAATTTATCTACAGAAGTTATAAAACTACAGGAGATTCACAATATTTGGCAAAATATTATGGAATAAAGATAAGCTATGAATAAAGTAACCCTTATAAAAGGCATGGCATCCATATTATCTGAAGGTATGCTCTTTTACTTCTACAGTTTCTCCTGAGATTAAATGATCCACATCTAGTGCACTAACTACCTCTATAATCTTGGTAACGCACATCACTGACTACATCATGTTATAATACATTAATATTACAATGAGTTATCACTGTTTCCCATAAAGTTGATATGCAGGTGCAGCATGTAGCCATGGCAATGTACCACACAATATTCAACAATGCCTTACACTGGATTGAACATACATTTCTATTTGTGTTTGAGTACATTTCTCTGAGTCAAGTGAAATTCACAAAATTTAAGTTTATAAGACTTTATGAAAACTAAAATGAAGAGGAAGAATTTAGTTTTTAAAAGATACCAATAGAAATTTTTTTTAAATTAAAGAACTGAACAATAGCAATTAAACAATCTACCAAATGCACCAAGGTAGCATTTAAAATCTAAACTTTGCAACAGGGGAACCAGAAAGCGGATTAGTAAAGTGTTCTATACATATACAAAAATAAGACTGACATTTCTATTGCTCCAGCTGAAATCCTAGAAGTAACTAAGTAGCATAAATAATGTAAAATCATTTGAATTTTTAAAATACTTTAACTTTTAAATAATCCCTGCAGTAACTATTAACGTAAGGGCATTCTTAACAAAATTACTTTAACCTGACAAGTTCCTTTTTGTAACTGACCTCTGAGAAGTAGTTACCTATAATTTGTTTGTTTAAAGGGCCTCTAAAAGTAACATTTCTAATATAAAATATATACTTAGTAACACCTTCTTCCATGTATTAATATTGCCATAACAATATGAGGGCATATCACCAGTAGTATACATTCAATTAATGAATCCTTAAAATGTTACTGCTCAACTTGCAAACCTACAAATCACTTAGAGCAATTAGAGATAATTAGTAGCACTGTGTGAAGCTTCAGGTGCTAATTCAATATGGAGGAGATTCAGCCCAATTCGGCGACTGAATCTCCAAATCTGAATCAAATCGGGAGACCAATAAAAGGGTCCGAATTGATTCAAAGCTGAAGCAATTTGTAAAAGATTCAGAGAGCTTTGGCAATTTGGGCAATCCCTGCTCACTGCCACAGGGAGCTGGACCCAGACTTCATGCTGGTAAGTAGGGGGCGGGTGGCTGGAGGAGGGAGCAAGGGACCATGGAGGAACCCCTGCCAGGCCTCATCCCCTGCTTGCTCCCCCAGCCCCCCTGAGCACCCCACAATCCCCACCCACTCTCCCAGCCCTGTCAATCGCTGCCCTGCCCAGCTGCAGCATCCCAGCTCTTAAAAAAAAAAAAGCCATGCACTCACTGGCTCCTGCCAGGCAGGGGGGGAGGGCTGATCCCCACTGCCCTGTACTGCATAGGAGGTTCTTCCATGAGCCCCCACCCCCTGCCTGCTCTCCCAGCCCCATCAATGCCGTGCCTGGCCCCAGTGTTCCAGCTCTTTAAAAAGAAAAAAAAAGCCCCGCGCTCATCAGGTGCTGCAGTGGCCATCAAGGCTTCTGGGGGCTTGTGGCAGAGCCCCCCATGCAGCGTGGGGCAGTGGTGATCACCCCCCACCTGGCAAGAGCCCATGAGTGAGGGGCTTTAAAAAAAAAGTGCTGGGATGCTGGGGCCAGGCTGGGCAGCCACCGACAGAGCTGAGAGAGTGGGAGGGGAGTAAGGGCTCATGGCAGAGGCTCCCAAGCAGCATGGGGAAGTGGGGTGCAGTAGGGATCATCCCCTCCCCCCCCAGCCTGGCAGCAGCCCGTGAGGAACTCTTTTTTTTTTTTCACTTTTTTTTTTTTTTTTAAGATCTAGAACCCTGGTGCTGGGCAGGGCAGCCATTGATGGGGCTGGGAGAGCAGGCAGAGGATGAAGCCTGTTTGGTTTGGAGAGTCAGTCAATTCAGCAGTGGCCGAATCTCCAAATCAGGTTCGGCTGAACCAATTCAGGACAGTCATTCAAATCACCAAATCAAATCGCTGTCCCCCAAATCAGCTAAATCCAAATCTGAAGCAAATACTAGCTGCTTCGCACAGGCCTAAAAATTAGCTGCTTAAGTGCAGTGCTACTTTAGAGCTAAGGTACACACTCAGTGCTTGTAGAAATTACATTGGCAAACATTTTCAAAAAATAGAATCAGAAAGACTTTCACAGGAAAAAGTAAAGATGACTATGATATGCAGTTAAATTCTTGACCATAAGTGTCTGATATGAGGCTTCTATAATACTTCCCTATGACACTGAGATTATCAATATTAAGCATGGCAGACATTGAAACTGCAGCCATGAGTAATGATGCCACAGTCATAAAAATGCCACTACAGGTAATAGCAGAGGAAAAGACAATCAGCCATTATCAAATAAGGACACAAAAATGACTTCTAATTCCCTCAACAAGCAATTTTGATCAGGCGTTAAGTAACTTGACATATGGTCTTGTTACACCTTACACTGTGAGCTGCACAAGTGTTGATCAGTATTAATGCTAGCAGGAGTTTGGAACAGTCATACTTCAGGCCAGAAGGACCCTGGAGGACTGAAAGGTAAGAATCAAACCCCACCATCCATTTTAGGCTTCCTGCCTGCCACCTGCTCCTGGTGCTCCCTCAGATCTTTCCCACTTCCAAGGGTCCCCCCACCCCTCAGGCTTTCCCCCTGTTCCCCCTGCAATGGGCGGGAGATGGTAAGCAGCAACCAGGGACCACCCGCAGATGCCAGTGGCAATATCAGTGGGGGGGGGGTGGCAAGCAGCAACAAACCACAGAAGCTGGTGGCAGCCACCCTCAGGGGGGGCATGTGCCCCCGCCCATATCCCCCTACACATCACCTATGACTGGAAATAATACAGTCCCAAAACAAATTAATTTTTTTTTTTTTTTTTTTTTTTTTTTACAAGTCAGGTAAATGTCTCTAATTTCCTGTAATTAAACACTACCTTACAAGGAATTGTTAAGCTCAACATTCTTATTTAATCTTGCCTTGGACTGAAAATTAATGGGATTTGCACTAACCTACTTAGAGGTTTGATTTTCAAAACTGCCTTCATTCACATGCTATTCCATTATAATAGCCTTCTTTACCATACTATCTGGCTCCAATTTGTAGCAACTGTAAGTGAGGATCATTGCATTCTTATTAATTAAGTGGATGTGGGGGGAAACTTTCCACTGCATAAAGTTCTTCTTTGCCAGCTTACCTCTTCAGTACATTATCCTCTGAAAATAGTAAGAAAAAGGTGAATAGAAGTGGCAGGAAGAAGAAAGAAGCATTATGATTTTATATAATGGATTACGACTTCAGCTTGAATAAGCAAGGCTGAATAAACCCCTGTACATTATTATGTGAAGCGTGGTAGCAACTAGAATCCTCAGTCAAAAAATGGAATCTCTTTGGACTAAGTACTACATACACATAGACTCAACATTAAAAGATTAAATTAAAAGATGCAGTAGTGTATATTAATAGAAAGATGTAGGAAGAATACTATGAAGGATGTACTGCCATGTTGAACAATGCATGTGTAAGCATCTAAGTTTTATTATTAAAGCCTCCTACAGAAAAAAAATTATTATAGTTACATATTTGAGTAATACACAGGATATTTACAATTTCCAGGTCAAACAACACAACAGATGGGCAGGAAGCAGGTGTATTGATTAAAGATTATGTTTAAGAAATACCTCAGATATTTTAACACAGCCACAATTTTAAAGATCTACAAACTCCCATCTGCTCTCCCTTGTGACCATTCATAAATCAAGACTGAATAAATCAAAAAGAAGAGGTAATGCAGTTCATGTTCTATTGTATTTGAATGGGGTTTGTTATTGTAGATCAGCAGCATTTATTAAGATTTCTTTTAAGAAAAAAAATATTTTGCTATAAACATGTACATCAATTTGGAAAATACTGATATTTAATTACCTTAAAGATTTAGTTTCCTCATAGGCTAGAATTTTCAAAGGCTAAAAAAGCTAGTGCTAGAAGCCTCTATTCCACTTAAATTAATTGGGAGTTGAGAAACCCCCTTTTTAGAAACTTAAATATGTTTTAGGAAGTCTTTTGATATAGGTTGTTTTACCTTTCCATTTTTCTACCAATATGCCTTGTAAATTTCATTTTGTTTCAGAGCTACTTTACCCAGAAATGATTCAGTGTAAAAACATACAAACTTCATATACATTAGGAAAATGGAAGTTAAGCATTTTACATTACATTTAGTGCATAGGTTTAATCAATAATTAACAATCTGAAGCCAAATTAATTTCTATAATAAATACTACTTTTACTCATTTTTCTCCTCATGGGCATTGAATTATTTCTTTTCAACTTCAATTTAGGATTTATTATTACCATTTCCAAAATTATGTTTGAAGTTGTGGCAAGAATATGGCATGTGACAATGAAGAATATGGAATGCATCTAATAGCATAGTTGTTTAGAAAGCTTAATTTGATCAAGACAGTTTGATAGTTGGTTTGCATTCTTCTGCATAGTCAACTGGTTTTGGGGAGAAATGAGAAGTTTAAGATTCTGAACTTTTACCGCCTATATGTATACTTTAATGGCAAAAAGAAAGCTTTGACAAGAATCTTTCATTTGATTTCCATAAATCTCAAACAGTGTGGTTACCTATATATTTGTTTTGTATAAGTTACAGAAAGTGCAGTATCTACCATTAAAATTACCATTAGAAATGCATTCAAATTCAACCATCGCCCACAAAACTTCTGCGTGTTATCCTTTTGCTAATTCTGATTGAGTACAGGAGTTTGCAAAATGTATGAAGAATAAGAATATAACTTATAGAAGTCAGTACAACTAAAGTATACACTTTAACAACTAATCAAAAAATGGAATAAAAGCAATGAAAAATACTTCTGACAAGTGGAGGCGAAAAACAGGGGAAAATAATGGTCTTTTGCCATGAGAAAGAGAGACTTAAAGCAGCTGGCTCATTGGATATAATACCTTGCAGCTGGATGAACTGCAGCACAGCTGGATGATTTTTTGAAATACTGTTTATATACCCAAAACATTTGCATGTACATTAACTAAAAATAATTTACTAAGAAAAATATAAATGAAAACTACGTTTTAAAAATTTGGGGGTTTGAAAAAAGTCAATATATAAGATGTTATTAAAGCTTTGCAGCAAGAACTGAACACTGATATACATACCACATCCTGCATCACAAATACTACTGGCAGTGACTGAACAGGAAAGACAAGAAATCATAACCTGGGACTATATTACTTTTGCCTTAGAGGATCTGCAGTCTCCAAGCCAAGAAATCACAGGTATGCAGGAAACATACATCATGGTCTACCTTACTGTATGTTTCTTACAGACAAAAATGCACTACAGCCAATTCCCTAAACATCTGAAGCTTAACGTCCACTTTTTTCCCCATTCTCCAGAAGATGACAAACAGACACTACTTATCACAGAATACACAATACATTGTATATACATTTAATCTTAACCAATATTTTTTTTCACTATGCTTAGGATTTTGTACACAAGAACAATGCCACATGATAATTGATGCCAAATGAGTGTTTGCAATAGCATGTGCATATATATAAAATAATTTGTGTATTTACATAAATCACTCACAGTTCAAACATTCAGTGAGAAAAATTAATATACCAAGCCAATTTAAACAAGCAATAAAATATTCAGGGGAAGCACAGAATATTTACTAATTTAGCACATGATAGATTGCACAGGCCAAATTTTCATCTAGCCTTAAACCAGTCTCAAAAAAAATTAGTCAATAGCAGTGACTGCAAAATTGTGCTTAAAAAATTGGTAACTGGACCTGTGCATCCAAATATCTGATTTTGGAGGAAAAACCAGGCCCTGCAACGTGGAAAATGGGGGCCTTACAGCTGAAAATTTGGTAGGCAATAAATATATACGTTTCTTCTGAAAATACTGTATACCATAGGTAACTGATGCTGTGTATGTCACTTATGCACTAACAATATATAGGTAGTGTACCCTTCTTCTGGCAGCAGTTCTCTGGTTGACAAGGAGCTCCATTCAAGATCAAGATTAATGTCATCATTTTACATCAAAATATTTTCAAAATACTGTTTTTTTAATTAAAATTACAAAAGAAAATCAGCATGCCAATTGTGTGCAATACAGACCAAACAAACTTCATAGAGGAAGTTAAATGAAAAAATAAATATATTTTAATGAATTTTGTCTAAATAAGTGTTCACAATTAAGCCCTAAACCATAAATGTATCACCATGTTCTTGTTTTTTCATTAGAAATGTAAAATCAAGATTATGAGTTTCATAAGGTTCACACACACAGCTTTGAAGTAAGTTGACCTGGCTAATCTGCAGCAAAATCATAAAACAAGCATGGTTCCATCTGGTTTATTAACATTAGTGATTATTTTAATTCACTTCAAGTTTTTGAATTGGTTTATTGGAAATGAAGGGATGCAAACCCATACGAGCTGAAAAAGTCAGTGTTAAAAGAAATCCTTAAAAAAGAACAACCTTGTGGACAGATACCAAGTCAAAACACAAGGCACCAGGCCCTCAGCTGGTGTAAACTGGAGCTGTGATGATTTACAACATAATACAATTTTTAGAAACAAAGATCCAACCAGATAGCTATTTTAGGTCAGCAGAACACTACATCCTTTTCTTGACTATTAACACTGCCTTTGGTATTGCAATGCTAGGCATGCATAGGTTTTTAGCATGTGGACCCCTGTAATAATGTGATGTAACAGGATAAAGCTAAAACTTCTTCCTTGAAAATAATGTTTCACTTTTGAATCTTCATTTCACCCTTGGCATTCTTTCAGCTGTTTAACTGAGGTTTATTTTGCTTCCACACTGGGTTGTTACTTCTGTAGCTCAGTGGTTCTCAACATTTTTAGACACATGGCACCTCTTGGAAAATACCAGTTCATAGCTTTCACTCATTTTATGACTACAGAAAAATAATAGAGCAATTCTTCTGACTCAGGACCACAAGAGGTCAAAATGTTTTTGACATTATGGATTTATATTTGAAATTTCTGGGTTAACCTTGTTAATCATATTTAGGTGTCTCTGGGTTTATCTTCATAATCATCAATCAAACAACATGGCCAAGAGTAATCTGGACTGGGTCATGAGTGACTACAGGGCTCTGGGGGCTGGGCTCAAGGGCCTGGGGGCTCAAGTAGTTTTTTCTTGTGTGTTCCCTGTTGCAGGCCACACACCCAAAAGGGAAGGCTGTGTGAAAGAAATAAACAGATGCCTCTGACAGTGGTGCTACCGTGAGGACTTCGGTTTCTTCGACCACAGCATGCACTTCAGGGAAAGGGGACTTCTGGGATGAGATGGCATCCACCTCATGCGGAGAAATAAGTCCCTGTTCTCAGCCAGGATAGCTGATCTACTAGACAGGTTTTAAATTAACTTTGCTGGGGGACGGGGAAACTCCAAGTGGAACATGTCTGGGTGCTGGCACACAGGAAAGCTCCCACATGGAGGACACTAAGATGACTGTTTTTGAAAATGCTAATGGAACGGTTCTCCCACAGCATCTCAGGAAATTGAGGGTGTCAGTTGGGGGCCTCAGCTGCCTGTACACCAATGCCAGGAGCATGGGAAATGAGCAGGAGGAGCTAGCCTAGCCCTCCTGCTCTCTAGTGGGCAATATGACCTGATAGGGACCACAGAGACGTAGTGAGACTTCTCGCATGGTTGGAGTGTAGCCGTAGAGGGCTACACCCTGCACAGAAGGGAACGAGCAGGGAGAAAAGACAGAGGGGTAGCTCTCCATGTGAGGGAGCAGTACACCTCCCTGGAGGCTGACATTACTTCCAAAGATAAGCAGCTTGAAATTCTCTGGGTCAAGCTTTGGATGGGATGCGGGGGGAGCGAGGTCAGAGAGACCTAACTGTGGGCGTTTACTACAGGCCACCAAACCAGGAGTAGATTGATCTAGAGTTCTCTCAAAAACTGACAGTGGCCACGCATGCAAAAGAGTTGGTTGTCATGGGCAACTTCAGTTACCCAAACATAGACTGGGAGGAACACTCAGCTAGGTCAGATTGGTCAGGTAGCTTCCTAGCTGTAATCAAGGAGATCTTTCTAACCCAGAAAGTGCAAGGGCCAGCCAGAGGTACCGCTCTCCTAGACTTGATGAAAGGAGATAATCTGGTGTGTGACTTGAACATTGAGGGCAACAATGACAATGAGTTCATCACGTTCACTGTCTGCCACAAGGTTGACAAATCAACTAGCAGGATTGAAGTCCTGGACTTAAAAAATGCTGACTTCGACAGGCTCAGGGCATTAGCAGGGGAAGCGATGCAGGACCAGAGATGGAAGGCAAATAGAGTGCACAAAGAGTGGTTGTTCCTCAAGGACACAATCCTCGAAGCACAAAGGAAAACCATTCCCGTGAAGAGGAAAGGTAGCAGAAGGGCTGGCAAGCCCTCCCGGCTCAATAGGGACATTGCAGTCCTCTTGAAAAAGAAAAGAAGCATACACACAGTGGCAGCTAGGGACAGTCCTAAAGGGGAATGACAAGCAAGGTATCACAGGGGAATGATAGCCTTCCCACTGTGGATGCTGAGATGGTACAAAACCAACTAGAAAAGCTAGACATTTATAAATCAGCAGGACCAGATGGACTTTACCTGAGAGTGCTGATGAAGCCAGCTGAGGTCACTGTGGAACCCCTGGCAAAACTCTTTCAGAAATTGTGGCACACAGGGGAGATCCCTGAAGATGGAAAGATGAGCCAACATTGTGCCCATCTTCAAGAAGGGGAAGGACGACCTGGGCAACTATCGGCCTAACCTCCATCCCAGGAAAAATCCTGGAAAAACTCATTAAAGAATCTATGTGCAATATGCTCATTGAGGGCAAGATTCTGAATGGCAGCCAGCATGCCTTCGTTGCGGCTAAGTTTTGTGTTACCAGTTTCGTCTCTTCTACAAACAGGTCTCTTGCCACCTGGACATGGGAGAGAAGGTTGACATTATATACCTAAATTTCCAAAAGGCTTTTTGATCTAGTATCCCATGATAGACTTGTGGAAAAATTGGAAGATTGTGGGCGGGGGTGATGCATAGCAGGTGCACGCAGGTGCACATGCACCCCTTGCAAAAGAGGCACCATTGAAGCTGCCAGCAGTCCCTACAGGTGATCGCTGACCCATGATCAGTGCTCACCATGCCCACTTCCCCCCCGCTGCTGACAGTGCCAGGGGCATGCACTGTTCATGATTGTGGGTTTAACTGCTCAACAGTTCAGTGGATGGAAAACTGGCTGCATGGTAGGACCCAGAGAGTTCTCATGAATGGATCTGTTTCATCCTGGTACAAAGTGGCTAGTGGTGTTTTTCAGGGGTCCGTGCTTGGACCGGTGCTTTTTAACATCTTTATCAATGATTTGGATGCGGGGGTGAAAGGCTCGCTGGCCAAGTTTGTGGATGACACCAAGTTATGAGGGAGCACAGTCATGCCAGAAGATAGGCTGCAGATACAGGTGGACCTAGACAGGCTGGAAAACTGGGTGTACCAGAACCAGATGAAGTTCAACACTCAGAAGTATAAGGTGCTCCATCTGGGAGCAAACAATCCCCAACATACCTACAGGCTCAGTGGTGACAATTTGACTTGCACCACAGCAGAAAGGGAACTAGGAGTAGTGATTGGCCATCGCATGAACATCGGCTGGCAGTGCGATGCTGTGGCCAGCAGGGCAAACAACACGCTGGCATGCAGTAACCTTTGCATTTCATGCAAAATTAAAGAAGTGATACTCCCACTGTACTCCACACTGGTGAGACCGTAGCTGGAGTATCGTGTCCAGTTCTGGGCACCGCACTTCAACAAGGATGTGGAAAAACTTGAGAGGGTCCAGAGAAGACCCACCCATACGATCAGGGACTTGCAAGACAAGCTATACAAGGAAAGGCTAAGGGACTTGGGTCTCTTTAGCTTACAGAACAGAAGGCTGAGAAGGGACTTGGTAGCAGCTTACTGCTACATCAGGGGAGTCCATGAAAAACTCAGTGAACAGCTGTTCACCAGGGCACCCCTGGGGAAGACCAGGAGCAATAGATACAAACTCCTGGAAGGCCACTTCAGGCTCAATTCCAGGAAAAACTCCTTCACAGTCAGGGTGTCCAGACTGTGGAATAAACTCCCTCCAGTGGTGCTGCAGTCACCTACCCTGGAAATCTTCAAAAGGAGACTGGACAGTCACCTCACCAGGGTCACTTGACCCCAGTTATCTTTTCCTGCCAGGTGCAGAGGGACTGGACCCAATGATCTACAAGATCCCTTCTAGCCCCTAACACAATCTATGAATCTATGTGTAGGTGTTTACACACCTAAAAGTGCTAATCTTCTGCAGCAACCTTGAAAGGATCTTTCGGTACCCCAGAGTGCCACAGTCCCCTCATTGAGAATCACAGCTTAAACCACTGGACTGTTCTCAGAGGTGCCTAAGTAAACATTGGTACTTCAAGAGATAGGTGAGGCAGTGCGGCAAGCACATCATGCTCTGGATTTCTGCTACATTAGGCAACAATATAAGCATATTTAATTTTTTTTGTAGAAGTTAAACAAAAACAGTGTTTATAGGTGCCATGAATTTGTTACATGATCTTGTTGTGTAGGCGCAGTGCAGAGTTTTATAAACAATACATGAAAGAGAAAATTTTCTTTGATAGTAGAGTAGAGATGGACTGAGGAGGGCATGTTTCCATTTTTCACCAAGGGATGGATGGTATCTAGGTTCCATTTTGTCTCAACTACCATACTTCAAGAAGATTTGCATGAAAGTTTCTAACTTTGGTTCGCCTCCACTTTAAATCTAAATATATATATTTAAATGCTAATGCAGTGTTTCCTAGGATAGTAAACCGACTACTCAAAGGAAGTATTATGCCCCCCAATAAAAAAAAATGAGGTAGCTATGGGGAATTCTAGAACTTAATGTATACCGGGAATCCTTGCTTCACTTAGAATAAGAAAAACCATGGGGCCTGGAAACTCAACCAGTTTGGAAGTACAAATTACTTTTAGTGAGTAACTATCCTTCAGATAATAATCAACCTTCTCTGGATACCCAGATTCTCTACCACTGAATGTCAAGGTGGGTGTGCCATTGGTTTTAACAGATTCTGCTTCAGGCACCAAATAAAACAGTGTAGGGATAACATTTTCAAAAGTAATTTAAGTAGGTCAGAACCACCACCCCTTTGATATATGACTTGGGTGTTTTGAAAAATGTTACACAATACCCATGACTACACAACAAACTTCCCAGAATAAACACAGACAAGCAAGCGATCCCAGAAGATAAACACAAGGTTTTACTTATATGGAAGCTACTATACAAGACATTGACACACACAGCTAAAATAGAGCTGGCGGAGGGAGTTGATGCAAAGTTAGACTGCGACAAGACAAGCACATTTAGCAGACTCTCAACACTGCCATACATGAATGTTCACTAGTCTTGGACAGATTCATTTTGCTAACTGGTCAGATCTAAAGATATACAACTAGTTAACAGGCCCTCAAGAGTTACCTTCCTCTTTGTGTGGCAAAGCAGCAATGGCTTCCTCTCAGGCCCAGATACTTTCCCCCTCTGCGTACCAATGCTCAGCAAGTGTCAGGAGAACAGAATTTTCTCAGAGTCATGAAGAAACAAGCACTCTCTCATCTCTCTTGTTCTATTTAACTGTGAATCTCCAAGTGTCTCCACAGTTTCCTTCCTATGTGAACTCAGTGAATGGTTTCATGAGCCTCATTTACACTACAAAATTTTGCTGGCAGGATTTTGGGTGCTGTAGCAATGTGGAGTCCTAGGGGTTGCCATGATCTCCCCTAGCACCCCCTACCATGCCAAGTTCGTGTTAAAGCACCCTCCAATCTCTCCCGCTACTTCTTTGATGTTAACAATGTATAAGGGAGTCCTCTCTGATACAGTGCTCTTATGTATCTCAGTCTTTGTTCTATCTTGGGTGACTCGGTACAACGCAGCCTTATGGGCTATGCGTGGCTCCAGCCACCCCTATACCATGCCCTAAGCCTCACAGATGTACCGGACGTTGTTTGGTCAATTTCCCTCTCCGTGTCCCATGGGCGATCTCTGGCTTGTCTCGCAGCCTGTGCCCCACTGGCGCTTGTCAATCTCTGACCCCTGCGCTGGGGCTTCTCACAACTGCCCGCACTGGGGCTTCTCGCAACTGGGGCTCAGGCGGCCTCAGCCTTACCTGGCCCCCAATCCTCTGCTCCCTTTCTCAAGGCTGGGGTCAGTGCACCCCTGAATGTTGTGCCCTCTCTGGCACCGGGGTCCCCATACCGCTGTGGAGCGCCTATGAGGCCTCCTCCAAGCCCTAATAGCCTCACCCGGTCCTCCAGTCAAAACAGTGAACACAAAAACACAAAGCCCCTGGGGTATAACACAAAGTTAATCCTCTTGGCTAAACATTCTCCAAACCACAACACCTCTCTCACTCATGTAACTAGCGGCTGGTACATTCAGGCCTTATTCTCTTTCACACATTCAGGGCTGATCCCTTTCCCTTGGTCAGGCAGTACTCCATCTTCCTGGCTGCCAGCAGGGAGAGAGAGCACTCCCAGCCTCCAGTCTGTCTTATAGTAGTCAGCCCGGCCCCTTCCAGTCAGCTGACTCACCAGGTGTGGGCCCTTAGCTCCTCCTGGTTGCCCCAAGCAACCAGCACCTGAGCCACTACTCCGGCTTTCCAAGTACCAGGCACTTTAGTGCCCTGCTACAGGTGCATTCATACTTAAAGCTCTTCTATTACCACAAAACCCTCCTTTTGTCAGTAGATATACCATTTCTGCCAAGATGAGCAAGGCTTCTCTGCCAGTCAGCCAAAGACATACGTAGACATTCCCACACCTACCTTAGCAGGCCCCTCAGCTGCATGTGCCTTCCTGCAGAGCCCTTCATGCTCTGATGAGACAGCTGCTGCAGCAGAGCCACACAGATCTGCCAGAAACATGGTAAAGGCATTCTGGTTGCTTGGCAGTGTTTGTGCTATCTGCCTGATCATGCGAGTGGCCCTCCTCTGGACCCTCTCCATGCTGTCCACATCCCTCTTCAAGTGCGGCGCCCAGAACTGGACGCAGTACTCCAGCTACGGCCTGACCAGTGCCGCATAGAGGGGGAGGATCACCTCTTTGGACCTGCTTGAGATGCATCTGTGGAT